>NC_088928.1:58687500-59040000 GCF_038396675.1 Hydra vulgaris
TTTAATAAGCGATAGCCAAGAATTTGATGCTTCTCGGCTCCTTTTTTACAACTATCTATATACATGTAGTCTCCTTAACAAGATAATCCTTGATAAAATTGTGAGTTATAATTGTCTAAAGTAAATGTCTCTTGTTCAATTTGAAATACTGTTGTTTATATATTAGGTCTATTGCTTCATTTTTAATATATAAAAAAGGTAGAGTTCCGCCACCTTTTTTCCTAGAAAAAAAGCACTGAATATGTATATATATATATATATATATATATATATATATATATATATATATATATATATATATATATATATATATATATATATATATACATATGTACATATACATATATATATATATATATATATATATATATATATATATATATATATATATATATATATATATATATATATATATATATATATATACATATATATTTATATATTAGTAGTGGCACCAATCTAAGTCAGGCAAAAACAAACAAGGTCTAGTGTGCGATTAAATGAGTGGAAAAGGTTGCTTGAAGAATCATATAAAATGTTAAACTCATTGAAGACACTCTTAAATATAAATTTCTGATGTCAAAGTTGATCACAAAAAGATCACAAAAACTCAATTTGAAATTTGAATGAGTAATGACTTACCTTTCTCAGGTGTTTACTGTGGCTCAACAAAGCATGTGTTATATTTGAAAAATACGAAGAAATTGGCTGTAAAAATAAATTATAGAAAATTATAAGATTTATTATGGAAATAAATAAATACTAACAATCCATAAATAAATGCACAATTAATCTTTATTGTTACCTAAAAACACATTTTGTTTATTTTTATATTTTTTATTTTATCCTCTTTGTATTGCTTATATTGTTTTTGCATTTGTTGTATTTAGTATTGTTTTTTTTTTCGGAGTCATTTTATGCCAAATGGACTCAAATTTTAATGTTTTAACACAAACCACCACATACTTAAAATAAAACAGACATAAAACTTGGTAAGTCAATTTATATTATTGAGAAAAATTTGACTATTTAATTTAACAAAAAATTTCAGCATAAAACCTATTTGCGATTATAAGGAAACTGTTTTGTCGTTTGAACTTGTAATTTTTCAAAAAAATAAAAACTTCAATTGCAAAAACATGTTTCAATCATACTTTGAAATATTTTAAAAAGAAAATTTTTTTTAATCATAAACAACTCTTTTTTTGTATTTGCATTTTATGTTTGTATAAGTAAACAAGTAATCAAGAAGTAAATAAATAAGAATACAAACAAGGTCTAACATGCAAATGAATGAGTGGAAAAAGTCACTTTTGTATATAAAGTTCTGATGTTAAAATTGATGAAACTTTTAATTTTACATTTTATCCATAATGGTAAACCTAAAAAGCCTAAAAACTCATTCGCAGGTCTAAAATGTTGATTTTTATGGGTCAATATACAAAATTAACAACTTAAGTAGTTGAGTTTTTTATTTCTATATATAGCAGAATAAATTTTAAAATATTAAATACAGTTATTATTAAGTCCTTAAAATATTAAATACAGTTATTATAATTAAAAAGCTCCAGCTAAAACTCAAAATTTTTTGCTTTTAATTTTAACCACCTAAAACCTAGCATTATTATTGTTAACTGTATGTGTGTATCAAAGAAACATAGTTTATAAATGTAGAACAATTTATGATCTAAACACTAGACAATAAATAAAAAACTAATAATTACCTGTGCCACAACAGAATTTATGAATATTGTTAATATTACAAATATATAATATAAACCTAAGCAAGAGCTAAAAATCATGGGTGTAAAAGGTAAAAAAATGTTGGTGCCATTATAACCAATTAGAACTAAGTAGTGAATAAATGGTGATCCCCTCCTCTGGAATGCACTGCAATCACCAATGACATTTCAGGGAGCCTGAGACCTACACTAGCGCTGCACCTGGAGGCCTTCAGCGAGCGCTTTTTTGGGCATGGCTATCTCTAATTATAGCTTATTTAGGAGATAAAGCTTAACATATTATATTATCAGTTAATGTGAGTTTTTATTCAAAAAAAAATGTTTGTTTACAATGATTATGAATTTAACTTCTTTATTATTTATCAGACGTTAGCCACAACACAATATTATAGTCTGGGCACATTATAAAACGTATGGGCACATTATTTAAAGTATAACAAATAGCTATCATATAATTTTAAATTTATTTTTGTTGTTGTTGAAAGGCACTTGTTTTGAATCAAAACATTTTTATGTATTGATCAAAAAAAAAGTTTCATATCCATTCACTGATGCTCTCTCAGCTGTTGTGTTTCTATTTGCAGTTCATTATGTAATGTACATAGAGTACAATCATAACGTTTTTGCAACATTGGAGTTCATTCATGGGTAAAATAATTATTTCCACACAATTTCTGATTAATGCTAATTAGTCCATCACTGTAAGATACATTATTACAAGTATAATATAACATATAATCAAAATTACGAATATAAACAAGTAACATTACAAATATAAAACCAATTGTCCAGCAGCAGAGTTTCCAGAATGTTTCCATAATTTTACAAAATATTCCATTAGGCGTTGAAATAAAGAAGATTCTCCATTATTAGAAATAACAGATATTTCTGTATTTAAACAGATATTTCCGTATTTAAACGGATACTTCTATAAACACATGATGGTTTTCTGTACAATAAATGGAATATTTCTTGAAACTCTGCTGCTCGACAATTTCCATACACAACCAAAATTTACATTTGCAAAACACTTATTCAAAATACTTTATTAAAATGACCTTCTTTAATACTTAAAAAAATTACAGCATTAAGTAAAATAGCATTAACAAGTAATTACAATAAAAAAGGCAAAAAAAACTGAGAAAAATTAAAATATTGCGATAAACAAAATTTCTATTCAAACAGAATTTGAATTATGACTATTCAATTCCTGAATTAGAGTAAAAACTTGTGGGCAAATAACTGGTCCTGGTTTTTTTGCATTTTTTATTTTCACATTTTCAGGATTAAATAGGTTTTATATTTGTAATGTTGCTTGTTTTTTGTAATTTTGTTCATATTTTTTACTAGCAATGATGTATTTTACAGTGATGGACTAAATAGCATTTATCGGAAATTGTGCTGAAATTATTTTACGTTTGGATGAACTCCAATGATGCAAAAAGGTTATGATCATACTCCATGTTCATTACATAATGAACTGAAATTTTAACGGTATAGAGTTTTAAATGTTAAACCAAAGATTTAAACTTGCACAATTTAAGGCTGTGTTTTCTTTTGTGTCTCTCCAGGACCAAGATTATTAACCAGTGGTTTTTCACCTATAAAATGAGAGGATGTGATGAAAAACTTTTAAGCTTTTAAGCCATAATGTAATGGTTATAAAATATAACATAATGGTCGAATCTTGTTAGATAATATGACAATTACTGTTTATTATACTATTGTTTTAGTTACTAAATTTTAAACTAGTTAAAATGTTTTTAACTACTGTTATAACTGCAGTTAGAACCTTGTCATTAGTGAAGATATGACTATTTCACTATTGTTCTTACTGCATGTTGGGAATATTTATTTGTTTTTCAATGAAGAGTAAAACATTTTTTACTTTTCATTGAAAACAGGGTTGATAAAAATCACGTTTTTTTTTATTTGAATCAGATTTTTTTGATTTAAATTACATTTTAAAAATATAAACTTTTAATCACTTCGTTTTTAAAAATATAATGAAATCATAACTAAATTAATTTAAAACATTGAAAAATCTTTTTTAATGTTGATTATTTACAAATTTTCAAAGATTCAATCAATTAAATTCATTGATTCAAATGCTATTTGATTAAATAGTTTGAATAGGAAAACCTTTTTGCCTGCTTTTTCAATTCCGAATCTATTTCTAATATTTGAATGGACAAGACCAAATAATGAAAATATTCTTTCAACTCCTGCAGATGAAGCAACAGCAGTAAGTAACTGTTCAACAACTTTTAGTAATTCCTGATTCACATGATCGTTATGAGATTTCCACCAACACATGGCTTAATAGTTTGAACAATGTTATCACGGAACATAAACTTTTGAAATGGTGCTGCTTCTGCTTTAAAGTTAACCAAAAGTGGAAAAAAATCTGGATTCTTTGAAGCTGCAAAGTCCATTCCAATCTCTATTTCTTTATCAGTTAATTCTTTACCACTGTATTTAGGATTAACAATATTAGCCAAGAAATGAGCTGGGGTTATTGTCTGTTGTATTCTTTTAAATAAACTCTTCTTAGCATCTTGGCTAAGCTTAGGACTTAATTTCTGAATCTGAAGATTTTTCCATATCACTACACTGTCACCAATAGTACTACTATCCTGCTGCATCAGGTCTAATGCAACAGCAATTGGTTTAAGCATTTGTAACAGTTCTTCTGCACTTCGCTTTACACCAAGGTTATTTACAATATTTGTAATATTCTTTTTAATTATTGTTCTGTTTTCTTCACATACTATTAACAGAATCGGCTAGTGTTTTAGATAGGATAGAAGACAATCAGCCAATATGTTCCATCTGACATCTTGGGGCATTATAAGTTGCAGCCCCTCTTTGCTTTGTATGTAGCAGCAGTAAAATGGTTGTTTCTAAAATATTTAACAACTTGAACAATCTTGATGTTTGGAAATTAGTAGCATAAATCATTCTTGCTATCTGCTCATCAATAGCTTCATTTTCAGATTTAGTGGTTTTAGTAAGGTGTGAATCCAATTTAGTTGTCACTGTCTTGCCACTGTTTGATCTTGTCACTGCCTGATTATTTGAACACAAAAAACTTGTTTTATCTACAGCAGATTGACTAGATTCAATTTTCTTAATAGAACATTGACTAGTTTGTGGTTCTTCAGGTGTCTGGTTGATATTTTCTAAGGTGTCTTGATAAATAATAATTTCATCATCTTGAACATCTATCAGAAAATTACATTTACCAGCACTTTTGTGGCTTCTCATTTGAGCAACCAAACCATGCATTTGAAAACCACAGCTTTTGCATTTAGCTTTATTACCCTTTTTTCCAAAGTTTGCAGGTATTTCTTTAAACCATGTCCAAACTGCATCTCTTTTTATACCGGCAACAGACATTTCTATTTCTAGTTATATTATTTTTATTTTCAACTAAAAAATAACTAGCAATTATAATTAACTGTAATAATTTAAATTAACTGTATTTAAAAAAATTTGAATATACTTTTATATAAAAGGAATATATTTATATTTATTATGTAAATAGTAACAAAAACAGAAATTAATGTAATTAGTTAATAAGTTAAAACAAGAAAAAAAAATTTACTTATATGGATAAAAATCTTTCAATAAATTTAAAAATTTAATGATTTATATAACTACTATATATTTTATAATGCATTATCTGACTATTATAACTAATACTAGTTTATGCAGTAGTTGTATTTAGCTAGTGCAATTTACTTTAATTTGATTAATCAATAAATAATAATTAAAAATAATTAAAATCAAAAAACTCAATTTAAATCATGACTTTTATTCCTCTGATTTAAATCAAGATTTAAATCGATTTAAATCAATTGATTTAAATCAAAGCAACCCTGGTTACAAATAGTGATACTTGAGGCAAATGCTTATGTTATCATGGGTGAAAAATATTATCAATTGATACTAATAAACTTTTATGGTAGGAACATATCAATTTTTGACATCAATTTACTCAAACCTACTCACATATCAGTTGGAACCTCATCAAACCTACACAAAATAGTGAGCCATTACCATTTGGTATTTCATGTGAGAAAAAATTAATTGTAAATTAGACTTAAAATATAATTCGTTATCAGGAGGAAATTTTGGACATAATGGATATAATGAAAATGCATTAAAACAAAGTAAAAGTATTTGCTTATTGACAATAAAAGAAAGCATCTTTATATAAAATCTTTCTGCAGCAAAGAGATAAACTTATTGAGAGTAAAAAAAAGCATCTTTATATAAAATAAACCTTTCTCTAACTGTGTTAAAAGAATATTTAAATTAATTAGTGACATAAGTAAACACTGATAATAAATGACAATAAATAAACACCCAATTTCAAAGACCTACTAATTAATTTCTTATGCCAAAGCATTTTTTGTTACTAAAGCAACAGAAGTTTTCAGCCTACATGGCATCAGAAAAACAACAACCATAAAAATTCAAATGTAGATGGATATAAACAGTGACCGTTTATTAACTTTTTGCTAATGAAAAAATTTATCCTAACAGAAATATAAAATCATTAATGCATCTTTTAGTAATTTAAAATCCTTTTAAAACTATTTACAAAACATAGTTGTGAGAATTTCATGATAAAAATTTTGGTAATGAATTTGGAAACAAAAAAACCACAATAAAACTAGAACAAAAACATACACATTTCTTTATTTATTTAAAGAATGAATAAAGTTTTTAAATATTTCATTTTATTCTCTTTCAACAATTTGCTTTTGACAATAATTTTATGAATGTACTTTATTAATGCTTTGCGAATAACTTTGCCTTAGCCATAAAAACAAGAAAAAATTAGTCTGGTAAATTTCTAAAATTTCTTTCATTTTCATTTATAATCTGAACATATATTATAACTAATTATTCACCAATATAGATATTGTGGTTTTTACAAAAATTGCATAACATAAAACAAGGATGAATTATTGCTTGAATTTGTTTTAATTTTAAATCATTTTTTTTTTTAGTAAAAAAACTTTCCATTATGCTTCAAGATGACCAAATACACATTTTATAGTGTTGTAGTTTTCAACAAACTGATAAAAATAACTTTTTGATTTTTCTTGGGAATTATAAAGGATTTCAAATTAGATAGCATGAAAGTTTTTATTTTATTCTTGGTAATAATTTGAAAAGTTCCTGGAAGATTCGAACATCTCAAATAAGCATTAATTAAAGAATTTGAGAAGATTTTAGCATTATACTACCAAAACACATATTCAAGCTTTAACTTATATACAAAATTACCCCTCCACTACATCTTGTTAACTGAATATAATTCATAGAAAAAAATAATGAATAAAAACCATAAGAGCTTTATTGGAATGTTTTAAACCTTTGGTTGAATTTCAAAGAATAACATCAGTGAACTTGATAAGTTTGATAACTTTGAATTAGAGTGTAAAATTTTAAGAAGAGTATGGCCATGTCATACGCAATAACTCTTGCTTGTTTACTTTATGAATTCAAACTTGCTGTAATATATGAGCAGTTTTTTGGGGAAGGTACTATAGCTGATAAGATTCAATCCATTACTGCTGAAATCTACTCAGCACAGCTAAACAGAGTTTCAGTTGTGATAAGTCAAAAACAGCCTGTTTTACCAAACAGAAAAGATGTTGTCTTCTATCAGAACAATGCAAAACCACACATAGCAAGCACCACACAGGAAACTCTTTAACAACTACTTTGGAAAGTTCTACCTCAACCTCCATACTCACCAGACCTAGGTGACTACTACCTGTTTTTGGTCTTGGATAACAGAATCAGCAATTTTAAAATAGAGAGGTTTTGGAAAACAAGGTAATACACTTCTTTGAATTTCAAATAAAAAGATTTCTAAATATGATCTTGTGTCTAGATATGAAAAAAGAAAACTGCTGAAAGATGCCTATGATGAAATTGAAAATGAAGACAAAAAAAGCTGAAGATGAAATTTTCTGGGAAAGATAATCCTATTTTTTAAAACCAAATTAAACCCTTTTTTTTTTGCCGCTATTTCTTAACATTAAAATTTTTTTGGTTGCCTGGTAATATGTTGTAGCAACTCTTTTATCTATTTGTTAATGCTCTTACATTTGGTGATTTCAAATCTGGAGAAATATAAAGTTCAAGATGTGAAACAAGTTTAAAAACAGGAAGATTTAACAAGAAAGTATAAAAGGACAATTTTTGGACAAATTCAAAAAAAAAAAGAAGACAATTTTCTTCAAAATTTCGAAATAATTTGCAAAACAAAGTCTCATCTTGTTGTCTCACCTTGTTATTAAGACAAACCAGCACAAACGTTGGTAATGATTGCACTCCAAATCATATTAGTTGGATATTGCTTAAAAGGAAAGTGCATCACATAAAGGATTAAAGTGCAAGTTTGGTGGTTCAAACTGACTGTGTGTGCTGCAAACTGCTTTACTTGCACTTTGTCTGAAAACATGACACGTTGAGACATTTTAACAATATTTATATTTATTGCTAAAAAAATTTTTAATCAGATGCTTTTTTTTCCTTGCTTAAAACAATTTTGAAGTTTTGATAAATTTTTTTAACAATGGGGGAATTATAACTTTAAATATTTAATAGCATAACTTCATTTTAATAATTACGATCAAAAATATTCGCTTCTAAAATTTAATATTAAATAATAGTTTAATTAATGGCATTCCATTCTTTTTTGATTGAATTTTTTAATTTTATATGCTCGTCCTTAAAAATAGTAAAATTCAGTGAACATCAATACGAATCCACATCAGACAATAACAATTTGCAACCATTTAATTCAACCTTTGATTTGTCAATTGTCAAGATTAGAGCCCTTGGCAAAGCGCCTTCAAACTGTGCGAGTACTAACATTCACACTAGGAGTTGAGTGAGAATTTGCGAGTTTAAAATGACCTTAACAGCTAAACAGTGCATTATCTTCAGTTTTTTGAATAGTAATCTTTGGTCTTTCACAGGATTTTTCTGGATAGATGTCATCCGTTGACTTGATGCACTGAATGATATTATGAACAATTGTCTTAATCATCTTTAAGTGCAGCAATTATTATTAGTTGTACTTGGTATTATTAGCAAGTTAGCAACATGATTGACTTCATAGTTACTTACTGAGTTATTAAATTTCTAAAGAATAAGAGTTGTATCGTATTAAATTTCTAAAGAATAAGATACATAATTTTTTTGGTTTTTTATTATTATAAAATTTAGTTAATCAATTCCAAAATTTAATTAACCATTTAACTAAGTCATTATTAATAAAATGTAACATTACAAGAATTTTATGTCAATGTGCTACAAAAGAAAGACCAGCATTGTATATGATTAAAAAAATAAATAAAACAATGAACAAAAAACATGTTCTTGCCATTGAATATTTTTTTTTCTCCAGAAAAATTAGAAACTTTAAATAACAATGTCTCATGACCTACATAAGGTTTTATGCTGAAATAGACTTAATGTTGTCATTATAAAACATCATTTCAACAACATGTGTATACAATCTTTACACCATCATAAACTATTTATAAATCCTTGAATCTGTATATTACTCTTGCAAGACTACTGATATTTTAACAGGGGGTCACTCTCAAATCTCACAGGGTGGCCATTTAGTTTCAATCTTATAGGATAGCATGATTTGAAGTTCGATGAATATTTGTATATTATTTATTGTAATGTTAATGAACTTAGTTTGTATTACTCCTTATGCCTCTTAAATATTGTTAACTTTAGGAAAACAGTTCATATAATACAATGACAACTGTTTGATTTAAAAAAAACATTTGAAATATATGGTAGCATGCATACAAGAGCCAAATCTGAAACTGCAACTGTTTTTTACTTTGTATACAATAATTTTACAAACATCTACTGATGATACTAATTTATAATTTTTTAACCATTAAATTAGTAATTTGCTTATAGAGTACAGTGTATGGCAACAATCAACTGGTGCAAAAACTAAAAAACAAAGTTTTACTTGAAATGAAAGTAGCTTTTAATCTTTGAATTATTCAAAAAAAATTTAAAAAACATTCTAAAACAAATTTCTTAGTATTTCAAAAAGGGTTAATGGGTTTTCTAGCTTAAACATGAACCCTATTGATTATAATATAAAAAATATTTATTATTAAAAGCATTTAAAATAGCATAACCGCGTTCTTACCTCATTAAGATCAATATTGACATCTTCTTTTGTTTTATCTGAAATTAAACTTTATATTAACAACTCTACATAATTATTCTAGTCAATAATAATACATAATTAGTCAAGTTTTCTTAACTATTATTAGCTCTTATTATAAGAAAAATTAGAAATTAGAAAAATCCAGAAACAAAAAAAACCTGCACTGTAAATCTTTCCTTCTAATGCTAACCAATTTCCTAAAATACATACATATATATATATATATATATATATATATATATACATATATATATATATATAAATATATATATATATACATATATATATATATATATATGTACATATATATATATATATATATATATATATATATAAATATATATATATATATATATATATATATATAGCTTAAGTTTATATTTTCCACTCCTCTAATTGAACTTATTCAAAACTGTAAATGAAAAATACGGTAAGTGGGACAGAGTGCTCACTTCATAGGCAAGAAGCTCTGAATTCCAACCCCACCATGTCCCTGGTAGTACCACGCTCAACTTACTTTTTTGCACAGTGACTCCGCTCGCCAAGGTTCGTGTTTCGAAGTTAATGAGATGAAAGGGGGTTGTAACCACAATAAATTAGGTTCCTCAACTGTAGTGGCCCTCTCGGTCTTGGGAGGTGAAAAACATAAAGAAAAGAGAAATAGAATCAAAAGGAAAAAAAAAACAAATAAAAAGAATTAAAATGTTTTACAAAATATTAGAAACTAAGAAAATATCACAGTCCTTGTTATGAAATTTCGTTGCATAACTGAAAAGCATAATGCAACTAAATGTAACTTTACTCAATATACATATTTATAATATAATACAATATTAAATTTAAATTATAACAGTTGCGTATTTTAAAGTACCCCATACTAATTAAATTTAATCTAAAACCACATTAAAAATCATTTAAAGTATAAATATATTTAAATTAAATATTTTGTGTTATATTTATTGTAATTAAACTATTATTATCTGTATTAAGGTTCTGTTAAAAAAATTATTTAGTATTTTTTACCTTATAAAAGTTTAATTAACAGCATTTAGGGATTGTTCATAAAGTACATACGCTTGGGTGGGGGAGAGGGGGTCTGCAAAGAGCGTATATGAGATAGAGGGCAGGGTGTCAATTATAAAAGTACGGAGATACTAATGTAAAAAAATTATCATAAAATGTTGGGTAGGTAGGTTAAGAGCATAGATAATTTTAGGGAGATGGAGGGTACTTAAAAAAACTACAGCAATATGTGGAAAGGGGAGGGGTAGAAGGGTCAAAATTCAGGCGTACATACATTATGGACGACCCCTTATTTGCTAAACTTTTCATCAGTTTACATATATTCTTGAAATACTTATTTAATCAAGCAAGATATATTTAATAAAACTTATTCTATAAAATGTGTATTGCTCATTTTATTTTATTTTTAAAGTTAAATAATTATTGTTAAAAATATTGTAATCAAGAACAAAGCAAAACAAAAACATGTTATTTAATTATGACAAAGAAAGCAATCCGTTTTCAAGTAAAGGAAGTTTGTCGCAGGAAAAAAAGTAAAGGTCCTTAAGTTTTAATTTGGGTGGGGCTCAAATTTTTGTCAGGTCATGTTATCCTGCTACTGGTAACATGTAACCCAGTACAATCTGATTCATATCCTGGCGCCTTGTAGGATATGCCTTTTTAGGCAAAGGCTAGGAGATGCCAACTCCGACTTAAAACACCCCCTGCCTTGGGGCTCTTGGTTGAGTAAAGGCAAGAGATGGTGTCTAGATAAAAATACTCATCTTGGGCAGATGTTAAATTGTATCCGGCTACTGTCTTGTAGAAGGCCTCCTAGGCAAAGACTTCAGGGGTAATCAGATTCTATCTGTTGACCAGCTTCGCGCCGCTTCTTCATCTATTAGGCTGGCGCAGATGTATTTTTAAAACATTGTTTCCAGTTTAGGATGTTAAATGCTGGATCTTCTTGACTCAATGCATGGGTTTTTCCTTGTGTCTCTGGTTTTATGACTAGACAACTCATTTTATTATCTCCTAATGAGGGTACAGCTCTAAAACTCAGTTTTATGGTTCTGAGGCCAACTGGTAGTCAGGTTTCCCGAACTCTGTGGTAGCTCACAGAGAGGCTGATTCCATCAACAGCTGAAAAATATCAAAGTATTAATAGTGCCATGTGGCGCATGGATAGTGTCCCTGTTTGTACTTTTGGTGTGCACTGCGGAGGCCACATTTGGAGCCCTTTGTTACGGCTTAGGGTTTATTAATAGTAATGAGGCAATTGCTTGGGCTATAAAACAGTGTACTGAGTACTATCTATGTTTTGAGTCAAGTTCTTCAATCTAATTTTAAAATGAATAAAGTACCAAAAACTATAAAACACAAAAAACCATCATCATCACTAAGTTCTCTAAACCTATTATTCACTAATATTCGTGGTCTTTGAAGTAACTTTTCTTCTGTTGAGTCTTATCTCTTGCAAAGTTCACCAGACCTACTTGCTCTTTGTGAGACTAATTTGAGTTCAGCTGTCACAGTTTTGATCACAGTTTGATCTCTTTAAAACTAATATCTCATTCTTCTTCATCACCTGAATACCCCTATTATCGAACCTCTTACAACTACAGTAAAGCTGACTGGGATTCTTTCCGTGATTTTCTTCGTGATGGCCCTTGGGTAGAAATCTTTCAACTTCCTGTCGACAAATGTGCTTCTTACATAACTTCGTGGATTCAGGCTGGCATGGAATCTTTTATTCCCTCTCCACGATTCCAGGTCAAGCCTCACTCTCCTCCATGGTTTTCCTCACGCTGTGCTGCTGCGATTGCCAATCGAAACCGTTACTTCCATATTTATCAGCAAAACAATTCTCCAGAAAACAGACGTCTGTTCATTACTGCTAGAAACCATTGTTAAAAGGTTTTGTCTAACGCCAAAGCCCGCTATTCTCAGGTCATGAAATCTCGCATTTCATCTCAAACATTAGGCTCTCGTGACTTCTGGAGAATCTTTAATAGTATCAATAATAAGGGCAAATCTTTAATTCCACCTCTCTGGTATGGTTCAAACTTTGTCACCTCACCTAAAGACAAAGCCGAACTGTTTGCTAAAAACTTTTCATCAATATCATCTCTTGATTCCACTAATTGCGTTCTACCTGATATTGCCAACAAACAGGTTGATCTATTGCTTGACATTCGTATCACTCCAGCTTCTGTATCTAAAGTGATATCCTGCCTAGACTCTTCTACAGCTTGTGGCCTGGACAACATACCTGTTATTGTCTTGCAGAAGTGTTCTCCGGAGCTGTCGTCTATACTCTCAAAATTATTTAATAAGTGCTTATCAGAGTTTTGTTTTCCAGCCTGCTGGAAAGCGGCATCCGTTATCCCTATCTTAAAAAAATTCTGGAAAGCGATCTGATTCATCTAACTACCCTCCCATTAGTCTTCCTCCTATCATAAGCAAGGTTTTTGAATCTTTAATTAACAAACACTTAATCTCTCATCTTGAAGCTAATAACTTTCTGACCATTAATATGGATTTCGATCTTCTCGTTCTACAGCTGATTTGCTAACAGTAATAACTGATAAGTTTTATCGTGCATTAGATAAAGGTGGAGAGGTTAAGGCCGTCGCTCTTGACATTTCAAAAGCTTTTGATAAAGTTTGGCATGCTGGTCTTCTCCATAAGCTTTCTTCTTATGGTGTGTCTGGCAACATCTTTAAGATTATTGAATCCTTCCTTTCCAATCATAGCATAAAAGTTGTCCTTGATGGACAGCACTCTTCTTCTTATTCTGTAACTTCAGGGGTTCCTCAAGGTTCTATCCTTGGCCCTATACTCTTTTTAATTTACATCAACGATCTTCCAGATATCCTCACATCTAAGGTGACATTGTTTGCTGATGATACTACCATTTATTGTTGTCGTGATACGAAACCAACACCCTCTGAGGGGGCATTTGAGTTTAAAAAGGATCTCACTTTTGCTACAGCATGGGGCTGACAGTGGCTGGTGAACTTCAATACAGATAAAACTCAATTTTTTTCAGCCAATTGTTATCGCAATAATTTAAATCTTCTTCTTTAGTCATCTAATCTTTATCTTCTAGGATTAACTCTTACTTCTAATCTTTCTTGGAAACCATATATCAAATCAGTTGCAAAATTAGCATCTGCTAAGGTTGCATCTCTTTATCGAGCTCGTCACTTTCTTATTTCGGATTCTATTCTCTATCTCTATAAATCTCAAACCCGACCTTGTATGGAATACTGTTGCCATATCTGGGGCAGATCTTCTAACGATGCCCTTTCTCTTTTAGACAAGGTGCAAAAACGCATTGTAAACATAGTTGGACCTGCTCTTGCAGCCAACCTCCAACCATTATCACATCGCCGTAATGTTGCTTTTCTTTCTCTTTTCTACAAATACTATAATGGGCACTGCTCTAAAGAGCTAGCGTCTCTTGTGCCATCTACAAAAATGTATTCTCGTGTTACTTGTCATTTAATTAAGTCTCATCCTTTTTCTGTGGCTGTTCCTAAGTGCTCCAAAAATGCTTATTCGGCTAGTTTTTTCCTCGAACATTGGCTCTTTGGAATTCGCACCCTTCATCTTGTTTTCCTGATTCATATAAATTGCAATCCTTTAAGTGTTCTGTCAATCGTTATCTTGCTCTACAATCTTTATCTTTTCTCTTTCAGTAACTGTAGTGGTGTAGTGGTAAGAGCGTTGTTTTCCTGATTCATATAATTTGCAATCCTTTAAGTGTTCCATCAATCGTTATCTTGCTCTACAATCTTCATCTTTTCTCTTTCAGTAACTGTAGCGGTAGTGGTAAGAGCGCTCGCTTTGTAAGCGAGAGGTTTGGAGTTCGACTGCCACCACGTCTCTGGAAGTACCGCGCTCAACTTAGTTTCTCCGCGCAGCGGCCTTGCTTGGCAAGGTTCATGTTTCGGAGTTAAAGAGTTGAGAGAGGGTTGCACCACGAATAACAACTAAAAAAAAATAAAAAAAAAGCACAAAAAAAAAAAAAAAGAGCAGCCTCTTCGACTGTAGTGGCCCCCCTCGGGCCTTGGGGAGGTGGATAATCTAAAAAAAAAAAAAAAAAAAAAAAAAATTCCAACTTTAATTAGTAGCTGCTTGCAGCCTTGTTGGAAAGCGAAGATATTTAAAAAAAAAAAAAATAGCCCCTGGCTGTAAATATACATATTTCCTATATATGTATGTATGTATATAGTTGAAAATTTTAACAACAAATTTCTTTATTATTATTATCAAAAAAAAAACATTTCTTTAGATAAGAGTATGGTTGGCTACAAAGGAAAGACACCACATCTGCATCAATATATGCCAAACAAATGTCATTCTAGATTTGGGATTAAGTTATGGTGTTTTTCAGACAGTACCAATGGTTATTTGTGCCAATTCAAAATTTACAAGGGAGGAAAGACCCAGATGTAGCAGCCATTGCAGATGGTATGACTTATAGCTTAGTTTTTCGTCTTTTGCGCCTAACTAATTTCCTACATCAAGGTCATCACTTAGTTATGACAATTATTTTACTTCTCCTCAACTGTTATTAGTTCTATATGCTCAACAGACCATTGCAACAGGCACAGTGAGAGTCAACAGGAAAGGTCTACCAGAAATCTCCATTAAATCAAAATTAAAAAACAAGGAGGTTTGCCAATATAGAAAAGGTCCTTTGTTGTGTGTGGCATACCAAGATGGTAAATAAGGCCTATATTACTATCAACTGTTGCCAAAGCAGGTTTTACTGAAATGCATAACAGAAGAGGAAATATAGTTATAAAACCAAATATTGTTGCCTTTTAAAATAAAACCATGGGTGGTGTAGATTTGGGTGATGCACAGCTCTATGTGTACTTGTCTGAGCGTAAAACAATAAAGGGGACAACTAAAGTTGTTTTTTCTATATTTGGTAGGGCAATTTTAAATGCTATTTATTGTATAAGCTCAATACAGATGAACATAAGCAAATGTCAAGAATAGATTTTATGATGGCTATAGTGGAAAGTTTAGCCGGAGGTTATTTGCCAGAGAAAGTAATTTCTAAAAGACGAACATCTAGAGAGATTGAAGTGAACTTTTAATCTTATATAACCTACAAAAAAATAAAGTTCAAAAAAAAGTTGTTTTCTGGTTTGCTTTTTTCTTATGTTTTTTGCCAATTTTTTTTTTAGTTGAATTTTTCTGAATAGCGTTTGAATTTTATCTCAAAGGGTTAAATCATCAAAACATCTAAACAGTCGTGGTCAAGTTGTCAACAACAAAAAAAAAAATTTGCGAGGTCAGAAATAGCGCCCTATCGCATGCCATTCCTGTCCAAGCTAGTATATGTGTGTGTGTATATATATATATAAACCCTCGGAATCAGGAAAAATGAGGTCAAAATAAATTGCTGACCTTAAACTGTTAGAGGTCAGCAAAAAAAATTTTATAGAAAGAGGTTATCATAAAACATAGAAACGAGGTCGGCAATTTTTGGCTGACCTTGAACACTTTTAAGTCGACTGTTTGGTAGGATTTGCTGAAGGCCAACCCTAATTCTGAGAGCTGATATATATACATATATTATACTGCTTGCACTATTTTAATAAGCAAAAAGCACCAAGTTTGATCCCCACATATCCCTCTCTGGTAGTACCTGGTTCAATATGTTTGTCAGAAATATTAGGCTGCGAAAAACAACAACAAAAAGCCATAAAATGATTTCTTTTAAAATACCATCAAATGATAAGCATTTAAGGTCTACAGTTTTTTTAAATTGAACAAAAAATTCTAATTAATTTTATTCTGTTTACTTTAATAATAATTTAATAATAGTTTAGTAATACTTTAATAATAGTTCTTAATAATAGTTTTACTTTTTTAATTTTCTTTTATCTGTTATAAGTTATTTTAATGAAAGCATCTTCACTTTTTTTTTTTTTAAATGCTGATTGATTTTAGATGTTTTTCTTTTAATAACTTATATTGCTTTTAAGTAATCTTGAAAATAATTAATAAATAATTTTTTAATCTTTTAATTAAAATAATCATAATCCAATAAAATTTTAATTCCTTCAAAAATTTTTGCACAAACACTTCATGCAATCTAGTGTCAACTGATGGTTTCATTAGATTTATCAAATTAATTGACTCAAAGCTCACAATCAAAGACTGCATAAACTATTACCAAAAAACCTTCTAAAACTGTTTAAAAAAGTAAAAAGTGTTAGCCTTAATGATATTCCTTCTCTGTGAACCAGCAGAAATAATTACTTTAGCAGTGCAATTCTTACAAAATAATAATAAAATTATGATAAACAATGATAATATAAAAATAATAATTGAATAATGAGAAAATGAATGTAAATGATGATGATGGTAATGATGTAAATGATGATGATGAAAAACAACGAATACAAAATTACAATAAACAGATAAAACAATAAAATTAAAAATACTATAACTGTAATGTTCTTACCGCCTATTATTAGAAAGAAAATAATGTTGTCATGTATATAACCTTTATTTACTAGAATTATAGTGAATATTATGCTTAATTAAATAACCTATATTTTAAACCGAAATAATTTTTAAATTATTTTGACAGTTTAAGCACAAAATACACCTGTCCATATTTGACAATTTCAGGCAAACAGGTTTTCAAAGTTTGAGATCCTCAATTATTTAGCTAATCATAAATTATTTCAGAAGATAAAAACTGTTATCTATGTTTATCTTTAACATCTAACTATATTTTTAATAATATTTATAGTCAAAATGTCAAGAAGACTATTGACTTGCTGTTATCTCATGTACCATCTAATTATTAGCAAAGTTAAAAACTCAGCCTTAAAACCAAAATGGCAAACAAACTTAATGATATAATAACACATTAATTTCATAGTAATAGATTCTTAATTATATTAACATAAAATACCTTTGACAATGGTTTCACTACCAACCATAGGATATACAGAATCTAGAGCAATATCCCGCAAATTTTTATCCTTTTCATCAATATAACAAACTCTGCCATCTTTAAATGGAATAGCTTTATAAACAAGAGCTTCAGCATCTCCATGTCCATAGATTATCTTTAAACAAAATATTCTTTAAAATAGCCTTTATTCTTTAGTTAAACAATTTTTTTAATAGTAACAATAATTTTAATTTAAAAATTTCAATATTTGAAAACTGCATTATTTTTTGTATTAAAAGTTTTTTTGTATACTATGTCAGCTTCAATAAGAAAAACACTTACTTCAGTGTTCATTTCTTTTAAAGCATTGTTAAAATCTTCAGTTGTCAAACATGTACGTTTTGCGTGCTTCATAAACATAACAGCATTCTAAAAAAAATTTAAATATTTTAATTTATTCAGTTTTTATAGCTTTTAATAGTGATTTGATTTTACCCAGGTGAGTGGAACTAATATGACCCTGACTCTGAAAAACAGATCTTGATAAACAAACATGAAGAAATAAGTTGAACAAACTATACTCAAAAGTTAATTATAAGTTAAAAGTTAAGATATCATATAGTTATTATCTTATTTTGGATTTAAAGATTTTTCTATTTGAGGTTAAAGATTTAGGTGCAAGGTCTATAGAGGCAGTTGTGTATAATGGGACATTAATACCGAAAAGAAAATGTCTTCAAATGTAAAAGAAGAAATCGAGAATATCCTAATATGGAAAAGGAAGCAAATTTTATTTAGATACTGACCTTTTTATCAAGGCATTAAAACATTTGAATAAAAATTATATTACTAAGTAAGGTTATATTTCTTTTATTATGCTTGTTACAAATTTCATTATATTTTTCATTATGCTTGAAAAAAGCCTTTATCAGGCCTTGTTATGAAATTTAGTTGGAAAACAGAAAAGTGTAATGTAAGTTAATGTAACTTTACTCAATATTCATATTTACATTGTTAAAAATTATGTCAGTTGGGTATTTTGAAGTACCGCATTGCAATTAAATTTAATTCAAATCCACCTTAAAAATCTTTTAAAGACCTAAAATCTTTTAAAGACCTTATATCTTTAAGTTAAACAGCATTTTTATTTAAAAAATTCTCAATAAAATTTAAATGTTTTTGAAAAAAATATAAACTTCCTTATTTTAAAAAACTATACTATTTATTTCATTATACTATTTATTTCACTATACTATTTACTTCATTAAACATTCATAACACTACATTATTGTCTTATGTTTGCTTTTTCGCAATTAAGTTGCTTTTTTTTTTTAATGAGGCAAAATTGTTTGTGGGTAGAGTTTTTAACGGTCAATTACTTAATTTTTTATCAACTATAAAATTATCTATTTCTTATAACAACTTTAAACAAACTATTCATCGAGTTTATCAGTCAATAAGATATTTGTCTGACTAGATTACTTTGTATCAACATCATTTTAAACATGATTAAACCTTTTTTCATTAAAACTTTCATCAAAAATATAAAAATTAGCAATCGCGATTGCTTCAAATAATATACTTTCCTGATCGCTAAATGACTTTGGCCCATCGCAATTTGTAATCGCTTATTCGCCACTTTAACATATATTTTCAATTTTATACTTATTTACAGTTTTTTTTTTGTGGTTGAAAAATAAAAAAATAAAAACTATTAATAATTTTTTTATTTTTTTAAACATTTTGGCTTTAACAAAATTTTCACTAACTACTCATAAACTAGTTAATCATTTCTAATCAAAGTTTATTCTATGATCAATGTTCTATGATAAGTCTAAATAATTAATGATAAAGACAAAAACTTTTGCTAAAAAACAATTTCAAAATTAAAAAAAACATCTTTTTATAAATTTGTTATATGAAGTTTACTAAGTTTTCTTCATCATAGTGAAGAAACTTATCATCATAGTGAAGAAACAGTAAAAAAATTTTAAAACAGAGCATTTTAAATTTTTTTAAAATTTCATAAAATAAATTTAAATTTATTAATATTTAATAATAAATTTAATTTAAATATAACAAAATAAAATCTGAATTAAAAATTTCTTAAAACAAAATCGTAGAAAAAAAACTATTAACTGTTTTTTTTTAATCAAAATAAAAACTATTTCATAATTGCAGTGAAAATGTTTTTTACAACAATTAATTAGTCCTTAACGTTTTCCGCATAAACTATTTCAAAAGACTATTTACATTATCTAATTGAAAAAGGTTTTGTGTATCATAAAACGCAAAGGTGAAATTGCCATTTCGTAGATAAAATTCACATGGTGTAATGTAATAGTTCTTAACAAGGCCTGCAATAATATATATATATACATACATATATATATATATATATATATATATTTTTTTTTTTTTTTTTTTTTTTACTGTAAAACATGTGCAAAATACTGCTACATCGACAATCTTATATTCAATGCAGATATATATAGTCAATGCAGCAATACTTTTGGGAGTAATGCTACATCGACTATCTTATAGCCTGCGGCTACAAGGAAGTGCAGCTACATTGACTGATTGTTTGGTTGGGGCAGGCAGTCTTTCAAATAATTGAAAAATAGGTTTTTAAATAAGTTTTTAAACTTCTTCCTGTCTTTGAAACAATTTAAAAAATAAAAAGAAACTTGATTTTATTGTAAATATAAAATTTATGTGTATATATATATATATATATATATATATATATATATATATATATATATATATATATATATATATATATATATATATATATATATACACATATATATGTTATTATGTTTTTGTTTTGGTTTTGCTTTTCAATTTTTATTCAGACTTTATTCTTTTATTCTCCAGTTTTATCAGTTGTATAATCAGATTTTTCTCAAGCTTATTCTACATACAATCGAACCAATAATTTGCAAGCAACGCAAAAAATGGCAGATAAACAAGCTTCGCAACCATCAAGTTTCTTTATTCAAGCATCTTAAAATTTTTTGCAATGAACGTAGCAATTTTGCAAGATTTATTTGAATATTAATATATTGTCTATATATTGAACAAAATATAACAATTTTTTATTGCGCTTCTTTAGTTGATTCATTTTTCTTGTGCATTGTGAATTAAATTAAATTTAAAAACCGTAATATTTTTTTAAACCGTGATACCTCTATGCTATAAAGATTTAGTGACAATTCTATTTAAATTTTTTTAAAAATAAAACATGAACCAAAGAATTCTATTCTTTTACAATTGTTATTTAACTGTTTAGACTAAAATTTTAATTACTATTAGGGTCATTCCATGCCAAGTGGTGCAAAGGTCCCTTATGGACCATCTCAGATTTTATTGAAATTTTTTGATTTCGTACATATATATGTTAAAAGCATGTTTTGAAAATTTTAGATCAATATCTAATATGGTTCTTGAGAAAACGCTATTTAAGTAGTGGGCTATTTTGCATAAAATTTCACTCTACAAGAAAAAAGGGTTTTTTCATCATTTTTAACAGCCAATAACTTTTGAACAAGTTAGTTTTATACTTCAATTATTATAAGATAGCAAGTGTGCTGTGGATACTTTGAAAAAAGAAAAAAATATTATTTCTGGCATCTTAACTTTTTCCATAATGGCGGGCTAAAGTTGATTTTTTTGTTTTAAGAATAAGTTTTTTTGTGATTTTAAAGACCTTAATCTTAAAAACTAGTTACAAAGTTAATACAAATCAAATTGCCTACTGATCTGCATGTGGTGGATAAACATTTTTAAAAAAATCAGTTGATTAAAGAGCTGCATTCAAAAGTTATAGGTCTCCAAAATGAGTCAGATCGAGATTTTCGTAAAATTGATCTGTGATGCAAAGCATCTGTTACCTAAGATGGCACTTTTTTTTTTTTATAAAATTTTTTATACGCATCAATTAAAGACTGTTAATTAATAAAAACCAAAAAAATTAATGGGCGCTTATTTATAACCCCCAAAAGGTAGTCTCTAAATATCAGGTAAATTTTCCATAAAATTCTGAAATTGACATAATAAATAAATGCATTGAATTATATAATGTTATTTATTATGAAATATCAATTAAAAAATATCAATGCTTAAAGCCTTTTAATCCCTTTAGATAAAGAACTTTTAAATCCCAATAGATAAAGTCCCCTCCCCTCTGTCCCCTCCCCTCTTTATAATACAATAATTTTTTTAATGAAAAACAAACAAAATGTTTTTAAGAAAATAAACAAAAATAATAAAATTTGCAAAAACTTAAATTTCTCAAATAATAAAATAATCTCATTGATTTCTTTTAAGTCAATACTATAAAATCTTCCACTGTTTGACTGGACTATAAGAGATTGCACTTTGCATAAAATATGCATTAGAGGTACCCAACAAAGATCATCTCTGCATGGCCACGTAAACTTGTTACATAAAGACTTTTTCATGAATTTCATATTAAGATCTTGATGCTCTTCTGAAATACTAAGAATATTTCCTAAATACCATTGAGCATCGTAAACGCAGGCCACATATTCTCCTGGTGAGTAACTGGAAATTTTATTAATATAAATTCTACAAGTACAAAAATCCACATTAGTGCAAATAATATCAAATGAGACTCTTCTTATTTTTATTGAGGTAAGTGACATTGGGATAAAACTGTGGTGGTTTCGTGTCCCAGGTATTGTCGAACAAGAACGATATCTCTCTTCCAAATTGAAGTTTGTAGTATGTGTTTCTATTGAAACTTTGTCAACAAAAAAAAAAGATATTCCTTTGTTGTGTTGAACACACCAGCTGTACATTTTGCTTGGTGTCAATAGGATCGTTTAGTGATTGTAGACTGGCTCGTGCAACAAGACGTTTCACTGTTCCACCATCACCATCACAAGGGCTTTTACCATGCGATGTTGCAAAAAAGTGCCACTCTGCAGTCATGTCAAAATTGTGTTTATGGTAGCATAAGTTGATAAGATTTTTGTAATTTTTATATTGTGATGCAGCTCCATCACTAAAATAGATAATGTGTTCAAATGTTTGTAATTGTTTAAGTTTATCAATAACATTACCGATAAAGCAATGAACAGCATCTGTTCCATGTTTCAGATGATCTGATATAACACAATAACTTTGACTATCAAGTTTTCCATCTTTTATAAACAAAGGGGTGCACAGTTGCTTGGCTGTTATTCCAGTGAAAACCTTGCACTGCATCCTGTATTAGAAAACTATAGTTTTCTGCAAAGTCAAGAAGAACCAAAGCTTGATTTTCTTTTAAATTAGTTTTCAAATGTTGGTAGTAGGTGGCTTGACTTTTTGATATAAAATGATGCACTCGTAAACTATCTAACTGTTCATAAACCATTTCAATAAATTCATCTAAAGGTAGAGTTGCTGGTACTAAAGTACATTGGTAATTTGATTTTTGCCATTGATAAAAGTTAACTTCACTAATTTCTTTTTCTGTAAACAAAGTGTCAATGTAGTCTAACAAAACCTTTTTAGCAGGACATTTATCGCAGCTATGCAGCATACAATCTCTATTTTCAATGCTACAAACCATTAATTTTAGTAAGATTTTGTAATCAGAAATTCCAGGAATTTTCTGTACAAGGAGCTTTACATTTTGATGGTACTGGCAAACACAAACTGCATGCAGACCAGAAGCACCACCCACAGGAATGCACCACTTGGGCCTTAGCTCACAAAATTTTGAAAATCCAACTTTAAGATAATTATATTTCTTTTTAAACTCAATATGTAGCTCTTTCATATTGACTAGTAGAAGGCGCTTTTGGATATGTTGCTTTTTACTATCTACTTTAACTGAAACAAACTCTTTTTTTCCTGGACAAACCCTTGAATATTCATCGCATTCGTAGAAATGAACAACCTCTGTAATTACATCTTCGCTTAGTTTTCTACCCAATTTTGGAGAAGGTTTTGATAGTATTCCACTTTTTTTACTTAATTTTCTGGCTTGTACTACAGATCTTTTTGAAGTAAAAAAAAACTTCTGAGTTTTCTCTATTGACCAACTGTCTGGAGTGAGTGTAAGAAGTGTGATTTTTTCAGAATTTGACAATGTTTTTTCAAATTTTGACTTAATTTGAGTCATAATATTGTCTAAATCTGTGTTTGTTTTTTTCAAACATTTTTTTGTGGGTGATTCAATTCCACAAAGTGCAGCTATTTCTAAACCTAGCACCATGGCAACAGCCTTTTGTGTATGAGCTCTTACGCTATCAATTTTACGCTTTCCATATGCAACTCTATCTTTTTTTGAAACAAGTTTTAGAGGTGAGCATCCAAAACTTGCAATACTTGAATTAAGATCTTCTTTTAATGCATGATTGTCAACATAAATTTCTTTTTCTTGGAGTTCATTTTCTTTTGTATTATGTTTGCAATTCAGAACTTTTCTGCAACTAGTGCAAATTTTTTGACCAGGTATTAAACCAAAATCTTTGGCATATGAAAGACTGATTACTCTAAGAGAATCTAAAAAATAACGGAAATAATTATTAAATATTTTTTTATTTATTTATTTAGTGTTATTAAGGTATTTTTATTAAATTAAGATATTAAATATTGAAACTTACTTTTCACATTTTTTGCGTTCTTGTTCAACGGATTACAACAATACCTGCGATGTTCATTCTCATACCTCGACAAGTAAACTTTCTCGTGATAGCTACAAATAAAATCTATGGGATTTATTTTGCTTCTCAAAGAAATAAGCTCTTGGTTTAGTTTAGACAGTTCTTGGTAGCGTTTACTTTTATTAGATAGATAGCACTGTTCATTTAATGCTTTACTAATACAGCAAGTAGAAAGCTCAGGCATATTACTTATTATTAATTAGTTCTAAAATACAACAATTTATTTGGTTTTATTAGTACTTTTTAGATTGACATACTAGTAATATAGAATTAAATGAAACAATAACTAAACTTTTAAAAAGTAATAATTTTTTATGGAAAATTTACCTGACTTTTAGAGACTACCTTTTGGGGGTTATAAATAAGCGCCCATTAATTTTTTTGGTTTTTATTAATTAACAGTCTTTAATTGATGCGTATAAAAAATTTTATAAAAAAAAAAAAGTGCCATCTTAGGTAACAGATGCTTTGCATCACAGATCAATTTTACGAAAATCTCGATCTGACTCATTTTGGAGACCTATAACTTTTGAATGCAGCTCTTTAATCAACTGATTTTTTTAAAAATGTTTATCCACCACATGCAGATCAGTAGGCAATTTGATTTGTATTAACTTTGTAACTAGTTTTTAAGATTAAGGTCTTTAAAATCACAAAAAAACTTATTCTTAAAACAAAAAAATCAACTTTAGCCCGCCATTATGGAAAAAGTTAAGATGCCAGAAATAATATTTTTTTCTTTTTTCAAAGTATCCACAGCACACTTGCTATCTTATAATAATTGAAGTATAAAACTAACTTGTTCAAAAGTTATTGGCTGTTAAAAATGATGAAAAAACCCTTTTTTCTTGTAGAGTGAAATTTTATGCAAAATAGCCCACTACTTAAATAGCGTTTTCTCAAGAACCATATTAGATATTGATCTAAAATTTTCAAAACATGCTTTTAACATATATATGTACAAAATCAAAAAATTTCAATAAAATCTGAGATGGTCCATGAGGGACCTCATTAAAATTTGCACCACTTGGCATGGAATGACCCATTATTATTAATTACTATTATTATTTTAATTACTATTATTATTATAAATTTTAATTATTACAATTGTTTCCGCTCAATTTACTATCATACTCTTTTATCAACTCGTAATTGGTTTTATAATCTTTTCGGAAATTAGGAGAAAATGTATGTTATAATGATGTGATATGTAAGTTAAATTTTGAGGTAATCTAATTTTTAATTTCTAAGAGACTTAGAACAAATAGATTTTTTAAGATTCTGGTACATTTGCTTCTTATATAATATAAGTAAATATATTCTTCTTATATAATATAGATGTGTATAAAAAAAAAGCATTATCTGAATATAAAAAAAAAGAAATCTTTTTTACTATTTTTATGAATAGAACCAATAGAAAGGTATTAAATGCAGTATTATTTTATGTATCAGGTTTATTGCTGTAAAATATATTTAAATGTGTTAAATATAGCGCAAGTATAAAAACGAAAATAAAATATGAAGAAATCATATAGTATTATTTTCATCATACAAAAGGAATATATATAGTTATAAATAATTTATAAATACTCATTTTAAATAAATTAGCCCATATTCATCAACAAATTTCAAGTTTCATGCAATAATCTCTTAGTGTTCAGTTTTTATGACCCTGCAATGTTTACAGCCCCCTCAAATTGAGGGGGTTAAAACTTTATATGGTCATAGTTTTTGAAAAATAAGACCTTATTGCATGAAATTTGAAATGTGTTGATGAATATAAATGTAGATAAAAATAATAAAGAAAATATTTTATAAACTCATTGCTCCCACGTTAAGGGCCGGGTGGGCCCAAAAATTAGAGCTTTTTTGTTCCCAAACTCCAATCACCCCAATTCTTTGCAAAACATTATTTTTTGATATAAGCATAAACATACAAAAGTTTGGAGTTTGCACAATTCCTGTAAGTGTCTAAACTCAAACATCTAAAAATCCAGTGTACACCACTGTTGATTATAAATGAGATATTCGATTTTTAGCATATTAAATAAACTGCCGTCTTTTTAAAAAAGACAACAGGAAGTTAACACAGAAGTATACAGGGAAATATGCACTACTTTAAACAACTTTAAAGTATGACAAACTAGTTTATCAATCAATTAAACAAAATGTGTGATTATACAAAAAAGAATTTGTCTTTATTATCTAACTGTTCTTGTTTTATAAGTTCACAAATTTCTAAAGAATACTAAAAACCCGGACTATTATGTTAAATTCTTTTGTAACACATGCATATTTTGCCTGCTTTTTAACATGCTAATTATTTATCTTTGAACTTAACACAGAATAATACGAAACAGTTATAGCTGCTTGAAATAACTTGTTTGATTTTTATTATTTTTACATTAGAATATTCATTAATTATTTTTTTCATAATTTTTTTAGCATATCCTGAATCAAAAGTTTCATTTTTTAACTAGTAAAACAAACAGCTTTACAAAATTACATCATTTGAGAAGTTTTTAAAAGAATAACTAAATAAAAGCATAAAATATTTCAAAAATTATTTAATAAAATATTTATCTAATAAAAATATACTATAAAAGTTTATATAAAAAATAAAATCATTGCTTATATTTAAACATGTAATGCACAGGTTTAATCAGATTGTTTTTAAATTTTACTACAAACTTAATTATAAATTGCTCAATAAGGAATTTTTTTTTCCAGAAACTTTGCATGTTTAAGCTTTTTTTTATTTATTTTTATTCCATCTTTTTATTCTGTTGTGGGCCCCACTGCTATGTAAACTGATTACGTTTTATCAAATAAAAATATGAAATATACAAATACTTTAAAAATGCCAAGCTGCTTAAGCTCTTTTTTGTGCACTGCAGGGCAGGTAATAAAAATATTAAACAATAACAACATAAATTACAATTAATACTTGGTGTAGGTTTGGCTAATAAAACGAAATAGAGAAGATTCAAGGGGTTATTATATAAAAGCTAGGCCTACTAACTGACTAAATAACAATTATATTTAAAATATTTTCCTAGCTTTAGTTTTCACAGAAGTATCAATGACTTTGTTTAAGTCTAGGCTTGATGCAGTTTTGTTTTCAATTGCTATTAGCAATAAATGTCGGAGTCGAGTATGACCCATCTTATTTCTTAAATAATTTTTTATTATTTTTAATTTGCTAAATGACCTTTCAGCTGATGCAGAAGTGACAGGAATTGTAAAGAATAATAACATTGCTGTAAATACTTCTGTTGGGTTGCATTCTAGCACTCCATATTTGCTCATTATTTCCTTAAATAATTGGTGAACAATCCATGCTTGAGTTAGTTGAGGTAAAACTAGATGGTAAATATTAATAAATTGAAGTGAAAAACTAGGGCCTATTAAATCTGAATATGTTTTTATGAATTCGCCACACTTTTGTAATAAAGTTGCTTCATCAATATGTAATAAAAACATTGGCGTTGGAAAATTGAATATATGACAGGCTGCACTAATACCAATAAAATGTGTATCTAATTGAGATATTGCTGAGTCTAGTACATTAGTGAAAATCTCAATTTTAAACATTTTTTCACAGTTTGGAAATTGGTGATCAGCAGCTAATTCATCAAAATATTTTTTAACTTTTCTTTGTCTTTTTTCTTGAAAATGGGTATCAATAACATATTTTCTTGCAGTTTCACTGGCTTTGCACTTGATTAATTCGAAATCATTTCTATAAATTTGCAACTTTGCTTTGGTCTCTGCTTAAACTTTACTTGCCTCGCCCAAATTGATGTCGCATTTTTGTAAAGTTTTGGATGCATAATTGATGTCATTCAATACACTGTGCATGAATTTGCAAAGCAACAGAAACTTGAAATTTAGCATTTTTGTTTTAATACTCTCTGCTTCACTACGCTCATCTTTATTAGGACTCTTAAGAACTATTTCTGATAAGGCTTTGATAATATCAAAATAATGAAGTTTTAGTGTAGATATCGTATTGACACTACTGGACCATCTAGTCGGATTTAGTTTTTTTATAAGAGTGGATTAGAGTGGTGTCCGATTCGCCAGTGAATTTTGACAGTATATCCCAACGTTTGATGCTGTTACTGAAAAAGTTATACAAATCTTGCAACGTTGCGAAAAAAATCTGTATTTCCACACAACCTCTAACGGCATCATTTATCACTAAATTTAAATTATGAGTGGCACAATGTATGTACTCTGCGTTAGGCTGGATATCCTTAATATGTTTTTGTACACCATTATACAAACCACTCATCACACTGGCTCTATCATAGCCTTGCCCCACACATTTTTTTAAATCAATATTTTTGTAGATAAATAATGTTGTCACTTGGTTGACTAAATCTACAGCGCCATGTTTGATAGCTGCATAAAAGCCTAGAAACATTTCTTTTACTTCTATATCAATTGGCTGTCCATTTTCGGATCTGGTTATTACTGCATACTTTACAACAATGCTTAGCTAATCTACCTTCGATATGTCCTGTGTCGTATCCATTATGATGGCAAAAAACAGTGACGCTCTAATTTCTTATTAAAAAAGAGAAACACATTGATACGCTACAAGAGTCATTGGGGAATGGCACACATATCACTATCCGTCAAATTGACAACACTGCCAACCTACAGAAATAATTTAGGGGAATTCCCTAGGCATAACTTTTGAAGTTCTCTCAACTGAGTTGTCGAGATTAAAGTGGGGTTGCAAATTGCAACCTGTCATATTTATTTTGAAAATGGGAGAAATTTCCAAAAGTTCAGTTCGACCGAGATTTCTAGTAAGAATTTGAAGGCCCCCTGAGCTTGAGGGCCCCGGGGCACTGCCCAGCATTGCCCCTAGGTTGCTACGCTGCTGAAACTAACACAAGTGAAGATGCATAACAAAATTTATTCTTGCACCTTTTTACTCACTGACTTTTTAAAAATATAAAATAGTTTATTTGCAAAACTGCAAATAAATAATTGGAAAAAAAAACAAAGTCAAGCTTTAGCATATTTTTATTCATTAAGTTATAGACATATCACTACTGTTTCAAATAATGAGGAAATAAACAAATTATTTTATATTTCAAAAAACCGGAATTTACACAATTATTTGATTATAATATTTAAATATAACAACAATCATTATAACAATACATAATATTTCTACATTGTTTTGAGTTAATTATTCACTTGAACTAGTTTGTGATTATTTCGTAATAACAACTTGTTAGGGGAACTGATCCCACACTAAAACAAAAAATTATGTCAGAGCAATTTAAACAAGTAGCTTTGGGTAAAACATTTTTAGCAAAAATTATACTTAATTTGATTTAAAGTTATTTCTGTTTATTTCTAAAATAAACACACAAAAAATTTCATTATATGTTAAATCAAATGGTTTGTTTTAACAGTTTTAACATTTTTAATTTTTAGTTAAAACATTTTAAAACTATTTAAATATGCGAACAAAATAAAGAAAAGATATTGAAAGATTTTTTGAGTTGATCTAATATTTTATTATACTTTTCTATGCTATTTTTTAATTTTTTATTTCTACTATTTATATTGATTTTTATTTTTTTATTTTTTTATATTATGTTTTTAAATAAAATTATTATTTTAATAAATATGTTGGTAAATAATGTATATACAAAAAAATATTACATCACTTTTTATTCCTATTGGCCATCCTCCCTCCCTCTTGTTTTCAACTTTTTAGCAAAGGTAAAAATGTGGCAAAGGTTACCACTCCAGAAATGCACCTAAGAGATTTCTTTTTTCCATTTAAAAGACCAACAACAAACCATATGTGGTGTCCAAGCTTTATGCTTATGAAGCATATTTATACAAATTTTACAAAGAACTAACACTTTCCCAACATGAAAATTGATTGAAATTTAAATTTCAAATTCAATTTTTTAACTTTTGTAAAAAAATTTATCTTTTTTTCTTCAGGGCTTGTTTGATTAAGGTCTTCTCAATCAAAACATTAAAAACAACAAAACTTTTAGCTAATTTGATATTATTCTGTTGTTTAACATAATATTGACATTTTAAACTTGTAAAATTCAACCTTTTTGTAAAAAAAAAAATGAAATCAAACATTAGGAGATCTAGTGAACAAGTTATATATATTCAAACCTTGTATGTACTCGCTGTCTTTAATATGCCTCTTCCCTCCTACTTGTATATATTTATATGTTTTGGGGTAACCAAAATGTAGTCCCGCTCCCATACCTGCATATTAGCCTTATGGAAGACCCCTAATGGTAATCATTATTTTTAAAGTTTGACAAGTTATCAAAACAAAAACAAAAAATATTTAAAATAATAGCTAGGTACAAACAAATTAAGTTTATCAAAAATGTTTTATTCAAAGTGAAAAAGAAAAAAGAAATGCAAGGTCATTAATTTATTAAATAAGTTAATTAAAACTTTCCTTTTAAATTGATAGTCTTTTCTCACTTTTTTTTTTTAAACATCTTCGCTTCAAACAAGGCTGCAAGCAGCCATTAATTAAAGTTGGAAGTTACTGTAAGAGAAAAGATGAAGATTGTAGAGCAAGATAACGATTGACTGACGATTTAAAAGATTGCAAATTATATGAATCAGGAAAACAAGATGAAGGAAGCGAATTCCAAAGAACTGATGTGCCCATTATAGTATTTGTAGAAAAGAGAAAGAGAAGCAACATTACGACGATGTGATAATGGTTGAAGGTTGGCTGCAAGAGCAGGTCCAACTATGTTTACAATGCATTTTTTGCACCTTGTCTAAAAGAGAAAGGGCATCATTAGAAGATCCGCCCCAGATATGGCAACAGTATTCCATACAAGGCCGGATTTGAGATTTATAGAGATAGAGAATAGAATCCAGAGTAAGAAAGTGGCGAGCTCAATAAAGAGATGCAACCTTAGTAGATGCTAATTTTGCAACCGATTTGATATATGGTTTCCAAGAAAGATTGGAAGTAAGAGTTAATCCTAGAAGATGAAGAGTAGGTGACTCATCGAGTACATCACCGTTCATAAATATAGGAAGATCTAAATTATTGCGATAACGATTGGCTGAAAAAAATTGAGTTTTATCTGAATTAAAGTTCACCAGCCACTGTGAGCCCCATGCTGTAGCAGAAGTGAGATCCTTTTCAAGCTCAAATGCCCCCTCCAAGCAATCAGAGGGTGTTGGTTTCTTATCATGACAAGAATAAATGGTAGTATCATCAGCAAACAATGCCACCTTAGATGTGAGAATATCTGGAAGATCGTTAATGTAAATTAAAAAGAGTATAGGGCCAAGGATAGAACCTTGAGGAACCCCTGAAGTTACAGAATAAGAAGAAGAGTGTTGTTCATCGAGGACAACTTTTATGCTACGATTGGAAAGGAAGGACTCAATGATCTTAAAGATGTTGCCAGATACACCATAAGAAGAAAGCTTATGGAGAAGACCAGCATGCCAAACTTTATCAAACGCTTTTGAAATGTCAAGAGCGACGGCCTTAACCTCTCCACCTTCATCTAATGCACGATAAAACCTGTCAGTTATTACTGTTAGCAAATCAGCTGAAGAACAAGAAGATCGAAATCCATATTGATGGTCAGAAAGTAAGTTATTAGATTCAAGATGAGAAATTAAGTGTTTGTTAATTAAAGATTCAAAAACCTTGCTTATGATAGGAAGAAGACTTATGGGACGGTAGTTAGACGAATCAGATCGCTCCCCAGAATTTTTGAAGATAGGGATAACAGATGCGGCTTTCCAGCAGGCTGGAAAACAAGACTCTGATAAGCACTTGTTGAATAGTTTTGAGAGTATAGACGACAGCTCCGGAGAACACTTCTGCAAGACAATAACAGGTATGTTGTCTGAGCCACAAGCTGTAGAAGAGTCTAGGCAGGATATCACTTTAGATACAGATGCTGGAGTGATATGAATGTAAAGCAATGGATCAACCTGTTTGTTGGCAATATCAGGTAGAACGCAATTAGTGGAATCAAGAGATGATATTGATGAAAAGTTTTTAGCAAACAGTTCGGCTTTGTCTTTAGGTGAGGTGGCAAAGTCTGAACCATACAAGAGAGGTGGAATTATAGATTTGCCCTTATTATTGATACTATTAAAGATTCTCCAGAAGTCACGAGAGCCTAATTTTTGAGATAAAATGCGAGATTTCATGACCTGAGAATAGCGGGCTTTGGCGTTAGACAAAACCTTTTAACAATGGTTTCTAGCAGTAATAAACAGGCGCCTGTTTTCTGGAGAATTGTTTTGCTGATAAATATGGAAGTAACGGTTTCGATTGGCAATCGCAGCAGCACAGCGTGAGGAAAACCATGGAGGAGAGTGAGGCTTGACCTGGAATCGTCGAGAGGGAATAAAAGATTCCATGCCAGCCTGACTCCACGAAGTTATGTAAGAAGCACATTTGTCGACAGGAAGTTGAAAGATTTCTACCCAAGGGCCATCACGAAGAAAATCACGGAAAGAATCCCAGTCAGCTTTACTGTAGTTGTAAGAGGTTCGATAATAGGGGTATTCAGGTGATGAAGAAGAATGAGATATTAGTTTTAAAGAGATCAAACTGTGATCAGAAGCACCTAATGGTGAATGTGGAGAAACTGAGCACTGACTAGGATCAGAAACAAGACATAAGTCGAGTAGAGAAGGTAAATGATTAGGGTTGTCAGGAAAGCGAGTTGGAAAGTTGACTATTTGAGTTAGGGATTGAGAAAGGCAAAAGTTGTGGGCTTTAAAGCCTGCAGAGTCACTGACACTAGAGCCAAGCCATTCAGAGTGGTGAGCATTAAAGTCACTGACAACAACTATATTAGCTGATGGATAAAGAGAGAGGGCTTGGTCAATATGATCAGAAATAACATCAAAAAGTGTGCAGTCTTGAGATGAAGGAGACCGATATAGAACAAAGAGAAAGGCAATAGAGTGAAGTGGTGCTAAACAAAAGCACATGAAAGAATAGTCTGTGGATTCAAACCTAGTTTCACGACAAACAGGTGAATTCTTATGAATGTAAATGCCCAGGACAAGCATGTGACTATTGGAGTCTTTACGAATCAGAGGAAGATAACCATCAACACTAAGATCACAAGATGAGACAGCCAAACTCAAATTAGTCTCACAAAGAGCAAGTAGGTCTGGTGAACTTTGCAAGAGATAAGACTCAACAGAAGAAAAGTTACTTCGAAGACCACGAATATTAGTGAATGATAGGTTTAGAGAACTTGGTGATGATGATGGTTTTTTGTGTTTTATAGTTTTTGGTACTTTATTCATTTTTAAATTAGTTTGAAGAACTTGACTCAAAGCATAGATAGTACTCAGAACACCGTTTAATAGCCCAAGCAATTGCCTCATTACTACTAATAAACCCTAAGCCGTAACAAAGGGCTCCAAATGTGGCCTCCGCAATGCACACCAAAAGTACAAACAGGGACACCATCCATGCGCAACATGGCACTGTTAATACTTTGATATTTTTCAGCTGTTGATGGAATCAGCCTCTCTGAGAGCTACCACAGAGTTCGGGAAACCTGACTACCAGCCGGCCTCAGAACCATAAAACTGAGTTTTAGAGCTGTACCCTCATAAGGAGATAATAGAATGAGTTGCCTAGTCATAAAAACAGTGACACAAGCAAACCCATGCATTGAGTCAAGAAGATCCAGCATTCAACATCCTAAACTGGAAACAATGTATTAAAAATACATCTGCGCCAGCCTAATAGATGAAGAAGCGGTGCGAGGCTGGTCAACAGATAGAATCTGTTTACCCCTTAAGTCTTTGCCTAGGAGGCCTTCTACAAGACAGTAGCTGGGTGCATTTAACATCTGTCCAAGATGAGTATTTTTATCGAGACACCATCTCTAACCTTTACTCAACCAAGAGCCCCAAGGCAGGGGGTGTTTTAAGTCGGAGTTGGCATCTCCTAGCCTTTGCCTAAAAAGGCATATCCTACAAGGCGCCAGGATATGAATCAGATTGTACTGGGTTACATGTTACCAGTAGCAGGATAACCTGATCTGACAAGATCAATCTGACAAGACCTAAAGTCTTTCAGCACCATTATTATATTATTAAGTTTAAAAATCTCACTTTTATTTTCAAAAAATGCTTATACAAAAGTGTTTACAAAATTAGGTTATTATAAAAAATAGTTTGATAAAACAATTGCAAGGGAGAAACATACTAAACCCATTTTATAACAAGTTATTATTTTTTATTAAATAATTAAAAATATAAAATATTATAGTGTTACCCAAAGAAAATTCATATCAAGGGTTGCAATATGTCTAACAAAAATTATTGAATTGGGTTTTAAATCGTGTGGCATTTAAGCAAATGGTTCTAGAGATGTTAGATTAAAAAAATAAAAGATTGGTTATCTCATAGTAAAAAGTTAGGTTATTTGGTACTGTTGAACAAACCATATTTTCATTATAAAACCTTGCAGAGCATGGATAATAGTATGATCCTAATCTGAAATAACTCTTAATATGGTAAGATTTTGCCACTCAGTAGTCAGTTATTAGCATTTTTGAGCATAACTAAAATCCTTTCAGTTTTAAGAGCTGTTGTTACCCACAATATTGTTTAGTAGTGTTGGAAACTTATCACAGAAGTTTCAATGACGTTCAATAGGGCTTTTATAGTGTCATTAATAAAGAAAAATATAACCTATCTTTTTCGCATGATCTTGTTTGTAGTGTACAAATCTTCGATAAACAAGACAGAAATACTTGTGTAGTACACTGTTATGTAGTACCCTGAGAAAGATCTTCAATTGTGAAAGGTTTAATCTTTTGTTAACTTTACTCAATATAATTGGAAAAAAATTTTTTGACTCTTCTTTTTTTCTACTATCGCAAAAAAAAAAAAAAACTAAAGATCTTGAGGAAGCAATAAAGACAATAATGAGAAAAAAATGCAACAAAACAAAATAATAGAATAGGCATACAAACATCAAAATAAGTTCTAGATATTGGGGTCACTTTGACCTGTCAAACACATTTCATACTGCAACTTATCAACAACTATTTTGCTAGATAAAATGACAAATAATTGGTTGGCCTCATCGAACAGGAACTTGCACAAGCCAGAGAGGCACCAATGTTAGACACTTATTTCAAGCCTTGCTATGATACAAAGAATTTTTTAATATTATATATGATATAAAAATATTTAAAATATAAACTTCAAAAATCCTGAAATAAAATAATATTCCTAAAGTATTAGATACAGGGTATGAGAACCAGATTTTTTAAAATATTAAACTTAACAACAATCTCTCATCAATATATAACATAAAATAACAGAGCATGCTCTTACTTTTTGTCATAGCAAAAAAAACCTTTTTTATTGTAAATTTTTTATTGACAATTTTTTTATTGACACCTTTTTTATTGAATTATTTTTATTGACACCTTTTTTATTGACAATTTGTAGAGAGTGATATCAAAAATTCTTACATGAACAGTCTCTCTAATTCTATAAGTTGTATCTTCAGCAAGGTTCCCACAAATCTCATCATTAAGCTTGGAAATGCCAATAGACTCTACCCAAACATCTAAACACTGTTTTGGAATAACAGTGTATCGTGAACTTGTTCCACTCATAACATCTTTAATTATTTGTTAAATTTTCTAAATAAAACATATAACTTGTAAAATTATTTAAAATATATTAAAACTTCCCAATATATTGGTGTTACAAAGCACCATGCAGGCCTCGGCAGGAAGCCTACACTAATAACAGGCACGGTTTTTGCAACAAAAAAATTTGTTACGTTTAAAGAATTTTTCATGTTACAATAAATGACGCTTGTTATGTGTATATTATTGTAGCATTAATGTTGCAAACATATGCTTGTAACAAGTATAAAACCAAATTTTGTATTTAATAAGCAATTTTTATATAAATAAACAGCTCTCATAAAAAGCAGTTTGGAGGAGCAAACTGCTTTTTATGAGAGCTGTAATGAGACTCCTTGACTGTAATGGTCTTCTCAGCCTTTAAGAGTTAAACATGTATACATTTTTGTGAATTTGTAAAAAGTCCCATATATATATTTATATATATATATATATATATATATATATATATATATATATATATATATATATATATATATATATATATATATATATACAGCGGTGGCCAAAAATTAAAGACCACTCTTTTTTTTTTCAAAACTTATTTTTAACCTTAGTAAAATTTTATTTTGGAAAAAGGTATCAAAAAAAGAAAAACATTTTTAGAAAGAATTTTTATTTTATTTTACATTTATTATAAAAAAATTTATAATTTTTTTACAAAATGTTAAAAAATTAAAAAACTGACTAGTAAAAAATATAAATGGAAAAAAAAATTGAACAAAATTTTAAAACCAGTTTCAAAAATATTTCAAAAAGCAATAAAAAAATAATTTAGAAACGTGTTGTTCCTCCATTTGTTTTCAAGCACTCTTGTACTCGTTCTGGCATTGAATTCATTAAAGTTTTGACTACTTCATCAGGCACATTTTTCAAATGATGAGAGATAGAAGATTTCAAATCTTCCAAATTGTAAAGTTGTTCTTTACCAAGCTTGTGATCAAGCCACGACCATAAATTCTCTATTGGATTCAGGTCTGGACTATTGGCAGGCCATGGAAGCACTTGAATTTTATTAGAATTGAACCAATCGCTAACAACATGCACTTAATTCTTTATTGAGTCTACCATTGAATAAATGAAAAACGCTAACTCCACAGGCACTCATACAGGCCCAAATGCCTATTGAACCACTGCCTTGTTTTGTTCGTTTCAAAATGCATGATTCATCGAACTGTTCGCTTGGAAGTCTACGCAACATTACGCGACCTTTTCTGTTGTCTACCTCAACGTTCATTTCATCACTAAAGACCACACGGCTCCACTGATCTGTTGACCAATTTTTATGTAGTTTGCACCACTCTTTCCTGGCAAATTTTTGTTTTTTATTTAAGTGTGGTTTTTTTTGCAGCAACACGCCATAAATAATTTAAATTGTGGAGGACCCTTCGCACAGTTCTGGGGCTTGCTTTCAGACCATTTGACAGTGTCCATTTCGTAGACAAGTCTGTAGATGATGCTTGTCTGTTTTCTTTCATTATTCTCACTAACGAGCGAACATCATGGTCATTTGAAATTTTATTGCGTCCAGTCCTATGACTATCATTAATTGACCGGGTCTCTTTGTATCGTTGAATTATGTTAATAATGCAAGAGTGAGACCTTCCGAGCTTTTCTGCTATTTGTCTGATGCTATAGCCTTCTTCTTTTAATACAAAAACCGCGTATCTGTCTTTTTCTTCGATCTTTGCACGCATTTTCGCAATATTTTTATATCCTTATTGCAATTCAAAAAATAAATGTTTATTTGATATCAAAACTCAGGTTTCGACATTTTATTTTATAGCCAACGTAATAAGCAATGGAGACAGTTAAAAAAAATAATGGATTATTATTTTTAATAAATGCAAATTAAAGATTTGAAAGTGGTCGTTAAATTTTGTCCAATTTATTTAAAGAAGATTTATAAGTACTCATCAGTTTTTTAATAAGTTAAACGCTATTTAATTAAAATTAAATTAAAAAAATTATACCACTTTAATCCGTATGTTTTAATTAACAAGATATTAAAAAAAAAATTAATTATCAATTAGAATTTTCTTAATTTTAGTTTAAAGATTAAGAAACCAACTAAAAAAAGAGTGGTCTTTAATTTTTGGACACCGCTGTATATATATATATATATATATATATATATATATATATATATATATATATATATATATATATATATATATATATATATATATATATATATATATATATATATATATATATATATATATATGGGACTTTTTATAAACCCATACCTGTTTTACAATTTTATAAAAGCTTTAACTATTATGACATTATTTTAATTTGTTAATTAAAAATCACTAAATAAAGAATTGATTTTGAAGATAATGATTGAAATTATTTATGTTTAAATTATGCCTAAACTATTTCTGTAAAACTTTGATTATATTCCTGATAAGGTAAGAAAAACTAAATAGTTTTCAAGGAACTATTATGTTTTGGACTATTTTCTTATATCACTGCAATGTCGTGCTTGCAGCAATTTATAAGTTTATATTATTACTTACATTTTTAATTCCCATTGCATTAAATACTAAAAACTATATACAACCCACAGCAGTATAGTTTACTCAATCATAATAGTGTCAGCATTATATTATTACCTAAAAAAATGACAAAAAAGATTTAAATTGATAGGGCACATGTTTTGTGCAATAACTTTCAAAATCACTCAAAATACAGAAAATAAGACATTTTACTAGAAAAATGTAAATACAGTCATTAGACATTTTATTTTAAATATAAATGTGTTCCAGCCAAAGCACAGTTCAAAATTCAGCAATTCTCTCGCTATTTATATGGCGTAGTATTTGTCAAGATGATGATTTAAAGAATGTGAGATGTGACTCTATTAAGACAAGAAAAGAAGCTATGATCTTATACAGAGATTAGGAATAGTGAATGTATCAAAAAAGGTACATCAGAGAAAATTCAGGTGATTTGGGTTTGTCGCGCAATGACAATACAGATAATTTAAGTTTCAACATTTAGATGGATAGCAGCATCAGGAGGAAAAGGTAGAAGAAAGCTTGTAGAGAATGAGTTATTTTTTGTCTAACTTGGCCCCAGTCAAATATCATCTCCGGTCACTAAATATGCTGAGCTACTGTTAATGTTACATTTCACAAAAACACTTAAAATGATTTTTACAAGCTATTGGGTAGGTTTTTCTGGGCAGAAAAGCTCAAGGTATTTTTAATAATCAGATTTTTTCTAATGTTGAGCTGTTTTGCAGATTAAGACAGTATTTTTATTGTGATACTGCTATTTGGAAGATTATCATTTAAGTTAACAAGCTCTTTTTAGTATATAAATCCCTCTTATAGTGCCTTTAATTAAATTGGGAGTTTCAAATCAGAGTTTTCTTCTCCTAAAACGGTTGCTTTACTACAGTTAAATAAGGTCACTTATTCTAATAAAGGATCAGTTTAACATCATGACCAGGATAAAAATTTATAATAATTAATCTCATGTTATTTGAATGAATCTTATTATAATAACTACAATAGATCACTTTTTGATGAATACTTACTTTTGGAACAATTTTGTTAATTCACTTTTTCTATTTTTCTTTGTATAATACTTATTTTTGTTCATTTAAAGTACTAACATTATAAATATTATTAATTCACATTATTCATGTTTAAGTATATAAGGTGGCTCTTAAAAAATATTTTAAAAAAGCTGCTCTCAACCTATTTCTATTTTTTATATCTCAAAATTATTTTTGGAGTAGCTAAATAAATTTTGTCAAAAGTATGTCAACCAGAGTGGTAAAAGAAGTGAAACCATAGAGCATAAAAACTATGGTTAAACAACAAAATTATTTTCAAAAATTATAGTCCTTTAAAATATTAAAGATATTAAAAATATTATAACTTTTAACGTTTTCTTTTTTCTTTTTTTAAAAATATTATTAAAAATATATTTTTTTAATGCTATTATTAGTTATGATTTAATTATAATTTATTAGTTATGAATAATTATTGTTTGCAACTATATCATAGTTGCAAACAATAATTATTCTATTATATGTTATTATTAAAAATACAGTTTTTAAATAATAAAAAATAATTATTAAATATCAACGCAAATATAAAAAAAATATACTGAAAAAATAATAATAAATAAAATATATTTCACTGATTTCCTCAAAAATAATAAATAAGTCAAATGATAGAATAGCTAATGGCATATACTTTTTTTTAAATTTATATAAAAAAGTCAATATAAAAACTATATGAATGAATTAAAGAATACATAAATTATTTCGTATTGTATTTTCTAGTAAAACAGAAATAAACATTGATATAAAAAATTTTTAAAGTTTATTTTAAAAACTCTTAATCACTTAACCAACCAAGAGCTTTAACATTCAAAGTTGTTCCAGCAATTTTATGAACATTTAGTTCGGCTTGATGCGCATCTTCCTGTTTATAGAAATCAACAAATGCATTTCCTGTAATTTCACCTGTGTCAAGATTTTTTAACAGAACAACTCTTTTTACTTTAGAAAATTTTGAGAAATATTCATAAAGAACATTTTCATTGCACGCTTCATGAGGTACTCCTTGAACAAAAACAGACAAAGACTTCTGAATATTTTGTCTTGTTCTTGGATCAACTCGTGTAACTGGATACTGAACAGAATTCAAACTATGAACACTGTCAATAACATGCTGAATGACACTGCCTCCAGTCTTAAAGGTAACAAAAGCAAAGTTTACATTACGTTTTGTCTTTCTAACAGTACCTTTATAAATAAGATTAACAAATGCAACTTCACCAAAAGATTTGAAATGATCAAGTATATCTTTTACGCATATGCTATCAGGTAAATCGTGAATAGCAATAGTATTTAAGGCAGACAGGTTGCTGACTCCTTTATTATTACCTTGATTATCTACATCTTTAATGTCAAATAAAATATCATTACTTTCGACAGATCTAGTCTTCAATGCCTTCATGTAACTTTCTTCATCATTAAAAGTTATAAATCCAAATCGATATTCACCAGGCACTTGCTCGTTGGAAACATATTGATTCAAACGCGGAATGTCAACTGCTTTAACCTTACCGAATTGAGACATTAAACTTGACAAAAAACTTTTGTCATGATTAAAAGATTTACTACCTATAAAAATTTTATTTTTATTTGAAAAATGCTTTCGTTGATTATAAGGAGTCTCCTCAGATGTTACTCCATTTTCACCAAGATCTGCATTTGGAGATATTGAAGAAAGTCCGAGTCTGAAGCATTTCAAACCAAAACCATTTTTAGCAATAGCTCTAACACAGCTCAGACCTCGTGCGGTAGTCATGTTTAAATGAACTAATGGCCGAGAACTTATTCTTATATTTTTGCACTTATACTCGGTTCTACTCGGTAAAATATAACATAATAAAAAAAAAGGGGAGTGAGGATAAGTAGAACGCTGGAGATATGGGATATCTCAAAAATTCCGATTAGGAGAGGTTCCAAATTAATGTTATTTAATGTAAACAAGGAGATTTCTTCCCATCTATTTAGCTGACGTCGTTTTATCCATGTCTTTGGTAAAAACCACATTTTTGAAAAGTACCCCCAAAAAATGATTTTTTTGTGGTATTGAAATGAGACAAAAAAAATTAATTGATCTCCCATTTCTCCCACAGCACTTTTGTGTAATTATATTGTCGAAACCTCTTAAATATTTTGATGAAGATTGCGTGGTCTACAATTTTAATAGTTTTTTATTAATAATTTTTGTTAATATGTTGTTTATTACTAGCTTATCCCGCTTCCCACCATACTATTCTCACTTTACCCCAATGGCACGGCTCCTCTAAAATCAAAAATATATAGTACTCAACTTATAGTAATGGAATTAGTGCCCGAAATGATGCTTTATTTTTAAAACCTTATTTGGTGTAGTACATTATATAAAAGTGGCATTAAAATTATTCTAGAAATATTTTTTAATGTCACACTTCTCCCCACTCATTTCTAATTATTTATATTTAAAATTGACTCACAATTTTAGCTTTAGATAACACATATTGTTTACTTTTAAGACATGTTTGTATTCATGGCGTGGTCCTAGAACCAGAGATGCGGAGTCTCAAAAAGAACTCCGAATTTGAAGGTAACTAAAAAATTACATCTTCCTAGTTTTTGGTATCCAGGAGCTCTAAAAACATAAAAAAAATTTATGGACGACAAGTGGGAAAAATAAGAAAACTTTAAGGTTACAGGAACAATGAATTTTTGAACCGAGAGTGCTTAGATATAATGGCGGCAAGGACTCTGGGACTTCGGGACGCATAATTTGAAACCCTATACAGGCTCGGAATAGGCAAAGATATGCGCAATCTGATTCACAGATTTTGAAAGGGAGGCTTTTGCGCGTAAGTTTAAATCAAAACTAATGTCAAAAAACTTAAGCTTTAGAATATTCCTCATTGATTGTTGTAGCTAGCCCAGATAACTTGCAACACTCTCAAAATAAAAGCAGTTGTGAGCAAGAGCTGATTTAGATTGCCTTTGGTAATGTATAGTAATAAAAGATTAAAAGCATTGTAGCATAATAAACTATAAGAAAAAATTTATAACCTGATATCAACAAGTGTGTTTTGATATTGTAAAGTGATTACAAAAAGAAATAACTCTTAACTACCGCACCTTTATGAAAAACTATGTGTAAAAAGGTAAAAACAAGAAAAATTGCAAACAAACAAGTTCATGTTGTTGTTTATTTCAATTTCAAAAGTCAATACATATAAAGCACATGTTTGTTGATATATAGCTTTTAACCTAAACAAAATATTGGCTATTGTATTCTATAATTGGTAAAAAATATTTACTCTTTAATAGCAACTAATGCTAAATAATATCACATAAAGCAACAGTTTGATAAATTTTACATTTATTATGCTATCAATTTATTTTACGTTATATACTCTTAAAGAAAAAAAAAAAAAAATTTTTTTTTTTTCATTTTTCTCGAGCAGAAATATTTCTTTCATATTTCCAAATTTTATGAATAGTTTTATTATGTAATCTTTGGTATAAACAATATAATCGAGTGTGCTTTTTTTGAATTTCTGTGAATACCTCTTGTATCATAATATAAAAATAGAGTTTTATCATGTTTTATCTTGAAGTAATATTAATAAATTTTTTTAAAAAACTTGCTTCTTCAAATGTTAAAGCTTGTTTTGATGAAGTTTATTTTATTACAATAATTGCCATGATTCACCTTCATTTGGTTAAGTTTAATTTTTTTGGCAAACTTGTAATATCAACGCTTATATGTAACTGTACAAAAGAACTGTTCAGTAGAAAAACACATAAATATCAATGTTTTTGTTAAATTTTCCAATAGATTATTAATATACAACTTTTTTCCTACTTATATATAAGTTAAAATACCCGACCAAATTTTTTTAATTTTTCACAAAGTGTTTGAAGGTTTATGAATGATGTTTTATTAAAGTTGAGTAAAGAAAAATATTGACGTACGCCTTATCACCCTTTTTAAAATTTAGGTTAAACAGTTAAACTTCTTCAAAGTTCGTAGATTTACATGGAACATGTAAACTAGTTTAGTAAAAAATCTGTAAAAATTTTCTTTTTCTTAAAATTTAAATGTTTAAATATTTATAATTAACAACTTGGTATAAAGATGCAGTAACGAACTTAGAACAATCTCTGTCTCAGCTTAAAATTTATACTTTGCATATTTAAGTACTTTACCAGTAGTCTGGTGCAACTGCGTATAAACTTTGTACTGAGCATGCTTTATAGAACATGGACATTACATTTGATGAGAAACACATTTAGAAATCTTGCAAAATTGCACACATGCAAATTCAAGATAAATATTTCAAGAGTTTATACATACAAAACACATTTGATAATAACAAAAATATTTATAGCATGACAACTGATTTTGCTCTTTTTTCTGATAATTTTATTGTATTTTTTTATTACTTTTTTTTCATTATGTTTGATTTTAACCACTTAGTTTGGTTTTTTTAAATCATTTTTTTTTTCAATTATTACAATACAAAAAAATGCCACAATCATTTGCCATAATCCACTTATACTTGGTTAACTTATTTAACTTCAATACTTTTTCTTGCTTTTAATCTCAGTGTAACTGTACAAAAAATTACTGTTCAGTAGACAAACATAAATTTCACTTCTTTTGTTAAATTTTTAAATAATATTTTATATATTAGTTAATGCAGCCTGCCAAAATTTTTCTAAATTTTTAAAAAGTGTTAAATGGTTTAAAACGATGTTTTATTAGAGTTATGTAATATAAAAATACACCAGTCTCCTCAAAACTATGGTTGAAACAAAACATGGAAGCAAAATCTCCTCAGAGCTTATATAATGACATGGAACATGTAAGCTAGTTTTGCAATCAGTACAAATTTTCTTTATTTAAAAACTTTAATGTTCAACTCTTTATAACTAACATATAAATCAACTTATAAATAAAGTTCTTCACCAGTAGTCTGGTAAAACTGCATATAATCTTTATATGCAAAAGTACTTCACAAGTAGTCTTGTACAACTGTATATAAACTTTGTATTTGAGTATGCTTCGAGACCAAGAACATATTTTACGAGAAATAAATTTATAAATCTTTTTAAATTTACTTCAACACACATTTTTTTTTCCATTTCTTTAAATTAACAACAGATAAAACCTCCATACCCAAGGTAAACTTTATTGAAATTTTGAGACAGGGTTGTCACTATAACTTTTAAAGGTTTTCCCTGAGTTTTCCCTTAGTATTCCCTGAGTAAAGAACGTTTTTCCCTGAGTTGAACCTTTTAAGTTCCCTGACTTTTCCCTGACTTTTCTATATTCTTTCTGGTTCATCAACAAAATTATTATTTTCTTTAATTAAACACAATCTTTATATTTGACAAACTAAAACTTTTACAACAACACCCACATCTGGTAAACTTATTATTATATGTATTAGCAAAATATTTTTGAAAAAAAATAATTGTACAAAATTTCAAAAAAAACTGAGCCTAATTTTGAAATTTCTAAAACCATAGAATATGACAGTTCTGATTTTCAACCAACAACTTTTGATTTTTCATACTTACTACTAATTAAAACATGAAGTACTAATTTTTAAGCCTATCGCTTTTTTTAACCTAATGAATTTTCAACCTACTGTGTTTTCAACCTACTGTTTTTTCGATCGACTTTATAATTATGTCTTTTCCAGTATGTATTTTATTTGTTGCTGATTTGAATCAGAGATGAATTTAATCAGTCGTGGAGCTCTATAATTGAGAGGTCTATGGTTTGATGCCTTGTCTAGGTATATAAGGCAGCGTGAAATTTCTCCTTAAATGCTTTCCACGCAGCTCTACGACAAAACAGTTAGGTCTTGTTGAAGCACCTTTAAACCAGGAAAAAAATCATTTTCAAACATTTGATGTAAATGGTGGTATTTTATTTTATCCAAAGTGACCAAACGGTCTTATCATCGAGTATCACGGAGGGGCATTTAACGAGGATGTTTATGCCTCCTCCCGTACTAATGACGCTTATCTGACCTCTTTCAATATATTACTCTCGAGTCCTTAATACAAGGTGGGGATGGGAATAGAAGGAGGGATTTGAATTTTAGTCCAGATTTAATAAACGGGGGTGGGTTGGTGAGTGTTGAGAGGTTTAATAAAAAGCTGGGAGGGAACTTTTTTTCTTCTAACTATATTTATCTCGGTTTGTTCATGAAAACTTCGGATCGGACGCCATAAGTATTTTTTGTTCAAATTTCTGTTTATAAATCTTAAGTAATATTTTTTACAAAACACGCGTAAAACTATTTAATTCTAGCGTGGCTTAGGGTCAAATGCGTATTTTCTAACAGCTGTTTTATCAAAATTTCAAAAGGATTTAATATGGTAATGTAGGTTTTACTTAACTTAACTTTACGTAACTTAAGTGAGAAATAAACTAAAATTGTCGATGTATCGAGATTTTTAGCTCTCGTCATTTTTCATTTTCGACTTTTTTTTTTTGCATTTTTATTTTTGACATATCAAGATTTACTAGGTCGACGATTTTTAAAGCCTGTTTACACTGAAAGTTTTTGATTTTCATCGGTGGCTGAAATAATTATTTTTAATATTTAAGACCGATTTTCACCAAATTTGTTTTTTAGATTTGAGATATAAATTTTTTGTTGATACCTAGTAAAAATTTATAAACGGGGAGGGGGTCTTAATAAGCTTGGTTGCTCGGAAAAGTTTTCCAAAAATTAATAAATTCCTTCCCCCCCCCCCCGTCCTTTGTATTTAGTTAATAATAGTAATTTCAAACAGCTGTTTCTTCTATCAATTGATTTCTAAATAACAACAAAAAATAAACTAGAGAAAGTAACGTAAAAAACAAAAGAAAAAGCTTGTGGTTTACTTGTTCTTGTATAAATAAGCTTGCAAGTCAATTTTTTGTTGTTTGCTAAAAAAATAGAATATCAAAAAGTTGCAGGCGATCGTAGAAATTCGTTTTTATATATATCTGAGGAATTCGCCTACATAAAAAATAGAACAAGTTCAACGGGTGTTGCTTATTTCAAGAAAACACTATAGAGACTGCAATGGGACAGCCAAAATTGATCCATCAAATGAACTTATGGAACCAATCGTTTCTCACACTTGTGGATCATCTGTTATGTGCTATGGCTATCTAGATTGCCTGCAGCAGATGCACGAGCAAGCCGCTAGTTCCCAAAAGCCTTTAAAAACCATCTATAATGAAGTTCTTGAAAATGCTCCGGTTCATGTCCAAATGTCCCTCACTGACCCAAAGGCTGTCCATTTAAATGAATCTTATAAAAACAAATAAAATGTTCATTAAATGTATAATGAAAACATTTAATAACACAAATATTTGTTGTTGTGATAAAAAAAATGCATGTCAGCTAATATTGCTTTATTTTTTTCCAGTGACAAAGAATGTTAAGTTGGTTTGTACTATATTTTAAAATCTACGAAATTCTCGTCAAAGTCAATTTGAACGTAACCCATTTACTTCTAATGAAGCTATAGTGATGCTATTAGAACCAAATCTGTTTCAAGATTTTTACAGAGGGGAAATTCGTTTTTAAAACCAGATTGGCATTGTTTTTGCTTCGCCTATTTTAATTTTTTAAAAGATAAATATGTTTGAAAATAAATAAATTTATATTTTTGTTAAATTTTAAATAAAAAGAGCTTTTCCCTTGAAAAGTATAAATATAAGAACTATTCAATGAATATTTATGGAAATTATTAATCTAATTATTTAAATAATGTAGAGTAAAACCGGGTCAAACCGCACACCATATCACTCTGATCAAAATTATCAAATAAGAAAAAGATTGATGGTGCATGCGTTCCAACTACTTGGTGACTGGGGTTATGGTTTAACCGTAAACGAAATCCTAGAATTTGTATGTGACTACCTTAAACTCAAAGATCAATTGCATTTATTCAAAAATGGAAAGCCTGGTAAAGACTGGTTTTATGTCTTTATGAAGAGATGGTCAAAAGAAATTTCAACAAGAAAAGCGGATAACTTAGCATCTAAAAGATCCGCTTCTTGTACGCCAGAAATAATTGATTGTTATTTTGAAAGCGTCGGCAAGCAATATCAACAGACTGGCATAACTTCTGGGTCGCATATTTGGAATTGCAATGAAACAGGTTTTACGGGTGATCAAGGCAAAACAACCGTAGTGTGTCGAAAAGGGAGAAGACTTGCATTTAAACTTACTGGAAACTATCAAAAAATTAATTATACTGTAAACAATTGCTGCAACGCTAATGGGCCTTTTGCACCACTATTTGTGATATACAAAGCCAAAAGAAACTTTTGTCCTGGCTGGGCTAGAGGTTGGCTCCAAATTCAATTTCAAAATCAGGTTGGATGGAGCACGATATGTTTATTGAATGGCTGAAAGAAGTATTTATAGCCAAAACTGAGCAAATTGGCGGTATTCATATTTTAATATTAGATGGGCATTATACACTGGCTTATTTCTACTTAATAAAAACGACATAAGTTATAAGGCATTAGCAATCACACAAACATTTAATCCATCTTCATCAACCTTTGCAGCACCTACACCAACTTACTGAAACACAACTTCATCATCTTTAACAGCCGCCGCAGCACCTACTCCGACTACACACCGATTACAGATATCTTTCTCAACTACACCAGCCTAAAGTTTTGATAGGTATCAAGCATGTCTTGAGCGTTGCAAAAACAGTATCGAGATTAAAGTTGAAGCAGTTCAAGCCTGAAATCAATTGCATGTTAAGAAATCGAAGCAGTGCAACATGTCAAAACTTGTCGAAAAATGTATTACCGAAGAAAATATGATCGAGTTCCTCAAACAAAAAGATGAAGAAAAAGCAACAAAGGAAGCCGTGAAAGATGCTAAACTTAACACAAAGCGTAGACTCTCTATGTCAAGTACTTAAATGCCTGAGCATAACAATGATGAGCAACCTCAGCAAAAAAATAATGAAGAACAAGTACCAGCAGCCAAACGAATTAAAGTTGCAAAATGTAAAAAGTGTAGAGTACGGTTACCAGTGGCGTACACTGGATTTTTCGATGTTTGAGTTTTGACACTTACAGGCATTGTGCAAACTCCAAACTTTTGTATGTTTATGCTTATATCAAAAAAGAATGTTTTGCAAAGTATTGGGGTGATTGGAGCTTGGGAACAAAAAAACCCTAACTTTTGGGCCCACCCGACCCTTAACGTGGGAGCAACGAGTTTATAAAATATTTTCTTTACTATTTTTATCTAAATTCATATTCATCAACAAATTTCAAGTTTCATACAATAATCTCTTAGTGTTCAGTTTTTATGACCCTGCAATGTTTACTGCCCCCTCAAATTGAGGGGGGGGGGTTAAAACTTTATATGGTCATAGTTTTTGAAAAATTAGATGTTTGAGTTTTGTTGCTCCCACGTTGCTCCCACGTTAAGGGCCGGGTGGGCCCAAAAATTAAGGTTTTTATGTTCCCAAGCTCCAATCACCCCAGCATAAACATACAAAAGTTTGGAGTTTGCACGATGCCTGTAAGTATCAAAACTCAAACATCTAAAAATCCAGTGTACACCGCTGGGTTACACACAGAAATGTTGCAATGCAAGAATTCGATGTGTTCGAACGGTTGTGCAAAGAAACATGTTTACCAAAGGAATATGTAGTTGAAACTAAATTTTTTTTGTTGCAAAAAATGTATAAACTTTAATATAGTTTCTTAAATATATATTATGTTAAAAAAAAAAAAAAAAAGTTAAATTTCAAAAAGTTCAGTATTTTCTCAACTCGAAGCCGTTAATGCATGTACTGGAAAATACACGAATTTTGCGTTTTTATAAAAAGGTTATGTTTTACTGCATTTTTTTATCCTGAACAATTTTTTTTTAAATTTCTTTTTCTCCTAGCGCTTTAGTTTGTCTAAAATCAAACAAAGTTAAATTTTTTTTAAATTTAAGTTTAGATATAAAATTTTGCTTTTTAGTTAATAAACCATATTTTGGTATAAAATGGTGCTGCTCTCAATGAAGATAAAACATTAAATTGAAAAAACAACTTTTTCAAACATGTTTTTAGTTATATGTTTAATTTCTAACCTGTCATATGTCTGCAAACATATCGAAGGTCGAAAAAAATTAGTTAGTTCAAGTTTAAAATCTGTTTTTTCCATTTTATATGAAAGTTTTTATTAATATGAGTGTGAAGAACACACAAATTGACACACGACTAGTTAGACTTTTAAAGTTAAACCTCTTAAGGCTTATTTAAAAGTCTAACCTCAAAATTTAAACATTACTGTGATGTGAACCACCCCTATTTTATAATGCCATAAAACTATTTAACTAAAATTCCGGTCTTTAAATTACCATAGATTAATATATATTTTTTATTTGAATATATATATATATTTTATTTTTTTGTAGAAAATATGTATACATATTAAATAAAAAATAAAATATATATATATATTCAAATAAAAAATAAAAAAGCCATTTAATTTTTATTGATAAGTGTGCGGTTCGACCCGGTTTTACTCTATGAATTAAATAGCTATTCAAAAGCCATTTGAACTTTTTATTTTTAATTTTTGTTAATTTTGCCGTTTAATTATATCTACAACGTACTCATAATAAAAAATTTAATGCCTGGAGCGACATCATTTTGTCGTATTATCGAGCCTTTACTATATTATCTTTTAAATAATATAGCCATTATCCACTATATTACACGGCCGTGTATTATAGTGGATAATGGCTTTTAGAGGCCAATTCTAAGAGGCCTATTTATGCAACAAAATAATGACAGTGCAATATTAAAAAAAACATTAAATATATATATGTATATATATACATATACATATATATATGTATATATATACATATACATACATATATATATATATATATATATATATATATATATATACATATACATATACATATATATATATATATATATATATATATATATATATATATATATATATATATATATATATATATATATATATACACGGCCGTGTATGTTACATTTTAGAGGCCAATTCTAAGAGGCCTATTTACGCAACAAAATAATGACAGTGCAATATTAAAAAAAACATTAAATATATATATGTATATATATACATATACATATACATATGTATATATATACATATACATACATACATATATATATATATATATATATATATATATATATATATATATATATATATATATATAAATATAAAGATATATATATACACACACACACACACACACACACACACACACACACACACACACACACACACACACACACACACACACACACACACACACACACACACATATATATAATGCTATTTTAGACAATTTGTTATTATTAGCAAAGCTGAATATTATGGTTAACAAATGTGTTGCATTTGGTTGTAAAACTGGATACAACAGTTCTTTAGAAGATATAAAAAAAGAAGATATAAAAGTTGCTTCTTTTCATTTTCCGTTGAAAAATCAAGTTGCTAAATTATTGGATTCGTTTTGTAAACTGTAGTAATCGGGTGTCTTCACCAAATTCTGTCTTATGTGAAAAGCATTTTAATGAAAAGTACATTATTCGAGGTATAAAATGCAATTTAAATTGGAATTTAAACCCTATTCCTGAAATTTTCTCAAGTGAATGCCTAAAACAGCTTTCCACACTACCATCACCTATTGCTTTAAGAAGACCACCTAAAACTCATATTTATCAAGAAGATGAACTTTGTTTTTTTTCTGAAAATGATAAAATAACTGAATGGAGCAAGTAAAACAGTAAACATTCACCAGAAGGTTTTCAATTTAAAAAACATCTCAATTGTGTTATTTATTACAATTAAATATTTGATCTTTTAACACATTTTTCTTCTGTTCTTGAATCAATAAAAATTGATCATTGTTTATGTGTAGCATTGCAATACAAAGGAAATAATATTTCACTTCCACCAAGGTCATAATAGCAAGTTAACTAGTTTGAGTATGCTAGAAAATCTTGCATCGTACATAAAAAACATAGCTTCATCTAATAGAGATATAATTCTTGAAGAAATAAACAATAGAATATACTATAAAGCAAAGGGTCAACCACAATATTCTGCAGATATGATCAGACATGCTTTATTATTCAGATATACATCTAAACAAGCATATGAAATTTTACTTGAATCATTTCCATTACCTTCAATTTCTTTATTAAATAAAATAAAACAAGGTGGAGTTGATGCAATAAAGGCTGTTGAAACACTTTGTGAGAAGGGTTCAATACATGAAGATGTAATACTAATTGTAGATTAATTTTATCTTCAGAAACAGGCACAATATTGTGACAAGATGACAATAGTATTCTGTACAAAGGTGTTGCATTTATGATTGTTAGTTTAAAGTTGTTGCATTTATGATTGTTAGTTTAAAGAAATCTAATCCTTATGTTATAAAAGCAGTACCCGAAGTTACAATTAGTGGTAAATGGCTTTCAGAGCAAATATCAGATTCTATTAGTTCTCTTTCTTTATCTGGTTTTAAAATTTGAGGAGTTGTTACTGACAATCATCAACCAAATGTAAACGCATTTAGTTTACTTCATTCTAAATTTGGTAATCAGTCAAATTTATTTATTTATCATCCTGATAGTACAAATATTAAAATATACTTATTTTATTATAGTGTTCATATTGTTAAAAATTCCAGAAATAATTTATTACACTGCAAAAAATTTGTCTTTCCATCATTTACTTATAATATAAAAGATGATGTCTATAATTGTCCAGCTGGTTATATAACTTGGGGAGATTTTCATTTTCTACATTCTAAAGATGAACAACTTCAAGGTAATTTGAAAAAAGCTCCCAAAATTACATATCAAAGTCTTCACCTTGGTAATAAAAAGCAAAATGTTTCTCTTGCACTTTCGATTTTCGATGAAACAGCAATTTAGTCCTAATAAACTTGGTAATGCAATTATTTTTGATGATGGTAAAACCACATTTTTTAGGCAACTAGCTGATTGGATTGAAGTTGCAACAACAATTGCTGGTTACATAGCAAAGAAGTTAATAAAAAGAAGCAAATGTAGCAATTGCAAGTCTATGTTTGCAAGAGATGCTAGCAATATAAGTATTTGTCCATATCTACAAATACTTTCACGAGGTGGTCTTACTGTGCCTTTACTTTCACTTAAGGGTTTCACATGTGGATGTTTTGCAGTCTTAGATAATCTTTCAAATTTAATAACTAAACAAGGTGCTAATATCAAAGATGTATTAGGCTTTGTTTTATCAAAATACTTTCCAAGAGTTTGTTTTATTTGCGATTTACACAAAGAATGGGGGTTTAAATTTGCTTCTAAAATTGTAATTAATATACGAAAAGATGCTGTTATAAGTTTTAAAAGTAGACAGAGAGAAAAATAATATTAAAAAAAAACAATGAATAGATAACATAAAAAATTATAATTAAAAAAAACACAAATTTTCACCTATTTTTTTTTGTAAATTCCCAGTGCTGTCATTTTTGTGTAATGTACAAATATATAAAAATATATATTATAGATACAAATATATACATAATATACATAGATATATACGTTTATAAATGCATAAATCGCTTGTATGAAAACACAAAATGCTAGTTTTTCGTGATTACTTTTTTATTCATAACATTCCTACTTGTAATATTATATTTATACTATCTATTTAGTCTAGATAAGATATAATTATATGTTTTTTCTATAGTTGCGCAGCCATCTTTTTTTATAATAGGCCTCTTAAAATTGGCCTCTAAAATGTGACACACGGCCGTGTAATATAGTAGGCCATCATATTTAACGGAGTAAATCAAACTATTAACGGATTCTTCAAAATTTCCGTGTAATATAGTAGGTAATGGATATATTATATAAAAGATTCGATAATAGGACAAAATGATGTCGCTCCAGGCATTAAATTTTTTATTATGAGTACGTTGTAGATATAATTAAACGGCAAAATTAACAAAAGTTAAAACGGATTAAATATTCAAATCCGTTGAAAAACAACTGAACTTTTTATTAAAAAGGATTTCCATAAGAAATTTTGAAATGCTTTTTCTGTAGATTGCATTTTCAAGTCTTGTTTGTTTGATTTAGATTTGTCAATGTATTATAGTTCTTTATTTATAAATGATAAAGTTTTTAAAGGCGTTTTTCTTAAACCACATTTAAGTTGTAGATAAAGGTTTGTTGCTGTAAGTTTAATTTAATAAATGTGAAACTATTTAAAAAAAGCGTAATTTAAATTGTGTTTATCCATTTACTTTTTTTACTAAATTTTAGTAGAGAAAGCAAATGGATAAACACAGTTTAAATTACATTCGTTATTTGTAATTTCGAAGGTTGTTAAACTTGTTTTAAATTTTCTATATATATATATATATATATATATATATATATATATATATATATATATATATATATATATATATATATATATATATATATATATATATATATATATATATATATATATATATTAAATTTTTTTTATATGATAAACTAAAGGGTTAGTTGAACAATTATTTCTATAATTAAGACTATATGACTTGTGTATATTCTTGTGTAATTTTCTATTTTAAACGTGACATGTAGCAACTTACGGTATAAATTTAAATCAGTTGTAAAATTAAAAATGTTAACATTTCTTTTGATGCCATCAAAAAACCCATCAAAGATGGGTATCATTATTTAGGTTAGTTGCAGATATGTTTACACAAAGCTAGTTTATATAAGTTTTTATAATTTGCAATTTTAGGTATGTGGCATGCAATATCACACTGTAAGTTTCATCAGTTGTAAAATGTTTACTTGCATTTTTTTATGGGTGTTTATTTAGATTAGTTATAGCAAAGTTTATGTAGGGATTGTTTTAGTTTGTATATTTAAGTTTGTGTTCGCTTTTATGATATTTTAGACATATGTGATGCTATATCACACTGTAAGTTTAAATTAGTTGTAAAACTATTTGTATAGAACTTGCTACTTTAGACATAGTTCATTCAGGCATGAGGTATCAAACTTAAATGTTTACTTGTATTTATTTTAATGGGTATATTTATTTAGATTAGTTGCAGCCAGTTTACATATAATTTGTTTATATGCTTTTATAATTGACTATTTTAAACATGTGGCATGCAATATCACACTGTAAGTTTCATCCGTTGTAAAATGTTTACTTGCATTTTTTTTTATGAGTATTTATTTAGGCTAGTTACAGCAAAATTTATATATGGATTGTTATAGTTTGTATATTTAAGTCTGTATATGCTTTTATAATTTGCTATTTTAGATACGTGTCATGCTATATCACACAGTAAGTTTAAATTAGTTATTAAACTTTTTTTTTTTTTTCTTGCAATTTTTTTATTTTAGTTACAAATAAGTTTATATATTGCTTGTTTATATTTGTATAGAACTTACTACTTTTGACATGTGGCATTCAGGCATTAGGTATCAATTTTAAATTCTAATATTAATACTTTAAACGTGTTTACTATTACCTAATAAAATTTAATTTAATACATTGAAATGTAGAACTAATAAAATAACATAGTTTTTATTAGCAATTCAGAAATAAAGAACTAGCAACAAATGTTTCTTACAGGGTTTTTAGTAAAAATTTATTACCATTTTGTATTATGGTATATCATTTATATTCAATATTTTCTTTATTGTATTTTAAGGTTTGTTTATTTTTAAATAAACAGTAACAGGTTGCTGGAATTGAAATGTGCACACACATGAATTTACAACAGTATTAAAAATTGAAATCTAGAATAGTAACAATTGTATGCATGTCTGTGTTTTTTATATAAATGTTTTTTGACCTTGAATATAATAACTGTATTAATAAAATATATATTAAAAAACTTTTTATAATTTTATTTAAATTTTTTAATTTTTGTTGTAATTGAAAGTTTCTATATTGAATTAAATTATTATAAATATTTAATAAGTTTTCAATTAAAAGGTTAAAAAGTTTTTAGAGCTTGCTAAAAAATCTCTCCCGATCAAGTTAGTTTGTAAAAGTAGTACTGCTTGTATCAGATGTTGAATATCATAATAAAATAATCTATATACTAAAAATAAGGGCTACTTTGTAATGAAATCTCAGTTTTAACTGGCTTAATTCCTTTCTAATTTTTCGTAATTCCTTTCTAGTTTTAATAAAGGGAATAATAAATTATGCAATACGATGACGTAGTAAATTCTTTATTTTACCAAAACAGCAAAAGCCGCCCAGCCTAATAATTCCTTTATTTTAACGAATTGTTTGTTGCACGAACGGAATAAATGCGTAATTTCAACCGACTAATAACGACAAACTTCAGTCCGTTAAATTTTTAATCCGTTAACATAACGGAAAACCCGTTGGTGCAATAGCGACAGATGCAGTTCATTGTATATAACGGATTTTTTCTTAGAGTGTAAATATCTCCCTCCTCTGTGCGCTCCTTGCTACGTGTGAATTAAAATAATAAACTGGTTTCTACCAAACGGTATATATTTTAAAATATCATGTGTATTGCTATCATTTTGTTTTATTTGTTCATTTTTCACTTAAAATAATTTTTGTTTAATTTTTTTTATTTAGAAGCTACCATTATGTTTACAGAGGCTACTTTTAAAATTGAATCGATGTATACAAAACGTTTTAAGTCATAAAAACTATTTTTAAGTCAGACAACTATAACTATGTATAACACATGTATTTATCATAAATTTTGATATATATTTTAACAAATGTAATATTTAAAGATGTCAAAAAGGACCCAGATTTTTTTTTGAATTCATTAAAGTAATAATTTTGGATTTAATAAGTTTCTTCTCGTTCCCCGAAAAAATAGTTTTTATGACTTAGAACGTTTTTGTATACATCGATTCAATTGTTCCAACAAAAATTTCTGGTGGCTAACTCTTTAACATTTTAACTGAAATTTGAGGAATTGCTTTGCCTATCGTCCACATTTTGATGTCCAGAAAGAAACAAAGGCTGTACAAAGCAGCATTGGAAAAGGTAAAGAACTGGAAAATGATTTTTCACCAATTGTTTCTATGGCGGACTATAAAGCAACTATTTTAAGTGCTTTAAAATTTAGTTTTTCAAACATTAGAATTGCAGGATGTCGTTTTCATTTTAATCAATCGATGTTAAAGAAAATAAAAGCCGTAGGATTACAAACAGAGTATGCTCATGATAATTTTATAAGAAAATGGGGAAAAAAATATATTGCTTTGTGTATGCTTCCTAGCTAATTAGTTCAAGGGGAGTTAACAAAACTGAAACTTATAACCGCTCAATTTCCCCGTGCAGATGTTAAAGAAAAAATGAAAAGGTTTGAATTATACTTTGATCGTTTTTAGATGGCTCCTAAAACTCCTAACCATCTTTCAGTTTTTGGACTAAAACATCGTACCAATAATGTTTCTGAGTCACTTTATTCAAAAATGAGTCGAAATATGACTTCACATACTGGTTTTTGGAGATTTCTTGATGAATTAGTTCACCAGATTATTTTGCCAACTGCGGTTGAAATCAGACAAATTGAAAATGGAGAAAACCCAAGATCAGCACAAAGAAGAGATTATTTGAACGGAGTATTTGTCTGAAATTTTATTGCATCTTTTTAAAGTGAAAGAATGTTAAAAACCTCACTCAAATACATTAAAATATAATAAAAACTAAAATGAAACATTTATTTAAAAAAGTTTATATTTGAAATTATTTTTTTAATAATAAAGATAAAAAGAAATTTTTGACTAACTCTCCGTTAAGTTTAACGGATAGATAAGATAACGTTAGTTACTCTGAAGTGCCAAATACACGAGGGAAGAGAGGGGGCGGTTTATCAAACGGGGGATGGAGACTCTTTGATAATATTGTTAAAATGGCAGGGGTACCATTTAAATAATAAAAAGATGGGGTCCAACTAAACGTTGAATGTTCCGGTGAAGACTTAATATTAACTAAAATACCATTTTTAATTCACAATGAAAACAAAGAGTATTAAATAAATTCTTTTCGTTTCAAAATAGGCTTGGGTTGAGTAAGTTGGTCTTCAAATTGGTAAATTAAACAATTTACTTCTGCTGATGATAAAGGGGTGGATCAAGTTTTAATCCATTGTTACTACCTCAATCAATATTTTCATAGTTTAAGGCAATTAATAGAAAAAAATGTAAGTGACGGCAGCTATGTTCATTTTAGATTAAAATGATTAAAACTCATGTTTATAAATGTTTTTATAAAAGTCATGAACTTCCAATTAAATGCTCATCCGCGGTTCTATGTAATTAGACCGTAAGTAATGTGACAGTAATGGTGAAACATTATCCACTTGTGTCACTTTAAATATAAAAAAACAATCAATAACAAAGTTAATTAAATTTTTAAAAGGTTCATTTAATCTTCTCAGCACAAATAACTAGTTAAAGCTCCATAAATAATACCAACATGAGGTTACCGAGACGTCGTTTAATAAAATTTTAAGTACCAACGTAACTGGTTATAATTTGTACTTAAAAGATATAAGCAATGAAAGAAGAGAGGTAGCGTAGCATTATATATAGACAATGAAAAAGATTTGCATTTATTTGAAAATGTTTATTTTACTTACTGTAAGATTGAACAAGTTTAGGTAATAATAACTAAATGCAGATCCAAATATTTAGTTGGATATATATACAGGCCATATTTTATCGTAGATATTATAGATCAGGGCATTGTATTTAAAAATGCTAAGGCGTATATCGGAAAATTTGGCATTAAGGAATCATGGAAGACTTTAATGTACTAAATACTAAATGGTCTAATGGCTAATTTTATCAAGTAGAAGTAGCATTGAATTCCTATTTTGAGAAACTAATTTTGAGCAATTTTTCATTCAACAGTGGGTAGCCAACATTTCAATTAAACATAAACAACTCATGCAGTTTTATTAAACCTTATTTTAACATTTTATTTTGATAATATTACTGAGCTTCAATAAAAATTCATCTTAGGCAACGTAGTCAAAGGTCATTTGTTACTTAGTTTTAAATTTATCATTTTTGAAAATGTAAGCATGCAGCAACCAATTTATAAAATGGATTATATAAGAGGTACCTTTGCTAATAAGTTATTTAAATAGTATGAATTAAATTATTGTTTTAAATACCAACCAGTACAATTAATGAAGATTTCTTACTGATGTTTTTAACAGAAGCTTGTAGTTTCTTTGTCCCAAAAATAAATGTATATTTGAAATACAAAAATGTTCTCCTTGAATTAAACGCTATTTAAAGATTTTTTTTAATAATAAGAAAAAACTTTGTACATCATTTTTTTTGTCTGGATGGAAAGATATAGTTAAAATTTTTTTGTCTGGATGGAAAGATATAGTTAAAATTTTTTTGTCTCGATGGAAAGATATAGTTAAAATTTTTTTGTCTCGATGGAAAGATATAGTTAAATTTTTTTTGTCTCGATGGAAAGATATAGTTAAAATTTTTTTGTCTCGATGGAAAGATATAGTTAAAATTTTTTTGTCTCGATGGAAAGATATAGTTAAAATTTTTTTGTCTCGATGGAAAGATATAGTTAAAATTTTTTTGTCTCGATGGAAAGATATAGTTAAAATTGGGCAGTACAAAATAATATGTAAAGTATTAAAAAAAGAAGTGTTATTGGTTAGGAAATTATTTAAACAAGAATTAGTAATAAAATTTAAATAAAATTCAAACTATTACATAAATGTTTTAATTTGCGAAAACCGGATAATACAAATAACACCGAAGGTATTGATGACAGTATTGTTGAATCGCTAACAAAATTAAATCTATTAAATCTTATATATCTTGCGTTCCAGTCCTTGTTCAACCAACAATTTTTAAAGATTATTCTACCGCATTGGCATCGCCAATAACTTTAATTTTCAAAGCTTCAATTGAAGTTTGCTACTTGTCATTGCAATGGAGATCCGCTAATGTAAGCACAAATTATCAGGCTATTATCGCTATCAGCTAGTATAAATACTCGTATAAAAACAGCGCGAATGTTGGCTGTTTTTTCCAATGCACATACAATCTAATGACGGTTGTTTAGCAATGATAAAAATCATAAGCTTAATGCCACGCGACTGTATGGGTCATATATACATGTGACCAAGGGGTCACATGTAATAGTGACCCCTTGGTCACATGTATATATGACCCATGTCAAGGTAATAAACAGCTTCTGAAACTAATACCGCTAAAAAATAATTCATGCACAACTAATTAATTAATAACTTTAAACATTATTTCTCATTTTATTTCTGCAAATTTCTGCCATTTGATGTAGTATGCTTAGATTTTGTCACGGATTTTGACTCGGAACAACACAAAAGGCTAATTTGTAAGCAAGTAAAAGGAAAACTATTAAAGTGGATTGTCACTTTCTTAACTGATTGGAGATAAAGAGTGCTCCTGGACGATATTTTATCATTATTGAATGCTGTTCTTAGTGGAGTTCCAGAAGGATCATTACTAGGACCTATACTATTCACTGTTTATATTAACGATTATATCTGATACACTGATTGTAAACTATGTGCCAATATCATTAAAATCATTTCAAGTTTGGATTCCTCAAATGATGGTTTACTATTGCAAAACGATTTAAAAAATGGTTAATTGGTATAAAAGTATAATAAAATGTTTTGTAATGCATTGCGGTTTAAACATCGTAAACAACTATTTTATTAACAATATTCAATTAAATGCTTAAGTGAGCGAACGAGATTTGGATGTGATTTTTACAAAAGACCTAAAATGGAAATAACAACTAACTGCATGCGCCTTTAAAGCGAACTCCATGCTTGGTATGATTAAACGCATGTTTTTAGTTTTGACCCAAAGTATTTGGAAATTTTGTACTGCATATTTTAAAACTCTAATCAAGTTCTCTGTTTTAGCATGGTATTTATTTTGAAAAGCTGACATAAAAATATTAAAAGTGTCCAGCACAGGGTAACATACATGATTACCATTATCATAACAACATTAGAATAAAGACAAAAAAGAGGGGACTTGATTCAGATGTTCAAAGTTTTTAAAGATATTATCTGTGTTAAACTGTATAATCGGCTAGTTTTTAAATCTAATGTCACAACAAGTGGTCACAGTTTTTAATTATTTAAGAGAATTATGTAAATATGAACCCCGAAATAAATTTATTACGAATAGAGCAGCGAACGATTGGAATAGTTTACCTAGTAAATTAGTAAAATCGACTTCAACAATTGAATTTAAAATCCTTACTTCTCTTCTTCCTTTGATGTTGTTGTTATTTTTTACTTTGGTTTTCTAATGTTTTAATATTTTTGCTTATTTATTAATTTTCTTATTATTTATCTTTCTTCACTTTACTTTCTAAACTTCTATTTTTTATCTATTAATTTTTCCATCTTCTTTTTCCTTTTCTAAAAATTCCTTCTAAAGTACCCAGCTAACACATGCTTAATTGGCCCAACGTTGGGTTAACGTTGGATTGGATGACTTACGTTGGCCCAACGTAGTGCCAACGCAATGTAACTCGACGTAGATTTTCATCACATTGGCTCTACGTTGGGCCAACTTACTTTGAAAAACCTACGTTTGCGGCTTATCTATTAACGCAAATTATTGCGTGAATCAAGGACGTAAAATAAGATGGACGTTCAACGCATTGTTTAAAAAAAAAGATATGCGTGTTACGGAATTGTTTGGAGAACAATAGGAAAACAATAGGGAGAATTGCAAAATGTGGGAATATTTTTATTAGATTCGACGTCAAAAAAAGTAGGTCTCGACTATCCAATAAAATATCTTAAGATTGCGTAAAATATATTTTTTGAACAGTTAAACATAAAATGAATATGACAGATGAGTTTAATATTAATCAAGAAGATTATTCTTTTTTGCTTGAAAATGTTGATTCTGAAATTGAAATAGTTGTGGAAGATTTTATCGAGCTAGACCTTGACGAGTTAGCCGACTTCTTCTCAGATGATTTGGAATTAGAGCTCATACCATCAGCAATACCTACAGAAAAATCGATTTCAGAAGAAGAACCAAATAAGCTCAAAAAAATAGAAGAGCGAATAATAACTAAATATACTTGTCCGAAATGTCACAACAAATATATTAGAGAATCGAATTTTAAAATACATGAAAAGAAATGTTACATTGGTACTAAAGGTGAGTTATACTCGAGTATTTATTGTTTAGTACTCAATGAATGTCTGGTAGTGTCTAAACGGGTAAACTCACATTATGAGTACTCATAATGTGAGTTTACCAGTTTTGTAAAATAATAAATTGGGCCTTAAACTTCTAAAGCAAACACTAAAAAGACTTAAAAAAAATTTCCTAGAAATTAAAAATTAAGTTTTAAAAGATAGTATACCTATATAAATTATGATATCAAGAATTGATTTATATTATATAATATAAATCAATTCTTGATGTTATAATTTTATTACCATTATTGAATGTTTTTTTTTAATGTCATATAATTATTTATGAAGTTTAACTAAGGCCATTAGTTTAAATTCATAAATAGTTTTATTATAAAACCAACAAATGAATTTATTCAAGTTTTGATAATTAACTATACATTTACTTAGATAATGTGAATAATGGTGGAGCTGCTAAAATCAAATCAAATGATAAAGGAAAAGGTAAATTATTGATATTTATTATATATATATATATATATATATATATATACATACATACATACATACATACATACATACATACATACATACATACATACATACATACATACATACATACATACATACATGCATACATATATATATATATATATATATATATATATATATATATATATATATATATATATATATATATATATATATATATATATATATATATATATATATGTGCTCAAAATGAAGCGGCTTAAATTCCGTTACCTTTTTAGAAAACACAAACCATTTTGACATTTTTTATATTTTTTCTAATATAACAATGACTAGATGGGATAGTATTTTAAAATTATTGTGAAATCATACTCACAATTATTTCTTCCCACTTCAAGCACTATATATATATATATATATATATATATATATATATATATATATATATATATATATATATATATATATATATATATATATATATATATATATATATATATATATATATATATATATATCCCAGCAAACATGTTTATATGGGTTCCATTTGGGCCATCCCATTAAACTAATTTGACAAAATATAAAGAGTTATGCACTTGTTCAAAAAATTAACTTGATTTATTAGTTTGTGAAAAAGTTAGCAAAATTTATTAAAAGTGGTATCAGTTAAATATGCAATATTATTAATTCAACATAGTTATGTTGCATACAAAGCACACAAAGCAGTAGATGTCTTACAATTTAACTTTACTTAAAGTTATCTTCTTTTTTTTTTTTGCATTATAAGTTATTGCTAATATTAACTTGTTGCAGTAATCATTTTTATACATATATTATTATTATATATCATGGTATATGATAATATAATATATTATCATATACCATGATATGTAATATATATGTATAATAATCTAAATTATTATATATGTATAACAATGTGGTAATATGTAAAAATTTAAATGTTAAATAATTGACATTTAGTTAATTTAATAATCAAATCATATATGGCTTAAATGGCATTAATAATAATATTTCGTTATATCTGTAGTAATAAAGCATGTATATAGCATAATCATAATTATAATAGGTTACCATTTAACACTGGTTACCATTTAACCAATTTTAATAATTATAATAGGTTATCGTTTAGCACTGGTTAGCATTTAACAAATAATTAATTAATGCTTTTACATGTATAAGTGTGACATGTATAAATGTAACATTAATGACATAAAAGTTATCAAACTAAAAAAAAAATCTTTTATCTTTTTTACACAGCATATAAAAAGTATTTATTTTTAAAAAAACAGCATAGTAATTCAATCTGTGAAATGATTCCTATGAAATGGTTCTACTGGTCAGCCATCAAGCTTGACCTAATCCTGCATAGAAAAATTTAATGCTGGACTTAAAGAAAAGCAGGTAGTTTAATATTTTAACATGCTATCCACTTCTATGTCCCAAGTTATAAAGTATTTGTTTTTAAGCATAGTTATCATTACTCAAAAGATATTTTATTGTATACTTTAGTAACTTCCAAAGAGCAAGAGAAAAACTAAAGTTTTCAGAAAACTCATTTGATTTAAATATTACTAAAAATAAAAACACACTCACAAACCCAACAGATATGCTAAAAATAAAGAGGTAATATCTTTATGATAAAAAAATGTCTTTAGTAATTAATTTTGAACTCATTTACAAATATATAAAATGCTAAAGTTACTTTACTGCTTACGCTGAAGAATGAAATAAAAAATTTGAAATTACTATTATGTTTTTGTTACGTACACACCCTATACTTTTGGATAATATATAAAATTTTTTTAGTAACTTTGTATACATGAAATTATAGCAAATTTTATTAAGCTAATAAATATGTAAATAAGTTTTTATAATAAAGGTACATTTATTTTATTGTTTAGTTACATTTTGTTGAAATGATTTTATAATTATTTTATTCTAATCTAATGCTTTTTTCTTTTAGAATGGTTACCACCTACTTTATCTACTGACTGCAATATAGATTTTTTGCAATGTACATTTTAAAACATACATTGTACATTTTTTACCTGAAATTTGGTATAAGTACATAAAAATTAACTTCTCCTAATTACAAAGCTTCACAAAGTCTTTCCATCCCTGCTTAATTTAATTTAAGTGTGAATTATTTTTGTTTCTGTATTAAAAGCGCTTTGTTTATTCAAAAAGCTGCAAAATACGATTCTAAAATGTAAATACTAAAAAACATAAAAATGACACAAGAATATTATAGTGCAGCCTCTTAAGAAACAGTAGCATTAACTGTTAGGCTCCTTAGTTGCTTGAATTTCCTTTAATTTGCTTGAGTTTAAAGCTGAGAGATTTTGACGAAAACCTTGTAAATTGAATGTTAATAGGCATCATTATATAATATATTATATTATAAAATGTATTATATAATAGATGCTTACTAACATTCAACATACTTGTGTTTTAAAGATATCAGGATCCCTCATCTTCACTAATAAGGAATAAACTATAAATATATAAAATTTATTGTGTGTTCTGTCTACTAAGTACTTTAGAAACCATTTCAACTTTTTAAATTTTTTTTCTTTAAATATTAAAATTATTGTTTTGAACAGGTTGGATGCTAATTTGATTAAGGAGGTTGTACACTGGAGATTACTGGCCGCAATAGTGCTGTAATGGCAATAAATACAAATACATATGAACTGTAAATATAACTACAAAAACAAAAATTTAATTAGTAAATAGTAAATAGTAATAATTAGTTTTGTTAAAACTTTTTATAGTTACTTTCTTTTATGAGTTATTCAAATCTAAATTATTTTGTTTGCAGAAACAGTAAAGAGAAATGTACATCAAAGTCGAATGTGAAGGCTTGGCTTACTGCGTCACAAAACTAAAATGGCAATTGAGTCAAACGTGCTAAAGTCTTTGAAGGCTTTAGCACATTTGACTCAATTGCCATCTCATGACTTCATCTCGTTTGACTTCAATCTGAACACAATGCCTCACCGAGAAATATCTTTGGACATAAAATAATGAATAATATGAAGTATATAATATATTATAATACCATTGCATTGTTTTGTTTTTCTACTACATAATTTTTTCGAATACTGTTCGCTAAGCAGTGTACGGAATATAAAACTATCTGCCTAAACAGTCCATTTAGATCGTCAAGCAAATTATTTATTAAAAAAATAATGTTGATTCAAAAATAAGTTAGACTAACAAACTTATTTCAACTATAGGTAAAATTTTAATTAGCTAAGTACTGCTACACTAGTGTTTTTTTAACCCATTTAATATCAAATATAATACGTATGATAAGGTGATTCATTATATGAAGTTTATTATACCCACCGTATAGGTATTCTGGGTCAATAAACCCATACTGGGTCCACCTAGAGCTCAGATAAACATGTTGGCTGGGATATTGATATATATATAAATTAGTAGAAATCACTTATCAATTTCAATTATTTTATTACACAATATTCAGTCAATAAATAATATATACAAATATATAATTTTTTATCTTAAGAATCCAATAATTTTTTTTTTTCTATAGAACTTTTCTATAGAACTAAAATAGAAGCTTAAAAAAGAATTGTATGAAAATTCTGTTCAATTCTTCGAAGAAAGTATAAAAACAGCTATATTAAATGAAACTTTTAGTATTACAATTGAAGGGTTTAAAACTCCATATTAGATGAAACTTTTATTACAATTGTTTAAAACTCCAGGCAATTATGCAGCTGAGTTAGCGTTATGCATACTTGAAAGTACTAGAGAGAAAAAAATTGACTTTTGCAAAAATATTTTTGAAGTATTTCTTCCCATTGTTAATTTGCGTAGAAACACATCTCAGCTAAGAGAGCAACAGTGTACGATGTTGCACTGTCTTTCCAAGAATAATGTATTACGCTCTTCATGGAATGAACTAGTTTTTGACTTTTCTAATTATAAAGCTGGGTTTGACCTTCTGTATATATTTCTATTAAAGACATGGTTTCAGAATGTCATTGAGTGGAGGAATCATGTATTGTTAGAATCAAATTATAAAGAGCTAGATTTAAAATTAACAGCAGAGGAAGAAGAAACTATTCGCTATGTAGCTGGATTTATTCCATTTTCATTGAGAAAAATGTATTCTAATCGTAAAGACACTGTTTTGACCAAAGCTGTAATGGACCTAATTAAGTCATGGGAATCAGATTCTGATAACAGATTATTAAATAAAACGTTTTTAGAATATACAAGAAGTTGGACAGACAGAATAAATAGAGGTGGACTGTTTTCTGTAAATGATGATTTTTTTATATTCATTCGAAGTGTTGAAAATGTTGCCAGGACTGTATTGAACTCTCATCTCATCATCAAATATAAAGGTGAAGATCTGAGAGACGTTTTAATGAAAAAATTTCAAGCAAGTTTCCTTATCGATTTGAGTTGGACATCTCTTACCAAAAATGTTGAATGTCAATCTTTAAAGGATTTATTAAAAGAAATTATACTTCGAAAGTGGGTGAGCATACGTACGCGCTCATTTTTAAAAGCCTGGGTCCGAATAATAAATAGAAAAAGTGGGAAAATAGGAAACAATGTATCAGAAAAAGGTGAACCGGCATTAAGAAAAACAATGCATAAAAAGAAAAATCTTTTAAAGTAATTAGAAATTTGTATATTATTATATATAGAATAAACATCTTACTTATGTTTGTTTAACATCTTATGCTTAGCTTTATATTTATATATCTTTATATTTGTTTTTTGTTAACAAAGGATTGGTAAAAATAAACACTACTAAATTATTTTTGTTTGCTTTTTCAAAAATATTTTTCGTTCACACTACAATGAGCAACTCATTAAATATTCTTTTTTAAAAAATAGATTGATTAAATTTAAAAATTTGATGGAAATTAACTAGATTTTGTTGTATTAAAATATTAAAAGTGAAATGGAAGTGTATATTTAACAATCATCTTGGAATGATAATGTTGAAATGTTAAAACAAGGATGTAAAATAAGATCTTATTTTACGTCCTTGGTTAAAATAACTGACAACAGTATTTTTTTTTGGTTTTTATCGTTGCTTTGATATATTTTTCATTGATTAGGTAATTATTTTTTTAATAGTAAATTTTTTCATTTATTGTACTCTTACTACACGGAGGGGTATTTAATGATGAAAAGTTTATTAATTTTCTAAAAATTTTCCCGCATGTCCCAAGCTTATTAACACCCCATGTTTATCAATTTCAGGCCTAAAAATCGGTGAACTTCAAAAAATCTCGTAAATCGATTTTGTGGGAAATAAGCTGAATATTGGATTATTTTTCTTAAATTAAAAAACAAACAAAAAAAATTCAAGAGACGCTTTTTCAATTATTACTATCGATTTTTAATTATTATATTATTAATTACAAAATTTCAATATATTAATCTTATTTATATAATTTTTAAGGTTGTTTTTTTAGTTAATTCCAACTTTATTAAGAATTAATATTCCAAACAGACAATTTCAGAAATTATTGATTATAAAACATGAATAACATAAAAAAAAGACCTCATGCTGCAAAATAATTTAATAAATAAAAGTCAGAAGTTAAATTCTCTCAACATTATAAAATAGAGATAAAACTATATTATTCTAACGTCACGATATGTAAATATAGAAAATACTTTTAAAATTAAGCTGAATACTACGATAATGATAATACACTCATAATACCCTGAATATATGGGATTATTTAAAAAGTAATATTAAGTCAAGATATCTGTATGTTATATTTATTAAATTGACATTTAAACTCGAGTCACTGCCTGATGAAAATGTTTTAATATAACTTAAGAGAATATTTACACTAAATCATTTTTTCATTTTTTACTTAAAGGTAAATCAGTGTTCTTCACATCAAGCTTTTGAAATTCATCCTTTCGACCCTTGGTATTTGAACCAAAAACACGAATCAAATTATCTCCGGCAACATTTAAGCCAAGCGCATTGGAATTAAATTCAATTAACAAAGGGTTGTCATTACTACCTAATCGCATTCGTTGCTTACCAAAGTATTCCTCTAACGGATCTTGACAGAACTTTTCGGACAGAATGTATTCGGCTCCTTCTACAAGCAAAAACTTTCCAAGGGTTGTAAACGAATTCACTAAAAAAGAAATCAGTCTTTTTATGAATTTATTGTGGTAACTAAGTTTTCCGAAAATATACTACTATACAAACCTTAAATGAGAATGAACTTCAAAATATGTATGAACGATATTTTATTATTTATATAACTGAAATATAATAAATATAAAATGATTTTATCTATAATGTTTTCTGCATATATAGAAAGCATATAACTATTTATATTTAACTGACTAACGTGATGCAGTAAAAATCTTTTTACCAGTAATTCGAAGCCCCTCAAGAGTTTGTTTACTTAAGCAAAATCTGTTTTTTTCTGCTTGAGACAAATCAGGAATGTTTTGGCATTGTTCTTCCCAATTATTGATAAAAGTCAAAAATGTATTCTGGAGCCACTATATATACAAAAAAAAAAAAAAAAAAAAATATATATATATATATATACACATATATATATATATATATATATATATATATATATTATATATATATATATATATATATATATATATATATATATATATATATATATATATATATATATATATATATACACATATATATAGATTACAAATCAGCTGTTGGAACCAAGGTCTAACTACATCTACTACAAAATTATTTGAAGTTTCTCAAATAATTCAGTAAAAAAGCTTGGTGTAATCATAAATAACTTACATCAAATCTAACATCATCTATGGCTTTATATCGGTCGAGATCTGGTTTTCGAGAGTAATTAAAATTTTTTGAAACATTCAAACAATCGAAAAATTTATCTATCATTCTAATAAACTTGATTAATGATTTTTTTGAATGGAGCCCTTGTTCTTCTAACATGTCTGCTACTGTTGAACTGAGTACCTTTTTATAAAAATATACTACAGATAAAAAGAATACATTATTTTTACTGCAACAGCAGCCTTTAACCTAATACAGATTGCAAATAGGCTAAGGAATACATGTATATCATTAAACCCTCTTCACTGGCATGTATGAAATATCTGCCAGGTCAGCAGAAGTACAATATGTTTACTTCTAACCTGTACTGCTAGATTTACTCTCATACGTGTTCTTGAATTGAGGTTGATATGTTCTTCACTTAACTTGTGTCCCATTGTCAACCCCACGGCATCTCTATCTATTCCAAGATCCCAGTCATACAACCTGATTATTTGATCCCAAACAAGCGGCTGACCATCAATCTGAAATTCACAAAAGAATATAAAATTTCAAATAACAAATACCTAAGATAGTATTTACAAAGCAGGGGCATCTATATGATTTTTTTAAAGTGTAACTTTAAGTTGTGCTTATTAAATTCCCATAGTTTTCCCTGACTTTCTATAATATATTCAGGTTAACCCGGAGATTTTGCATTTATCCATTTAAACATATTTTTACATTTGACAAGCTAAATGCTTTACATGAGCACCAAAGTTTTACAAATTCATTATCATCTGTCTTGATAGTTCTTAGAAAAACAGGTTTTCCTGGAATTCATGGCAAGACTGAATTTTTCTTTCAATTTTTAAATGATAAATGAAAGAGTTGATGAGCTATTTCATCTTGAACCTAGTTAAGTTTACACCTATTATATAGTTAGTGCTAAAATTAATACTAAATTTGCCTTGGCTATTCTGTTCATAAGTTATACATACAACATGACTAACTTACTTAACAAAGTGCACCATCTGGAAGGTAAGCCATAGGGCTTTGCAAACCATTTGTTGATTGTAATGTTGCCTAAGACCTAGAAAACATTACAACCCTACTTTTTCTTGATAAGCAATAAAATATATTATTATTAATATTGCATAGGCTTATAATATTTAAGTTGAATTTTTTAATCATCAGAAATGAGTGCTCCTAAAATATATATATGGAACAAATTGAAATAGTAAAAATGTTAAAGCAATTCAAACATCCCTCCTTGTTAATGATATTAGAGAAATTACATATTAATAGGATATAAATAAACCTTTATTTAATAGAAATTAAACAGCAAAAATTGAATATGTTGTTGAAAAATACGAAAGTGTAAAAACATATACATACCATAAGACTTCTACTTGAAGAGTTTTCATGTGATTTTTCAAGGTTGTTTCTAGTGGTTTTTATCAAGTGAGGTACATCACAAATAAAAAACATCTTCCGGTCTAAGAAATAGTTTAAATAATACTTAAAAGATAACTATTTTGAACAATTTAATGTTGAGCCACTTTTCACTGGTTCTTATTGAAAACTGACATCTGTAGATTATAAATGCTAATAAATTTAGTGTAACTATATTCATTACTTTGTTATTTTCATTCATCTTTTTACAATTTTTATAACTATAATTATTTATACATACCAGGACAACACTCATTCCAAGTCCAGTAAATGACACCATCTTTAGTATTTTCTTCAGATTTCCAAGAATGGAGACGCATAAACTTTCTATTTGGAGATGCACCATCAGCTACAATAGCCATCACCTTTAGACCAACAGACTCTAATTGCCTTACAACATCCCATATAGTAAAGTACAATTGGCTACTAGAAAGACCTCCAGCAGAAGCAAAATGACCAAACACATATTTTAGAGAAGATGTGATGCCCCTCACCATTAAAACAGTTACATATGATGCCAACGGTATGTCTGTTGGATCTTCTACATTGCTCTTTCCTTTATTTTCTGTATATTTATTTTCAAAATTCAAGAGCAGCTCATTAATTGATCCACTTTCTGAAAAACCCACCAACTTTCCAGTAGATGAGCTAAAAGCAAGCCCACTTTTTATTTTCATTTCGTCAACAATGATTGAAACATACCTCTGGTGCTCTTTTATATTTGGTAAATCAATTTTTTTGGTCAAGTTGTACATTACATCTTTATTAAAACCACAGCCTGGATCAGTAAAGTTGATATATTTCTGAACAGTATTTTTGCAAGGTAGATTTAAAAATGGTGTTGAACAAATATGACGATAGGCACTCGGAGATTTCAAATATAAACTGATGCACCATCTTATAATTAAAGGATGCCACCTCATAGACCTTCTGTCTTTAAGTCCAGCCTGGATTTTTTGTTGCTGCCACAACAATGCTTGAGGTGAGTCCTCAGTAAATGGATTTTCTTCCCCATATTTTTCATATGTTTCCTCAATAATTGTGTGTTCCTCCTCTTCAAGAACAACCCCTTCTTCTATTATAGATTTTTCAAGTTTTTTTTGCATTCGTTGTTGTTTTGCAAGATTTTATTTTCTTTCTTTCTCTAAAAGTTTAATTTTTGTTAATAATTCTGATTTAGAAAAGTATCTGTCATTTTTCTTACTGTTAGATGAGATAGATGATTGGTTTTCATTACTCTTTCTTCTGGATTCCATTACACGCAAGTTAGTACGTTACATGGTACAAGAATTGCAACAGGCTTCGGAACATATTAATGAACAATCTTTATGTCTAATAACTTTAAAGTTATCAACTGTATTGCCTTCTTCCATCTCAATTATTCCAACATCCTCATTTGATGTGCTTTGGAAATTTTTAAAATCAGAAAATTTATTTCTTATTAAATAGTGGAAGTCATTGTTACCTTTACATATGTTTACACATGAAATGGTTGAGAATATAATATCAGCAGATTGAAGATTTAGGTGAACTGGTAGTGATTTAATAACATTATTGGATAATGGCACTTCACGATTTAAAACAATTAGTCTCCACATGCTATTTGACTCTAATGACAATGTTTTGCTAACAATTTGGCGACAACTATTGATTTCAACTATTACAAAATAATTTTTGTTGTTTTCATTGTAACAGTCAAAACCATGTTTCGATGCAATTGTTTTTAACTGTTGATTTGTATTTATCGCAGGTACTTTTTTATTTCTTCCAACTTTTGTGAGTGTGTTACATACATAACAGGTTTCTGTGTGTTCAGTAAAAGTGAAGAACTTATCACTCCTTTCAATTACAAAGCTATTTTTTGTTTTTAAATCTAACCTATATAAGACCATATAACATGATTTGCATAAATATTCAGGGTGTACCTTTTGATGATCTGAAGTTATATCCAGCTTGTAAAAACTAAGAATTGTATGTTTATAGATAATAACAGGTTTTAATTGATAGTGACTATCCTTTTTTATTTTTAAGCCACACTTTCTACATAAATTTTTCAAAGATTCCTCATGAAGACTCATTATTTATCCAGTAATGAGATAAAAGATATGTACATATACTTCTTTTGATATAATACCTATAAAAAGTTAAAAAAAAAAGTTGTGCATCATTTGTAGAATACATAAAATTTGACACTAAAGATACAATCTACAAGATAGCAATATCCTTATAACAAATGCATAATAAAATTGATAAGATTATCTTATTATTCTTAATAATATTGATTAATAGTAAGATCTTATCATAACAACAACAACACTGTTGTTAATAATAATAAGATTATCTTATTATAATAACAATAGCATTATTGTTAATAATAATAAGATTATAATCTTATTAATTTTATGACTATATTTGTTATTATCAAGTTTTATTTATTTACTATCATTATTATTAAATAAAGTAGTTTACACTGACTATTAAAAAATGTTTTATTAAAAAAACTAATTAAAGATGCATACTTTATATTTCTTTCTAGCTTCTGAAACTAATAATTTTTTATACGAATTGTAAGATGCTCTTAGTTAAAATACCTTTAAATTTTAAACTTAATAAATATTAAAATGCGATTTATGAAACAAAAATAAGAAACTTCATGAAAAGGTCGTCCGCGAAAAAAAAAATACATATTTATTTAAAAAAAAAGTGAGGCAAATAAGTTCGACATTTCCTACAAAAATTTGAAATATTCCCTTATTTAAACCCTAAAGTGGGAAGTATATTCAGAGAGTGGGGTGAAAAGAACACTGAAAATATCTTATTCGTCCTTTAAATTATATCATAGTAATTTTAATTTAGCGTAAAAAATTCGCTTCACTTTATACTATCTATTCTTGTAAACTATATATTGCCTTTGTGCAAAAGCTTAGTTTTAGACGTCAAAGTTTAACCTTAGGTATCTTTTTATTAAGCAAAGTACATGACTCAACTCTACTTTTTTTAAACTTATGAATTATTTTTGAATAACTTATGTGTCTTTTATAACCTTAAGCTTCAGTATAGACATAATTATAATGGGTTTACCGAGTGAAGTATAGCGAAACAAATTTGACGGGTAGACATCGGAATGTCTGTATCTTATATTTAGAAAATTGACGGTAACACGCATAGATTTTAGCTATTTGGCGGTACCTCCGATCTTTAACAAAGCGTTGAACGTCCATCTTATTTTACGTCCTTGCGTGAATAGATACTTACTTTTAAAAACCTACGATTGCGGCTTATCTATTCACGCAAAGCATTTATATATAGCATTACAATCTCCATTTTAAAATAGTTTGCTTTTTATAATGGCATCGTTGTAAATTAATAGAAAAAGCAAAGTAATTTTTGAGTGTTCTGCAAAGATATTAGAGCGTTGCGTGCAAGGAATTGTGCAGCTACACTTACATAGGATTCAATACAATATCTATAATATTATTAGTTTCGTCATAAATCTTAAATCTTAAACCAAGATTTCTGTTGTTTTTATCGAAAAATTTATTGTTAATTTTAGATAATATTATGATCTATTTAGATTAAGTTTTAGTATATTATATTTGAATATATATATATATATATATATATATATATATATATATATATATATATATATATATATATATATATATATATATATATATATATATATATATATATATATATATATATATATATCTATAAATATATACATCTATATAGGTATATATGTAATATATATATATATATTTTATAGAATACATTTATAATTGTTGTAATAAATATATATATATATATATATATATATATATATATATATATATATATATATATATATATATATATATATATATATATATACACACATAGGTATATATGTATATTATATAGTATATATTATTATGTAGGTATAATATATACTATAATATATATGTATATATATATATATATATATATATATATATATATATATATATATATATATATATATATATATATATATATATACAGATATATATATATATATATATATATATATATATATATATATATATATATATATATATACAGATATATATATATATATATATATATATATATATATATGTATATATATATATATATATATATATATATATATATATATATATAAATTTATATATATATTTATATAGTATATATTACTGTTACCCGCAGTATCATGAATTTGCTAAATGCTAATATTTATATTTATTATTTGCTATTTATATTTTTTATATAATATTATTTGCCAAATAATATTATATATATATAGCAAATAATATTATAACTATTAGCATTTAGCTAATTCCTGATACTGCAGGTAAAAGTAATATATACTATATAGCTCTAGTTTATGTATTGAGCACTCTTTAAAGTATACATAATTATACATGATAATATAAATATACTATCTTTAATATTTACATATATAGACTTGCGTATATATATATATATATGTATATATATATATATATATATATATATATATATATATATATATATATATCGTCACTGCAAAACAAGACTCATTCAAAGTTTTTAATGTTTGTTATATTTACTTTTAGTTAGTAATGTGAGTGAACAACAGAATAGCAGTTTGCCTATGCGAAGAATGTCACCTGGTTTATCAACATTAATATGTCTCGACGTAAATAATGTATTTTTTGCTTTTAAATTTTAAATATTACATATTTTTTAGTAGTCATTATTACACTGTAGAGTATAAAAAAGCCTCCAAAAAATACTAGATCCAGGGCTATAAAAGTATTAATCCACCGCTGCGCTCCTCAGATGTTGCTGGGGTATTAACTGACAATATATATTTTTGCCATTGCATACCATTTTTATAACATCTTTAGCAGGTTCTACTTGAAAGAGCTTCAGTGTACTTTTAATAAAATATTTTATCTGATCTTATGGGTTTATTTTTAAACTTTTCAGATTATTTATCTTGTTTTGATTGATGGATGAGTTGTTGAAGAAACAGTGAGCAACATTTTCTGTTAATTGGTGGCTACAGAAGTGGATCAACAAAGTAAATAATGAAGGTCGAGGAGGACAAAGCAAGGGATGAAAAACATGAATCTATTGTTTATGGTTAGTGATCAATAAATATTAAACATGATAATAGTTATGTTGTATAGGGCCATTCAGTTATAACATAAAACAATTTACTTAAACACATGTAAGTTTTAACTTATACTTAAGTTATAACTGAATGTAACCCTATTTAAGGTTTTAACTTTTAGGAAACTTAAGTTGGCTTTACGAAAAATAGATAAAATTTGGTTTAAATGTAAATAGAATGTAATTGGTTTCATTTGTTGTCTTTTTAATGATTGCCCAAAAAATTTCTTTTAAACTGTAGTTAATCTATTTTTTAGTGCTACTAAAGTTTTTGAAATGTTTTAACACAAAGTTATTTAATAATATTTAAATGTATTTTTTTTACGACAAGGTGCAAAAGATGTTTCAAAAGCGGAAGTAAACGATCAAATGAAGTCGTGGGTTCGTAAATTGTACGACTGAAAAAAGTCAGATGGTGCGAGGATTGATTATGCATGCCACTCGGAACTTTGGGACAAAGGCAGTGATGCAAATGGCGAAGATAATGTCTAGATTATTGTATAACAGTTTTAATATTATCTGATATACATTTCATTTTATTGAATATGTTTTGTTTTTCACCTTGAAAAATAAATTTAGCTTGAATGAAATAACAAACACATTTCAGCTTGCATTTGATTAAAACAATTTAAATAGCTTTAATCATACGTCGATTGCAATTGCAATCTTTTTAATACATTAAAAATAAACAAATTTAAGAAATTTTATGTTAACAATGACCTAACTAACTGCGTGCTAGTTACAAGTAGCGTTTATAATTCACTGAACCTAATAAAATATATCGTCGGATAAATGCTGGCTAAACTGCATTGGGCCAATGTAATCGGGCCAATGTATGCCCGGCGGCCATCAAGGAATCGGCCCAACGCTGGATGCCAACGTTGGGCCAACGTTACAAGAAGCATTGGGCCAACGTTGGCCCAACGCTGGTGTGTTAGCTGGGTAGTGAATCACAGCAAATTGTTTATTGACAAGACATTGCTTTGCACCTAAATAAAATACCATCAGTTGTGTTTATTTAATTAAATTAATTATCATTTTATAAAATACATTAATTCAAATTATCATTAAGAGAGTGCAAAAATTAAAAATCTATTTTTCGAAGCAAATATTTTTAAAACTTTTTGGACAAGAAAAAGGTAAAATAAATTTTAATTATAAAAATCAGTTAAAAACATGCATGTAAAATGGCAAAATAAAACAATGTGTTTTACATTCTGTGGTCAACTGTTTCTAACCAATAATTTAATATGAATGGTATTTCAAAAAGGTATGGTAGGTAGGTAAGTAGTTAACACAGTTTTTGTCGCAATTTAGTACGTTTATCACACATGCGCTCGACAGGTGGATCTGGCTTCTACCAGATCATTGATTGTATTAGTCATTGTACCACATTCACAATGTGGTACAATGACTAATACAATCTTTATTATTAAATTCACAAACAATATAAGGAAACAGTTCTTCATATCATTTGTATTGTGACACAAAAAAGTAAAAACAGCTTTATATTTTGATTAATGGCACACTTATACAAAATGACACACTTATACAAAATGTGTTTGAGAAACATAAGTTAAAACGTTTAAACACAAATAAACCGTGTCAGATAGTTAGACCTACAAAAATCTTGACCTACAAAGTTGTTCTACAAAAAGAACATCTAATAAAAAGTGGAACTAATTTTTAGATAACGTACTGAAGCATAAATTGTTTCTAATCAATTATAGTCTTTTTTATTTCAACCAATTTATGACGTTTTTGCTTTGGACCAATTTATTTTTCGACCTATTTTATAGATTTTCATTTTTCTTCGATTTGAGATAAATAAATTTTTAACCAATTATCTAATCTGTGTTTTTAACGATATTTTTTTAAACTATGAATTTTTTTATTTTTTTTAATTAACAATCAATAAGTTTTACAAGCATTCATCGAACATTATAACTCCTAATTTTGAAGACAGCGGTTCAACCACTGCACTAAGGCTGATCAAATTTGGCTTGTATTCAAATCAACAACAACGTATACAAAATATATACTGAATAGACATAGTTATAAAATTAAAAATACACTAGGTTAAATTATAAGTAGGTTGAAAATACAGTAGGTTAACAATTTAGTAGGTTGGAAAATTAGTAGTACATGATTTAGTTAGGTATAAATATAAAAATCAAAAATTGTCATTTGAAAATCAGAAACGTCAAAATCTACAATTTACGAAGTTTCAAAATTAGGTTGAGTTATAGGCCACCAAATAAACTGTTTGTAATAAATATGAAATTGTAATTATGAACAGATTGCTTAAAAATATTTCATATTTTATTATAATATAGTTATAGTTTTATTTTATGTATAATTTTCTCAAATCCGGCCTTGTATGGAATACTGTTGCCATATCTGGGGCGGATCTTCTAATGATGCCCTTTCTCTTTTAGACAAGGTGCAAAAACGCATTGTCAACATAGTTGGACCTGCTTTTGCAGCCAACCTCCAACCATTATCATATCGTCGTAATGTTGCTTCTCTTTCTCTTTTCTACAAATACTATAATGGGCACTGCTCTAAAGAGCTAGCGTCTCTTGTGCCATCTACTAAAATTCATTCTCGTGTTACTCGTCATTCAATTAAGTGTCATCCTTTTTCTGTGACTGTTCCTAAGTGCTCCAAAAACGCTTATTCGTCTAGTTTTTTTCCTCGAACATCAGTTCTTTGGAATTCGCTTCCTTCATCTTGCTTTCCTGATTTATATAACTTGCAATCTTTTAAGTCGTCCGTCAATCGTTATCTTTCTCTACAATCTTCATCTTTTCTTTTTCAGTAACTTCCAACTTTAATTAGTGGCTGCTTGCAGCCTTGTTGGAAGCGAAGATGTTAAATATATATATATATATATATTGAGTATATATATATATAAATATATATTTTGAGTATATATATATATAAATATGTATATATATATATATATATATATATATATATATATATATATATATATATATATATATATATATATATATATATATATATATATATATATATATATATATATATATATATATATATATATATATATATATATATATATAGATAACGTACACCCAGATCAAGGGCGCCACAAGTCAGAAAGTGTCAAACTGAGAAAATCAGGGTTGAAGTTTTAAGTTTTTAATATTTTTTCCAACTAAGAGTGTCATTTGTATCACCCTTGTGACACCCTTGATTTGGGTGTACGATATATATCTGCACATGTATGTATGGTGAGTGATATATATTGCCAATATATGCATACAAAAACAAAAAAACAAAAGTTTGTATTTGTATGCATTTAGGTTAAATGAAAATGGCAGTTAATAGTAGAAATAATATAAATAGATCAGTAACTTTCATAAGCTAATATGAAACGGTCGTGGTGCAGTAGTTAGAGCACTGCAGGAGATCCTAGTTCAAAACGATCTCTGGACATATTTTCGCGTCACGGTAAGGAAGGAGGCGTCAACTTCCTAATAATATGCACTTCTGCGGTGCTCTGTGATAAGACCGTTTAGGTCTTCTTGGGGCACCTAAATAACAAAAAAAAAAACAACCATAAGCTTCTTGTTGATTGAATTCTTGAATCAAAAAAATGTCTGTTCTTGATTTATTGTTAATGGTTTTTGAAAAAAAAATCCTTAAAAGCGCAAAAAAAAAAAAAAAAAAAGTGAAAACACAGACTAGAAGGTTGAAATGAGTATCGTTTATAATAGGGCTGTAAATCCTGGCTCGTGTTCGTTAACGGCTCGATGATCGGCTCGACAAGAGCGCGTTCATGTTCGGCTCGAATGGTGAACGAGCCGGGCTTGAACAAAAAATTAGGCTCGTTTATTAAACGAGCTGAGCATGATCATCATAGGCTCGTTCGTATAAGCTCAATTAAAGCTAGAATATATATATATATATATATATATATATATATATATATATATATATATATATATATATATATATATATATATATATATATATATATATATATATATATATATATATATATATATATTTATCCAATGCAATGAAAGCAAGACTTATATTTGTGAAAATGTAAATTGAACTATTAGAGTGCAGTGTTTAATAGGAATTATTATGTTTGTGACTTTGAACATTAAGTTTGAACATTGAACTATTAGTTTTAAATTTTATTTTGAACTATTAGATTTGTGGGATCTTATTTTATTATGTTGTTTATTTGCATGTTTAATAGACTGTAGGATTGTTTATGTTGCTTGTTGATTTGGACTTGCATTATTTACAGACAAGCCTTTAACGAACAATTTTTTTTACTAAACGAGCTTTAAACTAACAGGTTACAATAATTATTTCGAGTTTTAAACCAGTCGAGCTCGAGCAACATATAAAACGAGCCGAGCTTAAACAATACTAATCCTTAACGAGCCGAGCTCGAACAAAGAATCTCATGTTCGAAACGAGCTCGAGCCGAGCCTAAACACTCTTAATATGTAAACGAGGCAAGCCGAGCCCTGGCAAGCTTGGCTCGTTCGGCTCGATTTACAGGCCTAGTTTATAATCAGTTAAAAATCAAATTTTCGTAAATCGGTTGAAAATGAAAGTCTCTAAAATAGGTTGAGAAAAAAACCGGTCGAAATTTAAAACGTCAATTTTGGTCGAATTAAAAAAGGCCTATAATTGGTTAAGGCCTAAAATTGGTTGAAATCAATTTGAAATCAAATTGAAATCAATAAGGCCTATAATCGGTTGAAATCAATTTTGGCCTCAGTAGGACATCTAAAAATTATTTCCACTTTTTAGTATACGTTTTATTTTGTAGATCAAGTTTGTAGGTGCAGGTTTTTATAGGTTGAGCTATGCGACACGCAAAATATGCCGTCGGGATCTCGTGTTTAAAAAAAAGTTCCAGGTCATTAAATCTAAAGATTTTTTTCATATAGAAGATCATATCTCAATCAATATGTTTAGAGCTGCTAGACACCAGGAAAAAATAGAGATATAAACCCGGAGTCCTTTTGGGACTCCGCATTCCTGCCTGGAACCACTAAGCAGCCGAAATCTATAAAAGTTATTTATAAACTTATAAAAGTTATTAAAAATTTTTTTTTATAATTTCACTTTACTATTACAAAAATAGTTAAAAAATTCATTTGTTTCATTTAAAGAAGCAAGCTTTTATAAATACATTTATACATAACTAAATAACTATTAAAGCATTATTTTTTAGTATAAATAACTATTTTATTCCGAATTTAAACAGCAGAGTGGCGCAGAGGAAGCGTGCTGGGCCCATAACCCAGAGGTCGGTAGATCGAAACTACCCTCTGCTACAAATTAAGTTTTTCAACGGAAAAATATTTTTATTTAAATTTCATTTCGAACATAGTCAATTTGATTATAAGTATATTTCATATATAAAAAAAATTTCGCAAACCAATTCAATAAATCAGAATCTAGTTATAGTCTTGCAATATGCGTCTGTTTATGCATTTTAAAGTAAAAGAAATTAATTTGTTCTCGGACTAAAATAAAAACAACAACTTTTTATCAATCGTAAAATGATATAAGTAGCAGAAGAGACTTTCGATTTACCGACCTCTTATCAGAAAATCAAAAAGTTTGTTATTATACGCTATTCTCATACTAAGAGTACTGTTAGCAGGGCCGTGCCAAAGAGGTCTCTCATGGGGGTGTCGTATGTTTTTTTTCCCACCAAAACCAAAAAAAAAAGTCCTCAATATTGGAAATTTGCCAACTGCAGCTTTATGATCATCCCCCGTTCGAGATGGCTCTGACTGTTAGCGCGGTTTATATATAACTTAGTACAAATCTTAGAGTACTTTTAAAATAAACCTTAGAGCCTACCTTTAAAATCTAAATTCCTTTGGTAACGTTCAGCACCCTGTTTTGACCGTTTTTTGGTAGTCTTAATGAATTTCAGTTTTAATTTATAGTGTTTATAATTAATTTGTAGCGTTTATAATTTAATTTATAGTGTTTAGAATTCAAGTATTAACCTTTTCACTGATATTAACGGACCATCTAAAAACGAGATTCTTATTTACGCTATAACCACGTGATTTTTCAACCGCAAGAATAAACTTTGATTAACAGGCGTTTCGGAGTTAATTATTCCAATATACAGTTTAACAAAACTTTTCTACCGATGTGCTAAATTAAAAAAAAAGATTTAAAGTTCTAAAAAATATGAAAAAATAAAAAAAATGTAAATCATTGATTTGTAGCAGAGGGTAGTTTCGATCTACCGACCTCTGGGTTATGGGCCCAGCACGCTTCCTCTGCGCCACTCTGCTGATTACTACTTGCAAAATAAAATATATTAATAATAAATATTTATTATGTATTTATTTTTATTATGTATTCATTTTATGTATTTATGTATTATGTATATATTATGTATTCATTTTATGTATTTATTATGTATTCATTTAAAATTCATTTATTACATAACATTACGTATGTTATGTAATAAATGAATTTTTCTGGAGTGTTATATAATATATATAACATGTTATATTATAACGTTCCTTATTTTTTTTTAAAATTTTTAAGTTTAAACTACTAACTATTCATGTGAAAATAAAGTTGAACTAAAAAAAAAAAGTCATAGTAATAGAATATACTAAGAATTATAAATACCCGGGAATCTAGATTTGAAAGAAGCTAGATACCCTGTTTGTTACCGTCCGTAAGGTGTTGGTAGTGCTTTAACTAATGACGTATCCATTAAGTCGTTCTGACGTCAAACGAAAACGAACACACCATCAGTCATATTGAATGAGGTGATAAAGTTGCGAAAAATAATAGAAAACCTTTAAAGAATTATTCATAATTAAGAATGTTAAAAGAAAATCATTATGAAGACGTGCCAAAAAAATAAAATTTTTTTATTCCAGTGAAGAAATACTAATATTTACGTGATGCATTATTACGAAGTAGTTTCTTTTTTTTTTTGGAATTAAAAATTGATTTTCAATAGGCTGTTTTTCAGTTAGGTTATGCAAGAAAGTGGTAAGGTTAACTGCGCGAGAGCTAGAAAGATTATATCAGGTAAAAAAGTTCATCTATCTCATATTAGCTCAACACAGATATTCCACAATTGGATCAGCACATATGGTTATAAAAGGTTGCGAGGATAGTGAAGATAATGATATCGAAGATTCGGATTCATTTTTCGCTTATACTACTACGTCTTCGAGCTTGACTGTATCAGAATAAGGTTCTGAAGATAATTACTCTGAAGGAAGTGATGGCAATCAGTTTACAGACATTTATCTAGCAGCCGCTGCAGAAGATTTTTTAATGCCGTCGAAAAGAGCTAGAACAACGGGTGGTCTTGCTTATAGACAAAATCAAAACAAAGCTCAACAGGTAGATCTTATAAGTAATATTTTGCCTGACAAAAGAACTTCTGAAACAAATCCATCTAGAAATTCAAACCAATGAAAAGATGAGCCAAATATTGTAAAACAAATTCAATTTACTACCGAATCTGATTTGAAAATAAACATGGAGAGCAAGAAACCATTAGATTTCTTTAGACTTTTTATTACAGAAGAGCTTATAAATACTATGGTACTTGAAACTAATCGCTACGCAACGCAAGAAATAAATAAGCAGCGTCCCCTCAGAAGAAGCTCACGTTTTAAAGATTGGAAATCAATAAATTCAGAAGATATGCGGCAGTTTCTTAGAGTTTTTCTTCATATGAGGTGTGTCAAAATGCCATCTTTAGAACACTATTGGTCTAAGAACAGTCTCTATAGAGTTCCCTTTTTTCTAGAATAATGCCACAAAATAAATTCCAACTAATGTTACGGTTTTGGCATTTTATTAACAATGAAGATTCAGGAAATGGACGCTTGTGTAAAATTATTGGACTTCTCGATCACTTAAATAGTACAATGGATAACGTCTACTGTCCTAATAAAAATATATCAATCGATGAATCAATGATGCTTTGGAAGAGACGTCTTATATTCAGGCAGTATGTGAAAAATAAAAGACATAAGTATGGTATCAAGTTCTATGAGCATTGCGAATCAGATGGTATTGTACTAAAAGTAAAAATCTACTCTGGCGAGACAACTCTCGGTAAACATTTGTTGGGTCAAACGGGAGCTATTGTTTTAGACTTAATGGAAAAATTTCTGGGAAAAGGTTATCACCTGTACACCGATAACTTTTACAATTTCTTTTGAGTTATCAAAGCACATGATAAATCAAAAAACATACATTTGTGGTACTTTAAGAACTGACCGAAAGTCAAATCCAAAAGAATGTACAAAATAAGTAAATAATGTACGTTATAAGCAGAAGCAGAGAGGGTGTAGTGGTTGCTAAATGGAAAGACAAAAGAGACGTGCTAATGATTAGCAACTTGCATTCGTTGCAAATGGTTGAAGTGACAAGCAGGAGAGGAGAGAAGAAAATGAAACCCAATATTAATAAAAATTGCAATCAATTAATCTCAGGAGTAGATAGGGCGAGACAGATGGTATCATATTATGATTGTCTAAGGAAGACAATTAGATGGTATAAAAAAGAAGCACTTCATCTCTTTGATACTTTTTTGTTTAATGCTTACTGTCTGAACAGCAAATATGGACTAGATAAAACAATTTCCTTGGTTAAGTTAAGAGAATTAATTGTTACGGATTTATTGGGTGAACGTTTGAATAAAATAGTGCCTCGAATCACCAATAATGGCTTCCACTACTTGTCTTCAATACCACCAAATGAAAAGAAAAAATTCCTAACAAAGCCATGTCGAGTCTGCTCTAAAATAAAACGTAAAGAAACACGATATGAATGTGCTGTTTGTGAAAATAGACCTCCGTTATGTATTGGCGAATGTTTCAGAATGTATCATTCAAAAGAATAGGTTTACACTTTAACTTTAATGAAATAAAATTAAAGCATTATAAATATTTTACTTTTATCTGTTTTAAGCTATTTCTATCTTTATCCGGATTTAAATTAGGTTCCTTGGATTTTCAAAATAAAAACTTGAATTTAATATTTTCTGAAATCAAATGTAAAGCTAAGAAAGAAAAAAAAAAGTGAATAGACAAAGCCAGTCATGCACAAATATTATTTGAAATAAGTTAGTATAACTACGAGTTTACTCGTAGTTGGCAAACTCATTACGCCGGCTTACTGCAAGTATTCTCGTAGTTGGCGAATATCAAAGTCCCGTTAACTACGAAAATACTCGTAGTTGGCAAATAAATGACGCCAACTTACTACGAGTATACTCGCAGTTGGCAGCGAACGTGTTAAAGCATTAAGAAAGATTGTATCACGTGAAGAAGTGGTTTTAAAAGAGTTAAAAGATCACGCGAAGAAGCGGATATAAAAGAACCAAGAAGTTGTTAATAATTGATAATAAAAATACTAAAACCCGGCTGTGTTTAAAATTGTTCAAACAACAACTTAATGTTAAGTAATATGAAAAAATTTATCTTAACCAATTCTTTACTTTTTTCGACTTATAAATTTGAATTTTATACAACATTCTTGCTTAGGTTAACCATCAAAGTATTTATAATAAAGTATAGATAACTTTTATACGCAATTTATGTCGTTTACTTTTTGTTATTGCTAAATTAGGACATGCTTATATACGTACATACAATATAAACATAAATGATATCACAAGTTACCCATTCAAAAATACCTAAAACATGTTGCTAAAAGTGTTACTTACTAATTAACATTAATTTATTATTTACTGAAGCTCAATTAGGTAATTAGAAATTAAAAGGAGCGTAAAAAATGCTTACATTGTTATTAAAACTCGAATAAAAAAAATATTTTAAACAATTTTTTGAAGGTTTTTTTAATGTTTACGTTTTCAGAACAATTCACAGCTTCTACCATTTCGAATGGGGTGAATACATGACAATCACGTTAAAAACTCCACCTAATCCATAAATATAACTAAAATGCGCGACTTAAGTTAAAAAGTGAAACCAGCCCCCGCCATCTTGCGGTACAGCAAAAATCTTAAATTCTAAAAGCGTTAAGTAGGGATAAATGACTCATTTTAATTGGACTTAAGTTTTCAAAAAGGTTTTAACTGTTAAATTTTTAAGAGCAACTACTTCTTTTTGAAAAATTGCAGAATTATTTTTGTGTCATTTTGGTTATTTCGTGCTGTGATTATGGATTCACAAATCGCCAAAAACAAAAAAAAAGTCATGTCGAAAAAACGAGGCGTGTCGTCACAGGTATATTAAAACACATATACTAAGTATAAGTCTTTCATTATACCTGTGAAACGGCACGCCTCGTTTTGTATCAGTATTAGTATAAAACTAATACTGACTTTCGTTAGCATATTACTAATACTAACAATACTAACACTACACTTATAATTAAAGTGTAATACTATTATCAATTGTATAAGTTATTACAAGGCATATTTTTATTAAATGTATATTATTTATTATTTTATTTTATTTTGTGACTTTACTATTCATTATTTGTACGTGCGTACAAACAATGTTAATATTATAAAAATCTTATTTGTATGCTAAAAACATTAAAAAATTTTAGTTTGTGAATTACGCAATATTCATGTCTTTCTGTGGATATGAAAATGTAATCTTTTGAGGCCGGCCGAGAGGGTTGAAGGTTCAAGTATTCATTTGTGAAATTTTCTTTTTAATTTTAATGCCTAAGTAATTTTATTTAGCTTTAATTTCTAAGTAGTTTGATGTTTTATTAATATAATTGATGTTTATTTATAGTAATTTTTATTTTTCAAAGTTTCATAGAATACAAATATAAAAATCAATATTAATATAAAAATCGTAAAGATCAATCCGTACACAAATCGGCTGATTTAGATTAAGCACCGGCGTTACCGCAATGCGATTATGTGGTAATTTTCGATAGGGATTTTTAGAAAAGGAATCGCGGGCGATTATTTACGATTGCGGTATTTAGTTAGATAATTGCGAAGCGATTTTTTTCGATTACGATTTTTTATTTTTCTTATTTTTCACCTCCCCAAGGCCAAGAGGGCTGATTACAGTCGAGGAGGCTTCTTTTTGTAGGGTTACAACCTAGGCTACTTTTTTCGAGGAGGCTGCTTTTTGAGGGTAACAACCCTCTCTCAAATCCATAACTCCGAAACACGAACCTCAACGAACAAACCGCTGCGCAGAGAAACAAGTTAAGTGCGGTACTACCAGGGACGTGGTGGGGATTAAACTAGGAACTTCTCGCTTATGAGGCAAGCGCTCTACCACTACACCACTACCGCTTCTTACTCGCTAACTAATCGAAATGCAACTTTTTTCAATTGACAAGCACAAAAATTGCAGCTATTACAATTAAATCGCGTTTTTATCGTTATTCTTGCAACATACCGCAATTTTATCAAAGAATTGCAATTTGTTGCAAAGATCGCTATTATCGTCTAATATTTCCATAAACTCTAAAAGTCTAATTTAGCAATTAAATGTTATACTTATAAATTTAGCAATTAAATGTTATACAATTAAATGTTATACTGCTACTCTCGAAATTAATGGAAAACTCGCAAAAAATCCAATATTCTAATTCAAAAAAGAAAGAACAGGACTTTGTTACATTTATTAATACAAAAAAAAAATTATTTATTTTAATATATTTTATGAAGAGGAAGATGTCTGTGATCTAGATTTTATATCCTCTATCTTTTATATCCTTTAAAACTAATAAAAACTTAACAATTGCTTACTGTTTTTACCAAATTCAATTTATTTATAGCAAATAGGAATAACTCTTCCCATTAATTATCTACATTTCAGCAGACTAATTGCTATTACGAAAACTATTTGCCATAGATCCAACAAATCGCAAAAAACCGCAAAAATAGCAGAATTTTTTTAAAAAAATCGCTGATGCGATAAGTTGCGAAGCGATTTTTATGGAACAATTCGTCTGGCGATATATTGCGCGTTGATTTTTATCTAAAAAATCGCGTGCGATTTAATGCGATTTTTTATTTCTTTTTATCGCATAATCGAAAAAAATCGCTTTTGTGCTAACCGCCAAAGCGGTAACGCTAGTGCTTAATTTAGATGTAACTGCATCATTTTTATGAGGACTTACATGTTGATCATTTTTATGAAAACTTACATGTTGTTCAATTGATTAAAAAAAACTGCTGCTAGATTTTTAACCATTAGACTCAAAACGTCAAAAGTAATACGTCGAACTTATTCAAGGAATAAAAGCAGGCCTTCGATTTGGTTAAAAAGCATCTTTTTGTTAAAAGGCTTTAAAAATTTACAAGTTTTGATTCATGCCTACTTTTAATTGAATATTTTCAAATCTACCTGTTATTACTATACTAATACTTCTACTATTTTATTTTAAGTTTCCTACTGTTAAAATATGTTTTTATTTTTGTAAATTTTCATGATTTGAAATTTGCTTTATTAATCTTTATAGGTGCCTCCAGAACCTTAAACATTTAACGGATCCCCAATATTGTCAATATTTCAAATATAGGTCATGCCTGGTCTCAAATAAAATAAAAATATACAAAAGTTTGAAATATATTAGTCATTTGTATATATATACATATATATAAATTCACTAAGTTATAAGTAAAAAGCTGCGAGTCACGCATCTAGTTATATTATTACGTCATTGGCTTTAACCCTTTTTCCATAAAATTATAAAGTTTACTGGGACATATTTGGAATTTTGACGTCTTTTTAAAGATTTTTGATTAGCCGAAGTAAAATTTAAACAATTTATTTATACTCACTGGCGTTTATACTCACGTGTTTATACTAACTGGCGTTTGACAGTATTGCATTTTATAAGTACCAAGTTTAAAACTTATAGTTTGAGAATTATTTTAGTATATAATACTACACATTATCAATTGATGGTTTAAAAATATATATTTTTATACTCTAAACATGATGGTTAAGAGATATCGAAAAAGTAAATTTTTATGATGCTTTATGGGGCAGAGAGAAAAAAGTTGGCTCTAAACATAAATAACTTTAGTTCAAAATTTCACCAACCTAGAATAATATGTGCAAATTGATGTATCCTCTGCAACAAATTTACTAGATATAACCTGTCGTGTACCCCAAGGGTCTATACTAGGACCACTTCTTTTTCTCATTTATATCAATGATCTTTATAATGCCTCAAATTTAAGAACAGTAATGTTTGCTGATGACACAAACTTTTTTTTGTATAGCAATAACATCATAACACTATTTAATAACATGAACATAGAGCTAATTAAAATTTCAAAATGGTTTAAGTCTAATAAGTTTTCAATTAACATAGAAAAAACTAAATGGACTCAATTTCATCCAAAATCCAAAAAATATCTTTTGCCAAATGATTTGCCTCAAATAAATATAGATAATATTCAAATAAAATAATCAAAAGTTATACTTTTCTTGGTGTTCTTATTGATGAAAACCTTTTGGAAGGTCTCTTATATCTTATCGCGGAGCTTATTTGTGGAACCAAATAGTTTGAAAAAATTTTGATTTTTCTCAAAGTTGGAAGACAAACTGAAAAAAGTTATTTTCTCAATAGAAAATATTTTTATATAGTGAATAGATCTTCTGATCTCGTTTCTCTTTTATAAGTGTTATCTAAATGTAATTTAAAATATTTGTTTTTATTTTTTATTGTTTTATAAATTGGTATTTTATTTGTAAGAAGGTTTTCTTAAACGGTATTTACTAATTTAAAATATTTGATTTTATTTTTTATTGTTTTGTTAAACGGTGTTTTATAATTGAGGTACCTTATTTTATTTGTATGAAGGTTTTCTTAAACGGTATTTACTTTTCATTTTATATTTTTTTGAAACAATTGGTTTATAATTTTTGTATTGTTAAACGGTTCTCGGTGACAAGATCTTACGATCCTTTTCGAGTTTCTGTGTTCTGTATATATTATGTACCAACGACATTTTTACCAGAGAATATTGTTAAATGAACAGAAAAAAAAAAAAAAAAAAAAGAATAATGTCTTGTGTTAGAGCTTTTTTCGTGTCCCTTTGGCTAGAGACACGAAACTTGACGCCCCGCGGACAATGCGTTTTGTTTAGTACATCCATTATCGGTTGTACTGATATCGGAATACCGGATTTTTTCAAGTACCAGTGTACCGGTATTGGATTGGCTCAATACAGTTACTAAAATTATATGTAGAGGGTTACTCTCGCTCAAGAGTTTAGGAGGGAGAAAATAACAAGTTGTTAATTGATTTTTCATAAACATTTATAAAAATCTTTAGTTAATGATAAAACTTGTTTAATTTAAAAGTAAAAACTAACTAAACGCTAACGTAATAAATGAAAAGTTTGAAGTCGTCACGAAATGTGAATGCAAAATTATTATTTAAAAAAAATTATAACTTGAGAATATTTTTAATTTTGTAAAAACAGCAAGATACAGGTAAAAGGTTCTCAGAATGCAGTGGGACCTCGGAATATCAGGTTGGAAATATACCAACATAGAACTTGATTTTTTAAATTAAACTCTGAAAGCGTTGAATAATCTGAATAAAGAATATCTTGCTGAGCTTAAGCGAATATCTTTTGGAGATGAAATTGTTACTACTGTTGATAGTTGATATTTTTCGGTATTCTCATTAATACACAGCTCAGCTCGTAAAAACTTATCTACCACCATCCACTTAACACAGAGTCTCCCACTTGAAATGCCAACTTTTTTACATGCATTTATGATCGTTTATTTTGATGCCCACTCTGCCCATAACTCTGCAAGTATTCATGAAACCTTCTCTTTTGATTGTCATAAACGAAGTATAAAGTACAGATTTAGCACATCTGAAATCAGAGTGCAATTTCTGATTGATTTGATCAAGGAGCTGGGTAACACTAAATGTCTCAGGTGGAGTGATAAAAAGTCTAATATTTTTGTTTCTTAGAAATGTCAATACATCACTGTCAAATCTCGGGGAGTGACCATCAGATAGGACAACAATAGGCTATTATATATTGTTTTTTTTCTAAAAAATGGTCAAACATTTGATATGCACTTAGAAGTGTACTGTGATACTGACTTCCACTGTCATTTGTGGAGATTAGAAGGTTTGGAATTCGTATAACTGCTTCTTTGAGAGCTTTGTTGGCACTAATCCCTTTTCCCTTGAATATGATGTGGCACATTGCTATATATCCTCCAAAGGAAAACAAAAGGATGTATAGTTACGCATTCTCTATTTTCTCTTATCATCTTTTGACAACTTTCTCCGCGGAGGTTTCTACAGGCTTGCTTTCTTACTCCCAAAACATTCAAAATTATCCTTGTCAACTCCGACTTGTTTAAACCTTGGAGGCACCTAAATAAATTATTGAAATAACAATACAAGAAAACTAAACGGTATAATTTTAGTTTTCTTAATGAACAATAGTAAAACCAGGATTTTATTACAGATTATAATAGTTTATAAAAAAAATGTTTCATTTCTCAATTATGTGTACATACATGGCCTACCTAAATACACGGCCTTCTATTCTGCTTAAACCGGAAAAAAATAGAAGGCCAGTTAAAAAAACGCATATTTTGTCGGATGGACAATCTTTCTAAAAATATTTTAATTATTGAGCTATAAATTTTAAGCAAGTAAATCTGGCACGGGATAAAAATTTAGGCGTTGACATAATCGAAGTATATACTATACTTCACTAAACTTTGTAAAATTTTAGGCTTTTTTTAAGGTTTTATTTTAATAATAAATAGTAATCATGATTAATAAATGCTTTTGTTGAAAACAACACAACATTTAAACCTGTCATTTCGAAAAGGACATAAGTCCAAAACTTTTAACAGTTAGTTTATAAGTTTGAATTAAAAATTTCTGTATGATTCATGTTTTTTTTTTTTAAATAAAAAATACATAAGATATATACGTTCTTTATTTATCTACTTTAATATCTTTAGCAACCTAGACATTATTTTAATAAAAATCATATTTTTGTTGATTTTAAAAAGTTTTAGTAAATGGACTTGTGCCCTTTTCGAAATGACAGGTTCATTTATTAACCTTCATAATTATATATTGCTAAAATGATTATAGAAAGACATGGGTTATATTTGTCAGTAGAATTTTTAAGATATTCAAGGACTGTACAAGAAATAAGAATACACAAATTCTCCAAAGTAAGCTTTAAAAGTATTTAAAAAAACTATACACAAACTGTTTAAAAATGTGAAACAAAAGATCCTAATTTTTTTCTCTGTCTTTTTTTAAAGGCAACAATGTTATCTGCAACAATTTAATTACTGACTCTCTTTTTGATGTTATTAAAATAAATATTTAAAATAACAGTGTGTATAATTTCCTTTCCACAATTTTAATGATTTAAACACAAAAATCGTTGGTAACTTCTCTACTGCCAAGAACTAACTTAATGTTAAAATAAATAAAAGTTAACATTGTTAATATAAATAAAGTTAACTTTGCTGCTTTACGGTGTTGCATTTGAGATTGATAAATAACATCAAATACATAATCTAACATAGCAAAACTATCACAGAGATATTCTAAAAAGGGCTAGTGATGGAGTTGTTCGCCCATCGCCGGACAATTTATTTAAAAAACTATAGTCATTCAACTCCTGTTGACAATGTTGATTACAAAGCAATTTAAAACATATTTTAAACTTCTTAATCAGTTTTTTGGCAATAAAACCAGCAATATAACTAGCAACTTCATGCGAATTATTTGATAAAATCACACAATCATAATTTCTTTCTTTGATCTGATCCATCAAGGATCTAGCATGTTGTGTATCTTCAACATCATTAATGTCATTTTCAAATATTTTAATTCCTTCCTTTATTAAACTTTTTATTTGGATTATCTTCTCACTATAGATAACATCTTTCAAACTGACAAGAAACCTGCCACTACTCATTTGGCGATATTGCCCAAATCTTCTTTCTAACGGATCACTTTGAAAATGAGCAGCCAATTTAAATTTATAATAATCTTCCAATAGATCTTCTATTAAAGAAGATTGACATAATAAAGTTTTTCGTGGGGCCGATGATGTTTGAGGAGATAATGTATATTTCTCAAAATTTGGGATTTTGGTGTTTTTCCATTTAATTAACCATTCAGCGAAAGCTCGAAAAAACTTAGGTTTTTTATCATTAATAACAGCAGCATTTCCAAGACAGTTACTAGAAAACTGATTTTTTGAATTTGCAATTGTCCACCATTTATTAAAGAGAGTTAGGAAAGATGCAATATCTAAATGGTTGAGAAAATATGATTTTATTGCTGCTGCTGTAGTTTCATGGAAGATATCTAAAGCAACAGTGACATTTTGCATGTAGTTTTCAGGATGGACAACTTTGCTATTTATTTTCAGTGCTTTTTTCAAACTTGCATCCAACAGGCTGTCCTTTTCTAAAAAATCATGAAATATTTTCCACGATATTTCTCCTGGTTGAACGTGAATTTCATCTTTACAAGCTGAAAAATGAAATTCTGGAAAAATAAACCTTTTTTATATAGTAAGTTGTAGGGTTGGGAATACCGGGATCCCGGTATTTGGAACAATTTATAGTTGCCGAAATCCGGTATTAAAAAGTCGAATACCGCTATTTCGGTATTCGAAATAATTTCACCAGTCGAAATAATTTCATCATTCGAAAGCACAAAAAGTTTAAAATTTTAATTGATCTTATAAATGTAAACAAAATTCATCGTACAAAATTAAATGTGGGTATATATATACCAATATCATATATGATATTATTTTTAGTTAAAATAAAATATTATATAAAATTCCAAACGTAAGATAAATTATATATTATAAATTATACATTTTATTACCTTTTAGAAAAATTGTATTTTATAACGATATGAATATTCAAGATTTTGAGGAGCATTCCAAAGCAAATGATAAAAATTCACCATGGTTTCATTTTGTAAGAGAAAAAGCAGGACAGTGTGCTAAATGCAAATTGTGTAAGAAAATAATAAAAACACATGGAGGTTCGACAAGCGGTCTTCATACCCATTTAAAAACAATTCATAAAATCAATTTGTTAAAAAGAGATGTAGGTAGCGCCACTGTTTTAGATTCTTCAGATTTTTTACAGACATCAAAACCTTCAGTAACTATAAACAACTTTTATAAAAGTGATAAAATGGATGATTTATTGCCAACTATTTTAGCCAGGATGACTGCGTGTGATGGTTTATCATTCAACATTATTTGCAGATCATATGATTTCAGAAAAGGCTTAACAGCCAGAGGCTTTTCTAACATACCAAAGGATCACAAAACAATTCACAAAATGGTATTGAATTACAGTAAAAATATACGAGACGAAATAATTAAAGAATTATCTAGCGAAATTGCTAATGGAAACAGATTTTCTCCAACTTTCAATGAATGGACATCGATAAAAATTAGACGCTACATAAATATTAATGTCCACTCTGACAAAGAATTTAGGAATCTAGAATTAATTCGTGCTTTTGGAACAATTTCCGCAGAAAAATGTGTTGAGCTTGTCAACGATAGTTTAAGTGATTTTAAGCTTTCGATCAAGAATATTGTAGGTATTACCACTGATGGCGCTGCAGTTAAAACATAGGTAGGCAGGTTAATCGAAGCACATCAGCAGCTATGTTTAGCGCATGGAATTCAGTAGGCTGTTATCGGCGTACTCTATAAAAAACCTAATAATGAGGATAATCTGTATAATGAAGAAGATGCCAACATTACATCAGTTCATACACCCAGATTTGAAAAAGAGCAGAATTCCACAGATGACGACGAATTAATTGATGAAGATTATGAAAATGAAAATGGTTTACTCATAATCTCCACTGAAAACGATGATGATAATTCTTCTTTTCTGGTACATCAGCAAACGTTACCATTAATTAAAAAAGTTCGAAAAGTGGTCAAAATATTTCGTTCTTCGTCTACAAAAAATGACAAAGTCCTACAAAAATGTGTAAAAGAAGAGTTTGAGAAAAGTAAGAGTAAGAGAAAAGAAAGAATTGCTTCTGGTTTTAGACTCAAGAACACGATGGAATAGTTTGGTGTCTATGATAGAACGTTTTTTCAAATTAAAAAATTGCATCAAAAAGAGTCTAATAAATTTAAAATCACCTATTTTTTTTTCAAAAGCAGAGTTTGAAATGTTGTCAAATATCCTTTCAGTTTTACTTCCTATTAAGCTTACAGTTGAAGCAATCTGCTGACAAGATGCAACTTTATTATCTGCAGATGCTGCTATTCAATATATAATGAAATCAATAACTGGCCATCCATGTTCATTTAGTTATGAATTGAAAGCAGCTTTATTCTTGAAAGCAGCGTATTCTTGAAAGACGAACAGAAATTTCAAGTGTTTTGCAATATTTACACGATGCAGACTCCAATGAAAATCCGAGCGATGATGAAACCGATAGAGATTATGAATTATTTCCAATCATTACCAAAGCTGCAACCGCAAAAGTTATCGTTTCACAGATACAACGTCTGGGTGTGGCCAACTTGCATTATGAAGCTGGACCTTTAGCAGCAACATCTACTTCAGCCAACAATATAATAGACACAAATATAATATTCAATGTCGATGATGATGAAGTTGATCAAAGAAATGACATTTCTCTGACTTTAAAAGAAAAGTTGGAGATAGCAATATCCAAAAAAAAATTTGCACCTGATTACCTGAGAGTGGAATCGACCGAAATAAAAAAGATCTCACACGCTCAATAAAAACGAAATGTCATTTATTGAGACAAATGGCATAAGGGGAAAATACTTAACTTTATTATATAATAATTTGCTAAGTTTTCAACCAACCAGTGTAGAATCAGAGAGAGCTTTTTTGGTAGCTGGCTTAATCTGCACTATAATTCGGTCAAGGATGGGAGATAATTCGCTAAACAACCTATGTTTTCTGAGATCTTATATTAACAACCAACTGCAGAAAAAGTAGAACCTTAAAAATTTATGTTTTGTTCCTTTTCTTATGATTAATATATAACTAACATTTTACTGAATTTTGTTTTTCTTTTTTTTATTCTTTAAATAAGTTAATATAGCTTTTTTTAATTGCCAAATCGTTTTTTAATTATATCATTCATTCATTTGTATTATTAAAGGAAATCTAATTGTACCGGTTTAATACCGGAATCCTGGGATTATAAATTTTCAATACCGAAATACTGGTATGGGAATTTTGGTTCGGTATTCCAAACCCTAGTAAGTTGTTTCAAATGTTTTTAATCAGATGCACTGTGTCAAAGAATAGGTAAATTTTTTGTGAATATACATTAATAAACAAATCATCAGGTTTTTTACCATGTGCATCAAGCAGCTTTGTAAAAAAGCAAACATTTGAAGCATTATTGTCACAAACACCTCAAACATTAAAACTATTTTTTATTAAAGATTGAATCAAGCTGAGAATTTCAGTTTTCAATCAATCACTGTTTAATTTTATAATAGGAGCTGCTTTGATGACACAAGAGGTATTTTCTTTTAAACCAACTGCCATGCAAGAAACAATGCTTCTATAATTCATTTTCTTCACTAATCCCAATTACATCTCCACCAGAATATTCTGCACTTTTTTGCAAATACATTTCATCAAAAATTATTATAAAATCATTTGATAAGCTCCCATTTTCATGTAACAATTTCAAAACATTCATAGAATCAATTTCACCTGCTTTAAGCTTGCCTAACAGTGATATAGATGGAAGAGGTAATTCCTTCAGTAATAAATGATAAGTTTGCAATGATGTGTAATGTAACATCAAGGCAAATTGAAGTATATTTGAAGAAAAAGTTTGATTTTTTTTTATTTGGTGACTTTTAAATTCTTCAAGAATGGAAGACAATATTTCTTTTTCGATGCTAAAATGTGAATTGAAGTTTTCCAGCATACATTGCTGGAAAACTTCGATTCACATTTAACATACATTGGCGGGTTACTTTAACATACATTGGCGGGTTACTCTGAGCCAAGGTGGTAAAGAAACCGGAAAATTTTTTTAAAAAAGTTTGACATGAAGATTTTTGTCCATACAGGTGTAGCTCATTTTGAATAATTTTATGGAACACGACACAATCATCGAATTTGGAAAATGAATATCCTGTTGGTGAATCAGCAACTGTAAGAGAATTAAGATCTTCAATATTATCATTTGATAACAACTTCTGATATTCATCTTCTTGAAAAATTCTTTTAGTTGGTGATTTTCTTGGTATGAACATAACTGCAAGTGAAGCTGTTGCAATGCTGGCCGGGTATATTGTAGGAACAGGCTTCAAATTATACAACAAACGAAATCTTTTTTCTGATGCTTCTTTGTGTGCTAAACTTTCATCAAAATGTTTTAAGCAGATCACAGATGATTTAGTGACAGCCCAACAATTTCTATTTACAAATCTAACCCATAACTTTCTCAAGTCATCATTTTTAGGAAAACCAAAGACTGGTATTATTTCACCACCATTATAATTGAGGTACAACCAGCAACACAGCATTTATTAACTATTATTATTATTAATAACTAAAAAGTAGCCACAAATAACAATACAAAGTTGGTGAAGTTTAGTAGAGATGTCTATTAATCTAACGCAAAAATTTTTATCCTGTTTCAGATATACTTACTTAACATTTATAGCGCAACTATTAAAATATTTTGAAAAAGTTTGTCCATATAATGGAATATACGTTTTTTCAACCGGCCGCGTATTTAAGTAGGCCATGTTAGATATTACCTTTGTTTCTTATATAACAGACTAACGACTCTTCATCATCTTTTGTAAAAATTGAACAATGCTCCTTCTCGTTTCGAGTTACAATGACACTATCAATCCATTTGTTAATTGTTCTAAGATCTTTAATTTGTGGAAATATTCCTGAATTGATTGCAGCCCAACCACGTTTATAGTTGATTCGGCACCACTAAACTGCTTCCTCTAATTGCTTACTTTTCATCACTATGACATCTCTAAGAACATTGCATCTTGATTTGCTTGTTGGTTTAAATCTAAAGTATTTTCCCGTTTCTTATTTATGCTCCACTGCAAAGGAATATCAAAACACACTTTTGTACTTGTACTCTACTTTAGTAAACGCACTTTAGTTTAATTAATTTATTTGTTCAAAAACAAACAAAGAAAACATGCTAAAGTGTGTTTTGAAAGAGGTTCTGTGATGAAACTATAAGTAAAATATTCATTTCATGATGTGGAGAAGAAATTGAATGCAAATAATTATTTTTAAATAAACTTTCATTTACCTAGCATTTTGCGGTCCTTTAACCTAGCATTGTATGGTAGAATATAAAAAGTATAAAAGATAAGTGGACTAAACATTAAAAAATATATTCAACATTGAAAATAAATAATATATGCAGAAATTAATGATTACATAAGCAGTATTGGCAAAAATAATATCTATTACTTAACCTGACATTCTGAGGTCACTAATAAAAAAAGCATCTCCGAAATATTTATTTAAAGACATATGAAAACTGTATTAAAAAACTATTAAAACTTTATGGCAATCTAGCTGGAGTATTTTTTGAACTCTCAAAAGTAAAAACAAAATATATGCTCAAATACTTGTAGCTTAGCAGGATCTTAAAAACACCCAACATTCTAAGATCCCTTTACCTGAAATAGTTTATAAAGCGTTATTCGTGGTGTAATTTGTCAAGGGTATGCCACGTAAAGTTATAGAATTAATAGCAATTATAATTGAATCGTGTCATGCTAAAAGGGGATAAGTCACAAAAATAAAAAATTGAGTTAATAATGGCTTTCATGTTTTAATAGTAGGTTTTAACTATTTATGATAAAATCAGACATGCAACACGCTTGGTTACCCCAGTAACTGGAATCAGTTGTAGAGCTGTTCATGCTAGGAGGAGTTAAGCCACTGACTTACCCCCTTTTAGCATAAAAAATCATCTTATGCCGTCTGTAGACGTAACTACGCAGTTGACTGCAACAGATTGCAGTTGTTGTTTTTATTTATTTTACTGTATTGTATAGCTTAAACTAAATAAGAATTTACTTTATATTTAACTTTTTGTCTTTTGTTTTTAGTCTTATGTTATTGTACTGTATAGCTTAATCTAAATTGGAATTAAATTTATTTTTAACTTTGTATCTTGTGTTATTAGTCTTGTGTGTATTGTACTATATATAGCTTACCCTAAATATGAATTAACTTTATGAATTAACTCAATGAGTTGTTTTCTTAGTCTTACGTCATATCATAATTAAGTAAGGAAATATGTAAATAAATTCAGATAAAAGTGATGAGGTTATTGAGAAAAATTCAGCAAAGAAAAGGAAATCATATCAAAGTCTTTGGAAGAGAAACATTATAAAGATTGCCAGAATAAAAGGTGAAGAATAAGTTAACTACCAAGGAAATACTGTACCTCGAAAGTGCACTGGCATCCCCTGCAGGTATGTTATTTTGTATTCAATATTACTGAATAGTTTTACAGTTTTACAATTTTATTTTTATAGGTAGAACTTGTATAACATAATACACATAATGTATAACATAATCCACAGTATAAAATATTTTTTTGTTTTTTTAGCTGCAAGAGAAACAACTGTCTTGAGACTATTAATGAAGAGGATCAAATGGATATAACGGGTGATGCGGAAGTTATCGGACAAAATAAAAACGTCAATAACTTATTTATAAATAAAAAAACAAACTACTATTATATTTTTTTTAAATAAAGCATTTATCTTTTAATAAAAATATATCATTTTTTATATAAAAAAACACCACCATCTGCAATTGATCTCAATTTTGCTCTGACGCCTTTTATATGCGACTGTAAAGAGTTTAAATCAGTTTCTTGTAGTTTTAGTTTAATGCGATCAGTCAAAACTTGCTCTGTTGTAGCTTGCCAATCTCCCTCGTAAACCTTCTGTGCCAAATGTCCCCAAAAATTTTCAATTGGTCGTGCTTGAGGCACATTTGGGGGATTGGATTCTTTATCAACGTAATGGACATATTGGTCCATCCAATTTAGAGAATCTTTAGAATAGTGAGAACTTGCTAAATCTGGCCAAAATAAATAGTTAAAGTCTCCATGATACTTGGAGAAATGGAGAATTGTGAATAAATGGAAGAAGTCATTTTTCTACACATTCATTAATATAGATTGATGAACTGATCGCTACAGCCTTGGAAGTGCGAAATAATGGCTCGGACATACCACGGTCAGATATGGCTATCCACATTAATAATTTCTTTGGAAACTTCTCTTTTCCTATAAAACGAACACTTTCTGGGCATGTCTTTTTGTTGTTTGTGTAGTATCCAGAATTTCCAGGCATGTTGTCCCCTGCAAAACAAAAGTGTTTTTCGTCATCGATGACTAGAAGCGATTTTGTGTTATAGAGTTGGGAAACTAGTTTCCTGGTTCTTTTCTTTGCCTTTATTTGTTGTTCTATAGTGTATTTTGGAGTCTTTTCACGTTTTCTATATTTAATATTCATTTTTTTTAACTGACGACCAATTTTTGATTGATTTACACCGAATTTAATACCTATTTTTCTCTGACTGACCCCTTTTCGATTGTTGACAAGTCTCGTTAATTCGGCTTTCTTTTCTCTAGTCCAGGATGTCGGACGACCAGGGTGCTTTCTATCAGAAAACGATTGAACAGTTTCAAGTCTTTTTAGGTTATCATACTTTAGGTTATCATACTATTTTAGTTTATTGTACTTTGAGCAAATCCTTCCTTTTCAAAATGATTTACGATTTTTTTTAAATATATATTAGATTTATTTACAAAAAACATTTTTAGTCGCTTACGAAAAGATTTCCGTTCAGCTGCATTTAACCTCATTTTACCACAATAACTGATTATTATGCTCAAGTAATAATCAGTTTTTGTGATAAAATCAAAGATAAGCCACAAAAACTAATTATTATGCTCAAATAATGAAATTAAGATTTGTCCGATAAATTCCGCATCACCCGTTGTTAAACCATTTCAATACCTTCAACACTAAAGATGAGCAAGATTTGTTCATACAATCCTTGATTGATTCCCAAAAAGTAAAGCAGAGACGACCCAGGAAACCTAAATGCTATCTAGATGCCACTTTAAATGTTAAAACTATGTATAGGCTGTTTAAAGAAAAATACTTTTCAATAAAATTTGGAGGAACAAAGTATTTCAACTACTTTAAAGAAAACTATAATCGTTTTTTTGGAAGGCCGCAAGTTGACATATGCTGCACTTCCGAGGAACTCTATATTAAGTTAAGGAGTCCTCGCCTCAATGAGACAGCAAAAAGGTGTGCTCAATCTGAACTTGATGTACATAAATGCAAATCAAAAAAGTTTTATGATCGAATACGAAAAGACGTCAAGGACAATAGTCAAATTTTATCATTGTGTTTTGACTTTATGCAGAACATACAGATCCCAAAAATACCAGTACAAGAAACCTTTTATCTGAGGCAACTTTCAGTTAATGTTTTTTGTATTCATAACAATAAAAGTAACAAATCACAGATTTTTGGTTTACCACCAAGGCACAGCAGGCAAGGGTCCAGATGTAGTGTCTTCCCTTCTATTTAACTATATAATGAAAGTAGAGCAGCGGTTTAATGAACTCCACTTCTCAGATAATTGTTGGAGCCAAAATAAAAACCATTCATTATCTAGGCTACTCTTAGCCATGACTGATTTAAAGAAATTTGAAAAGGTTGAGCAATTCTACCCAATAAGAGGGCACTCCTTCCTACCATATGATAGGGATTTTAGCATAATAAAGCGAGAACTAAACCGACACGATAGACTGTACACAGTAGACCATGTATGTGACCTTATTAAAGCATCCTCCAAAAATGATAAATTTATGGTACAAAAAGTTCAATCTTCAGAAATTTTAGACTTTAAGACGGCCGCAGGCGGCCGCAGTTATATAAAAAATTTGTGTTTCCGATGAAACCAAAGGTAAGCAAGTCAAAAAGGACAAAAAGCAGTACTTTTCAATAAGCAAGTTCATTCACTGCACATATGATATAAAATTTCCTTCTAAGGTTATTGGCCGACCTTTCATTGATTCTTTAATGAATCACAGCTTTTCTTTTAGAGCAACGGGTTTCCCAAACTTATGTTTTCCAAGTAAAGAAGCTTACCCTGCAGGAAGGCATAAAGATTGAAAAAATGGCAGACATAAAAAAACTACAACCCTATATTCCAGTGGAGTTTGAAGACTTTTATACTGAAATTTATATGTGGCCAACAACCGAAGTAGTTGAAGTTGAAAACGATGACTAAGTTGTCATTGCTCGTATTGCTTATCTCAGACTAAAGAGATTTATTTGAAGATAGTATATATTTATGTAATTAGTTATTTATAAATAAGAGTATATGTAAATATTGATTTCTTGGTGTTTTTAGTAAATAACATTGTTTTAAAACACATTTATCTGTCTATTTATTCAAATTATGCTAGAAGGGGATAAGTCAAGCAACTTTAATGATTTTTTTTTATATGAAAGCATTGTAAATGTCATTAATCAAGTATGTTTCATAATAACTGGGGTAGTAAAGAATTCATATTCAAAAAATTACATCTTTTTGGTCAAAAATGAAGAAAATGCAAAGTTTTATTTAGTTTTCTCAAAACTATGCGTTGTTGACTAATCCCCTTTTAGCATGAGCCGATTCCATTACGTTTACTAAAAAAGCTTTAAGCATTTTGAATTAAGACAAATAATCAAGATTTTATGTCTAATAGATGAAATTACTTGAATATCTAGAAAAACCTAAAATGTCCCAAAAAGTATTCAAAGAGTTTAGCACTGGCGTACGAGTTGAAGAAAATTCTGTGAGGTTTTTTTTCTTTGTGATAAAGAAAATCATCACGTAAAATGTGAGAAATGCAACTAAGAGGTAAATCAGTTTTTTCCATATTGACTGTCTCCGACGGACTGCCTTTTAACGTATTTGTCACGTCAGTAGGAGTATGACTAAAAAAATTTTTAAAGAACTTTCAATTCCCCATTTCACAATGTGTAGAGAAAATATAATAATAAACAGAAAATATAAGTTTTTGATGTTAATTTTTGAAAAAGATCACCTCTTAAGCAGAAAATAATTTTTTCTATCTTTTTAGTATTATCTTTATAACTTGTAAATAACGTAATAGACATGCGAAAATTGCCAAAAATGGTTTTGCTATAGACAAAAACTAAAAAGTTTGGAAATCAAATTTAGTTTATTTAAAAACAGATTTGAGGTTAAATTTGTTACAAGGCTGTAAATTTAGTGATTTCTAGGAAAATTAGTACCGCAAAACTCTTTCAAAAGGTAGAATTTCTATTCCTACTCAAACTCAAAGTGGTGTCATCAAAAGGTGTCATTAAAGAAGGAGAAAAGTTTAAAGCAAATATTATGGAGAATTTAAAATTTGAAAAGTGGTCTTTACTCTTTGATGAAAAGCACATAAAGAAAATGGAACATCAAATATTTGTTTTGAAAAATGAAAAGAGAGAGGTTAGACTTGTTGTTCTCGAGCTTATGAATGGAAAAGGTGAAACAATATTTAATGGGATAAAGCTTGCGCTGGATGAATATGAGCTGTTGCCAGCCCTAAAAATCACTTCCTGCTATAAGCAATGCAAGATGGAACTCGAGAGCACTTTTTGTTCAACTTTGCTTACATTCTAATACCAGACTTTTAAGGATCAAAATCTGCCCAAATTGCATGCGAATCATCTGTGATTCATGGGGTGAGGTTTAGTGATTACTACTTCAACCCTGCAGATTTTGTTAATCTGATAGAAACATGCAATGAACATCCAAAAGCATTAAAATTATTAAAGATATTTTAGTCCACAGAGCTAATATCAATTTCAACACCACGGTCAAATATATGTGCATAGCGTGCAGTAGAAGTGACGCAAGATTTAGTGTCTTTACATAGAAAAAACTTAACATTAAATATAATTAACATGAATAATTAAAATAATTTTACAGTGTCAAAGACACTGTAAAATTATTTTAATTATTCATGTTTTATTGGCTTTCCGTATAGTACTAGAACATGTCACAAGATTTCCATTTCATATATTCCATTTCATATTAAATAGGGGGTGAACTTTTTTAAGATATAATATAAATGTTTGACATTTTCTTTATTCTTAGAGATAAAGATTTAGCTGTATAGTAGAAAGCTATTTTTGTTCGACGGTTCAATAAGTGATATACATCTTTTTCCAGCCTACTGCAATATCTGCACAAAGGCCATCAACATTGCAAAAATTTGCATCCACCGCTATTTTTTGAGCACCTTAGCAAATCAGCCATTAAAAATACCATTGCTCTACTTAATGATTGGCTCAATCAGCATAATGCTCACCCTTCTACAAGCGTTTCTTCTGATTGTGATTCTGTTAACAATACTGTAAACCTGCCATTGAAAGAAAAGCTTGACATTGCAGTTTTGAATAATATGAAATCTAGGAACATAAATAACAGAGAACCATTATTCATACGTAATGAGATGGAAGTTTTTGAAGAAGAAGGAACTCGTGGCATATATTTGCGAAATTGGTACGAATATCTGAAAACTGCGAAGCCAACAAATCGCGACGTTAGATTAATAGAGCTCTATCTCCATTTTTTAAGGTTGAGAGAATTTAATTTTTAATTATTCAAATGTTTTACAGTTGTTGTTGTTTATATGAATAAAATATATGTTTTTATGTTGTTTATGTTTTATAATTAATCTTACATTATTAATTTCATTATTTTAAAATAGCTTGACTACAAATTAACTGTTAATTCCAACTTTAACGGGTGGTTACCAAAAATCCGGACAAATTTTCATGGGCAATTACTCCCATAGTTTTTATGGTAGAGATTAAATAAAACTATCATTAAAAAGAGTTTTTAGTTATTTATTTATTTTAATTAAGTTTGTCTTCAACCAGTCTGTTTCTTCGGATTCGGCCGACTCTAACACGAGTTGACCCCAAAAGTGAAAATACAAGGTTAAGGTCAATTTTTTTTAGACAAAGCTTTATTCTGGTTTGTAGTTGCTTCACCTCTTTTGCTTGCCAGTTACTCTCATACACTTTGCCTTTCAAAATAGCCCAAAAGTCTTCTATTGGACTTTTTCCGGTACGGCTGGCGGATTGTCAACTTTTATGATAAAATTGATGTTATGAGTCTCATTGCAGTTGGTCACGGTTTTGGCATAATGCGATGACGCCAGGTCCAGTCATCATATATATTTACCATCATGTCGATGGTAAATATATATTTACCATCGACATGATGAGCGTTGATAAACGGCACTAATCTTCTCTTTATACAATTAATTTCATAGATGGCTATATTGACTGCAAGGCCGCTGGGGACAAAAAATGGCTTTGAAATACCTTTGTCAGAAGCGGCCAGCCAGACAAGCACCTTGGGTTCGAACTTTCACTTTTTGCGATATTTAACACTTGGTGGAGTCTTGTCTTTGTTGCTAGAGTAGTAGGTGCTGTTTCCATTAGTTATTGAGCGTGACAGCGTAAAGTAAGACTCGTCGTCAATGATGACCGATTTTCCCTTAAAATCACGATAAAGACGATCAATGCCGGTTTTGATTCGCTCATTCTGGTTCTCTTGTTGATGAGGTATAACCTGTTTTGTATAACTTTTGATGTCAGTGTACTTGGCAAGATTTTTAATGATATGTCAATAACTGCATCCATATTTTCGACCAGCTTGCCTCATCGAAACTCGGTCACTGTGATCAAATATGGTTTTCAGGCGCTTGATACCCTTAGGGGTTATGATTTTGGCCACACAACCACTTCCTTGCACTCTTTTGTGCCCAGAATCATTCTCAACATGTTTGATTATATCAAAGATAGTGCTTCTTTGAATTTTTTCAGCATTGAAGTGAGCTACTGCGAACTTTTTACCTTGCAATTTATTATTCAAATAGAACTATTATTTATTATTTATTTATTTAACTTTTATTTCGCTGATTAAACAATATTACAATTTTTCATATAAAATAAATAACATCGTAAACATAAAAAACCTTTATAAAAAACGTTTTTAATCTTTTTAATTTATAATATATATATATATACTGTTATAATCAGTCAGGGACTCAAAGAAGGTAAGGATGATGCGTTTATCATCACAACCTTTTCATAGAGCCCCTTTAGTCACTATTGAAATAAAAATAAAAAAACACTTTAATTTTTAAAGAAAAATAAAAAATTTAATAAAATTAAAACACATAAGAAGAAAAAAAGAAAAAATAAATATAAAAAAAATACAAAAAAATCTGAAAACAAATACTGTAAACTATAATATATATGTCAGCGAATAAAATCGACTCGTTTGTTATCACAAAACACTTTCTTTGAGGCTTCTCTAACCAATTTAATTGTTCTTGCCACAGTTTGTGGGAACTTTGTAAAGGTAATTTTTATTGGTAGTTCCAGCATATTTTTCAAATTATCTATTGCAGGCGCGGACTCGCCTACCAGTAAGTTGGAAACTGCTCCATATATGCTCCAGTTTGTCTCCATTCTAACGGGTTAACAGCAAAATTTGAGATTTTTTTTGAAACGCTCTAACTTTGCAGTGGATCAATATTCTTTGATAAAATAAAAAATAACTTTTAGATTTATAATCAAATAATTTATTTTTGAAGTTGCAATAGACTTTTTTCACCGTTTCGTCTTACAAAATCAAGCTTTCGATACACCCCTCCACACATATTCTGTACAGCATTTCAATCTACTTTCTTCAAACAATACTTAATCCGTTGTTTTAATTCATCAACTAAAGTAGCCTGCCAATTGTTCTTATAAATCATTCCCTTCAAAATTGACCAAAAGTTCTCAACTGGACGAAGTTCAGGTATTGCAGGAGGATTATTGGCTTTTTGTACAAAAGTGATGTTTTTTGAGATCAAGTAGCTTGTCACTGATTTAGCATAATGTGCCGAAGCCAAGTCAGGCCAAAACACAAAATTACCCTCAGGATGATGTTTTTTAATAAAAGTCTTTTGATAATGCACTCTTTCAAATACACATTTTGTTTGACAGCAAGGCCCATTTCAATTTTTCCTTAACTGTTGGCGAATGATTAATAAAGTAAACTTAAATTCATGGAAGTTTACTAAATTAAAACCATATTTCAACAGTAGGCAAACTAAAATAAAATAATGGCAAAATTAAAACCAATAAAATAAAGGAACAAAAAGGAATCATTTTTTTAAATATAATTATTTAATAATAAAATAAAAACAAATCAAAAACTTAAAGTCTTTGAAACCTTATAACAAAAAACTTCTTCCAACTCCAAGCATAAATTAATAAAGTTCCAAGCATAAATAAAAAAAATAAATAAATAAATCCAAATAAACAAATAAAGCTCCAGCATAAACAAAATTATATACAAAATAAGTATAAATATACAGAAGAAGAAGAAGACGAAGAAGAAGAAGAAAAATAACTCTTTAAACTAATGCTACTTTTTAAGCTAGTACTACTTTTTAAACTAATGTTAGATTTTAAACTAATACTTCTCTTTAAGCTAATACTACTATTTAACCTAAATATATCTAGCTTATCTATCATAAACTAACTACAACTTCTAAAATCAAACAATTATTTTACTCGCAGTAAAATGAAGATGATTACTTGATTTTAAATCTAATAAAAGACTTTATGACACTCACAACTGAAAATGTAACTCACACACATACATATAGATACAAAAAAAAAAAAAAGAATAACATCATAATACTATTAAGATATGACTCATGTCTTTATCAAAATACTATAATATTACAATTCCTATTATTAGTAGTAACTATATATTAGAATTTTATATAATTAAAATTATTAATAGATATTTTATTATAGAATTTATAGAAATGAACCTGTAACTCATAAGAGTTGAAACTGAAATTACATAGAATTTCAGTTTATAACAGCGAAAAAAGTTTACAAGGAATAAAAACAACACACAAGATCTGAGATTTAAGGTTAAAATTTGAAGTATTTATAAATGCGGTTCTTAAATTGATTAACATTTGTTGACTTGATGATTTCTTGCGTTTGTACATTCCAGTCATTTACAACTCTTTATAGTGAAAAAATTTTGTCCGATTGTGTTATTGACTCCTTACGCACTTTTAATTTATGACCTCTTGCTTGACAATTAGTATTAAAATATTCAATTCAGTTAAACAAATTTATTTCCTCAATTCGTTTTACTAATATGTATATATATATATATATATATATATATATATATATATATATTATATATATATATATATATATATATATATATATATATATATATATATATATATATATATATACATATTTATATATATATACATATATATATAAGTTATATATATATATATATATATATATCTTTTTTTTTTTTTTTGTTTTTGTTTTTTATTACAACTTTTTAATAATTCATTTTACAGTTTTTATAAATAAAAAAAATAAAAATCTAAATAGAAGAAAGAAAATACAATAAAAAGATTTTGTAATAAAAATAATAAAGAACGCGAAAACTCGAAGAAGACTGACAAGTCTTTTCACCGAGAACCGCTGAAGTAAAACACTTATTTTAAATTTAAAATAATATAAAAAATATATACACAAATAACGTTTTTTTCACATTAAACATTAGTCTATAGAATAAAATAATTAAATAAACTTCAAAATATTTTAAAAGTAAATCAATATATTTGTAATTGAAAAAATTAGTTTTTTAAGATTAAATTTAAAAGAATTTAAAGTACAATCTGGAGAAATATCATTTGGAGCATTTAAAATTACATTGTTCCATAAAAATGGTCCGCGAAAAGAAATACAAAATTTTCCAAAATTAGTTCGAGAAAACGTTTGTCGAATTAAATTATTATTCCTTAATATATATTTATTTCTGTCATTTTGTAGATATAAATTATGAAAAGAAATAGGCGATAAGTTTGTTTTACATTGAAACATGAAACATAAAACATTAAAAACATTTAGTTCGTATATATTAAGAACTTTCATTTCATATAAAAGAGGTTTGGCATGAGCAAAACGGCCTTTAAAATTTATAAGCCGTGCAACATGCTTCTGTTGCCGATAAAGAGGTTCAAGTTTTCCTTTATTTGTACTGCTCCAAGCAATATTAGCATAGCTTAAATGGCAATGAATTAGTGAGTAATATAATTGAATTTTTGTAATGTATGTATGAAATGTATGTTTGTTTATTACGCTTCTTGCTTTGTATAAAATCGCTATACTCTTAGAAATTTTATTACATAAATTTGCAATGTGGTTCGTCCAAGTAAGACTTTCATCAATATACACACCTAAAAATTTTGTCACTATAACCCGTTTAATAAGAATATCATCAATAAAAAGATTTGGCATATTAATTGGAAGTTGGTGTGATAATTTGTTTAATTTAAACCAATTAGAAACTTTAGCCAGTTCAATGTTCATGTTGTTAAATAATGTTATTATGTTATTATGAGAGAGAAATAAGTTGGTATCATCAGCAAACATAATTGTAATTAGATTTGAAGCTTTAAATAGGTCATTAATGTAAATTAAAAATAAAAGAGATCCTAATATGGATCCTTGCGGAACTCCGCATGTTACATTTAACAAACTAGATGATTTACTTTCATCTGCATAAACAAATTGCTTTCTATTATAAAAGTAACTTTTCAGCAAAACTAATACATTACCAGTTATTCCGTACCAGTCTAACTTTTTAAAAAGAATTTTGTGATCAATAGTATTAAAAGCTTTCGCTAGGCCTATGAAAACAGCCAAAGTAAATTGAGAATTTTCGAATGAGTAAGAAATGTTTCTAGTAACTTCAAGAATTGCGTGTTCAGTAGATTTGTTTTTTTGAAAGCCATATTGGTTTTTGTATAATAAGTTGTTTAAATTAAGGTGATTACATATTTTGGTGTACAAAATTCTTTCTAAAACTTTAGAGAGCGCAGGAAGATTTTTTTTTAAAATGACGACATCTTGTATGAGAGTTGAATAAATTTAATATATGAACATCAATAAATACGAATTCTCTCAATACTAATTGTTTTATTTTTCTAAGAAATTTTCGCTAGATTATTGATACTAGCATCTTCAGCTTTAATTACAAATTATTAATTAAATTAAATTACAATCAAACGGTAACGTCACATTTTAATGGCTTCTTTAAATTTCGCTTTAATTGGGCTTCTTTAATATTACCCCAGTGGGCACAGTACGTTTTTAAAACGTTTTCTCGACGTTTTTATTAGGTTTAAACCTTCTAAAAACGTCTAAAAAACGTTTTTAAAACGTACCGTGCCCACTGGGACGTAGGTATAAAAAATATGGCGTCCAGAGTTGCGTCTTTACATATTGACCATCATCTAAATTCATACCTCCATTTTTAGGTCCGTATTTGTTGAACTGAATTTCGATTGCTCTCGAACTTTTCTTTCAAATTTTTTGGGTTCTACTTTTAACGTCTTTACTTGATCCCATTTTATACTACATGAACATTTAATTTTATGATGCCCAATTGCAGATTGTTCAAATTTTTCTTCAAAAACATTTTTTTGGTGTTGTTTTGTCCTTGTTGCTATTTTCATTTTTGTTTCGCCGATGTATTTTTGTTCACACTCGCATTCTATTAGGTATACTCCGGGATGGCTATTTGATGGTAGTTTTGTTTTGTTGCGTGAAGTTAGCAAAGATTTAAGATTTGCACTAGATTTAAAGACTGCACTGTAACCTGCTTTCCTAAAGATTTTTCGAATTTTTGGTGATAATATTGGGATCCACGGTAGTGATATAGTTGGCATGGTTGCTTCGTTGTTAGATAAAATTATTTCATTATTTGAGTGTCGTTTTTTTTATAACAATATTTGCAAGGTTTTGTAATTTTTTCTTTTCATATCCATTTTCAGCAAACACATTTTTTATGAAATTTTCTATGAATAAAGCCTTTAAATATTCCTTCTAAGATTTTTGGATCGTGGTTTGAATTGGGTTTAACCTGAATATTTGTTATTGCTTTTTTTCGATGAATGTTAAAATCATAATTACCTTTTCGATTATTGGTTATTTGGATGTCTAAAATCTTTTGTTTTCATCTTCCAATTCAATTGTGTATTTGATGGCATGATATTGACTATGTTGAAAGTCTTTACCCGAGCGACCCAGTACCGCCACATATGTATGGTGTAATTAAAGCGCACAAACCGGAAAAATCATACCCTATGCGATTAGTGTTTGTTTTGACTAAAAATACAAGTACATATAAGCTTAGTAAGTACTATTTTTAACTTTATAACTATCTGTGTATGTAATCAATGAATTAAAATACTAATATTTCTAGAGCAAATTAAGGTAGCAATTTTAGCAAAGTAAAATGGCAGTTAGATGAATTTCTAAGAGATTGTTTATAAATAACTCTAAAATTCACTTTAATACTAAATTTCCATTAAACACTTTGATTAGAAAGCATTTCTAAGAGAAATTTGATTCTTTTGATTATTAATTAGTTTAATTAGTTTATAAAAATTAATGTTTTAATTAGCAGGGGCTTAATGCCCCCAAATGCCAAAAAGGTGATTAAAACAACCAAATAAAATTGATTAGATAGATAAAATCAATGTTTTAATTTTATAAACATTACACAGATATAGTTTAAATTGAAAACAAAAGTTACTTATTTTTAGATATAGTTTAATACTGTTTTAATTATAGTTTTGATAATGGAGCTTATCGCCCCCTTTGTTTAGCAGAATGGTTCGAAAATACAAAAAGAGAGAGGAACTAGGAAGGAAGTCATATGCAACTAGTCAGGCAATGATAGATGCCTACAGTTCTGTCATATGTAAGCAGGTGTCTGCCAACCATGCTTTCATGCATTATGGAGTTGATAAAAAGGCTCTTTTAAGGAGAGTGCGAGGGGAAATAAAAGTAAATTCTCATCCAGGAAAGCGAATTGTTTTAACATCTAAGCAAGAAGGAGAACTGGCAGACTGCCTTATTGTGTTAGCTGAGTGGGATTGGGGTTTTAGTAAAGAGGAGGTAAAAGATATAATACAGGAATTTGTGAAAGAAAATGGTATTGAAACTCCTTTCATCGATGGTCGACCAAGTAGGGACTGGTTGTGTGGCTTTTTGCAACGCCATCCGAAAGTAGTTCCAAAAAAACAAAACACCTTAGCAATGCGAGAGCCAAGGCTGAAGACCCTGAATGTTTGAAGCGACTGAGAGATGAAGCAGCAAAAAAAAAAAAAAACTCCAATAAAAAAGATCACCAGAAAAAGAAATCTTCCTGCTGGAGATGATAGGGACAGTGATGAGGACGACACCGTGTGCCCAAAGTGTAATATTCATGGAGGTTACGAAGAACAATGGGTCTGCTGTAACTTATGTGATAGTTGGTACCATATTAAATGCACAAAAATTCAAGATGGGGCTGATATTGAAGCCATGGAATGGATCTGTGAGATTTGCCTTCAAACAATGTGAAAATATTTGTTTAACATCTGGGGCTTATTGTCCCCATTTTTTAAATTTTGAGTCATTGTTAGTTGTAACTTTTTAGCTTTTTTTTTACTGTAAGACTATAAATTTTCTGATTAAAGCTTTTGTACTTGAAGAAATATGTGTTGTCTATTACTTAAAAACATTTTCAGTTTGAATTTAATATTTATTTACTTATTTAAATAGAAGAACTGAAAGTTCTTGAAAACATGGGGCTTAATGCCCCGCTTTACCCTAATAATTATATATTTCATATACTAAGTTTTTATTTATTTTATTCTGATTCACTCCCATAAAGGCTGCAAGCAACCACTATTAAGTAAGGAGTTACTGGAAAAAAATAGAACTACAGAGCAAGGAAACGGTTGACTTAAAAAAGTTGAAGGTTGAATGAGTCAGGAAAACAGGAAAATGGGAGAGAGTTACAAAAGGTTGAAATGCAGGGAAAAAAACAACATGTTTACCTAATTACTAATTTCTAAATACTAGTATATTTTATTTTAATGCAGTATATCACTGTTAAAAGGAGCTATCATCTCTAGCTCCATCTAAAACTAATTAAATTAATTATTACACTATTATTATTATTGTAGTAAATATTGTTATTAAATAATAATAATAACTAAATTCAGGAACTAATAACACTCTTACGAATACGAATTAGGGTAACAGTATTTCTAAAAGTTACTTTAATTTTACAAAATAAAACCTCTTTTTCTCTAAAAAGTCTCTAAGTACTTTCTTAATTTGTCTTACTTAAAAACGTTCGCAATCTTTTTTAAGCTATATTGTCTGATGAAATGTCATATTATTCAAAGCGGACTACTTACTCAAATGTAGGACAATCTACTCTGGAGTAAAATGTCCTATCGGACAGCTTACTCCGACGGACAGTTTTCTCCGTGCCAGCCGCCTTTGTGTGGCGCACGACTACGCTCCCTAACAGCTGGTATGCATATTTTGAAACTAGTGATCGACCGAAATTCTGTTTCGGTATCGGTTTCAGCCGAAATTTCAATTTAATACCGAAATTTCGGTTTCGGTACTTTTTATAAATTCTGTAAAAACCGAAATTTTGATTGAAAAACATACCGAAAACCGATATTTATTTAATTTAGAAAAAAATAATATTTTAGAATTTTCACAAAATATTTTGAGAATTTTCACAAAAATATTGAGAATTTTCACAAAATACCTTGAAAAAAATCTTGTTTTGCAGAGAAAATCTGCCAGTTGTTAAATTTCGCTATTAACTTTTATCGTCGACTTATGCATTAAATCTTAATTTAGGATACACGTGTAATTAATTTTAAAATAATAAGAATATAAAAAACAATTATATTTATTTAAAAATGTAAAATTTCATTTTTAAAAATTTTTTTCTAATAAAATAAATTTTGACTGGCCGAAATTTCGGTATCGGTTTCGATAAGATATTTGCCGAAATTTCGGTTTCGGTTTCATCACCAAATTTGATTACCCAAAATTAAACAATATAATTAAAATCAAAACAAGCAAATTAATATAAAAGTAATCAACTAAGATTATGAATTCAAGTCTTGTGTTATTTAATTTTATTTTAGTTCTATTCAGAGCATTTAAAAGGTATCAAAATCTATTTGTTACAAGATAACTATCGTCAAGATAATTTTCAACTTTCAGTAAAATTTATCTTGACGATGGGGATTTTACCTGTTGTTAATTTAAAGAAATGGAAAAAAAATTATGTGTTAAAGTAAATTCGAAAAGATCTAAAAATGTGTTTCTCTTAAAATGTAATGTCCTTGGCTTTGAAGCATATTCAAGTACAAAGTTTATATGCAGTTAATATGCAGTTGTAGCTGGTGAAGAACTTTATTTATAAATTGATTTATAAGTTAATTGTAAAGAATTGAACATTAGAGTTTTTTAAAGAAGTAAATTTGTACTGATTGCAAAACTAGCTTATATGTTCCATGTTCATATATGAAGTTTAAGGAAATTTTGTTTTAATGTTTTGTTTCAATCTTAGTTTTGAGGAGACTGATATATTTTTTTAATTCCAAAGATAGGGTTCCTTCATCTTGCTTTCCTGATTCATATAATTTGCAATCTTTTAAGTCGTCCGTCAATTGTTATCTTGATCTACAATCTTCATCTTTTCTCTTTCAGTAACTTCCAACTTTAATTAGTGGTTGCTTGCAACTTTGATGGAAGCGAAGATGTTTAAAAAATATATATATATATATTTTTCATTATAAAACTCTAAGAAAACTTCGTCCTTTAAACCATTAAACACTTTTTGAAGGTTTAGAAAACATTTGGCAGGCTACATTAATTTATATATAAAAATTACAATTGGATATTATTACTCTATTTGAAAATTTAATAAAAGAAGTAAAATTTATGTCTGTCTATTGAAAAGTCACATTTTGTACAGTTAAACCATTTATTGACATTCCTTAGTTCATAATTCATGTCAGAGTAAAGTTGCCTAATGTCAATGTTCGATAAGAAAAGATTTATATCGTCAGCAAACATTATCGCGTTAAGTTTTGCTAAAGCATTATGCAAATCGTTTACATTTTTTTTTTAAACATCTTCGCTTCCAACAAGGCTGCAAGCAGCCATTAATTAAAGTTGGAAGTTACTGAAAGAGAAAAGATGAAGATTGTAGAGCAAGATAACGATTGACGGATGAGTTAAAAGATTGCAAATTATATGAATCAGGAAAGCAAGATGAAGGAAGTGAATTCCAAAGAGCTGATGTTCGAGGAAAAAAACTATACGAATAAGCGTTTTTGGAGCACTTAGGAACAGCCACAGAAAAAGGATGACACTTAATTGAATGACGAGTAACACGAGAATGAATTTTAGTAGATGGCACAAGAGACGCTAGCTCTTTAGAGCAGTGTCATTATAGTATTTGTAGAAAAGAGAAAGAGAAGCAACATTACGACGATGTGATAATGGTTGGAGGTTGGCTGCAAGAGCAGGTCCAACTATGTTTACAATGCGTTTTTGCACCTTGTCTAAAAGAGAAAGGGCATCATTAGAAGATCCGCCCCAGATATGGCAACTGTATTCCATACAAGGCCGGATTTGAGATTTATAGAGATAGAGAATAGAGTCCAAAGTAAGAAAGTGACGAGCTCGATAAAGAGATCCAACCTTAGCAAATGCTAATTTTGCAACGGATTTGATATATGGTTTCCAAGAAAGATTGGAAGTAAGAGTTAATCCTAGAAGATGAAGAGTAGGTGACTCATCGAGTACATTACCGTTCATAAATATAGGAAGATCTAAATTATTGCGATAACGATTGGCTAAAAAGAAATTGAGTTTTATCTGAATTAAAGTTCACCAGCCACTGTGAGCCCCATGCTGTAGCAGAAGTGAGATCCTTTTCAAGCTCAAATGCCCCCTCCCAGCAATCAGAGGGTGTTGGTTTCTTATCACGACAACAATTAATGGTAGTATCATCAGCAAACAATGCCACCTTAGATGTGAGAATATCTGGAAGATCGTTGATGTAAATTAAAAAGAGTATAGGGCCAAGGATAGAACCTTTAGGAACCCCTGAAGTTACAGGATAAGAAGAAGAGTGTTGTCCATCGAGGACAACTTTTATGCTACGATTGGAAAGGAAGGATTCAATGATCTTAAAAATGTTGCCGGATACACCATAAGAAGAAAGCTTATGGAGAAGACCAGCATGCCAAACTTTATCAAATGCTTTTGAAATGTCAAGAGCGATGGCCTTAACCTCTCCACCTTCATGTAATGCATGATAAAACCTGTCAGTTATTACTGTTAGTAAATCAGCTGCAGAACGAGAAGATCGAAATCCATATTGATGGTCAGAAAGTAAGTTATTAGATTCAAGATGAGAAATTAGGTGTTTGTTAATTAAAGATTCAAAAACCTTGCTAATGATAGGAAGAAGACTTATGGGAAGGTAGTTAGACGAATCAGATCGCTCTCCAGAATTTTTGAAAATAGGAATAACAGATGCCGCTTTCCAGCAGGCTGGAAAACAAGACTCTGATAAGCACTTGTTGAATAGTTTTGAGAGTATAGATGACAGCTCCGGAAAACACTTCAGCAAGACAATAACAGGTATGTTGTCCGGGCCACAAGTTATAGAAGAGTCTAGGCAGGAAATCACTTTAGATACAGATGCTGGAGTTGTATGAATGTTAAGCAATGGATCAACCTGTTTGTTGGCAATATCAGGTAGAACGCAACTAGTGGAATCAAGAGATGCTATTGATGAAAAGTTTTTAGCAAACAATTCGGCCTTGTCTTTAGGTGAGGTGACAAAGTCTGAACCATACAAGAGAGGTGGAATTATAGATTTGCACTTATTATTGATGTTATTAAAGATTCTCCAAAAGTCACGAGAGCCTAATTTTTGAGAGGAGATACGAGATTTCATGACCTGAGAATAGCGGGTTTTGGCGTTAGACAAAACCTTTTTACAATTGTTTCTAACAGTAATAAACAGGCGTCTGTTTTCTGGAGAATTGTTTTGCTCATAAATATGGAAGTAACGGTTTCGATTGGCAATCGCAGCAGCACAGCGTGAGGAAAACCATGGAGGAGAGTGAGGCTTGACCTGGAATCGTCGAGAGGGAATAAAAGATTCCATGCCAGCCTGAATCCACGACGTTATGTAAGAAGCACATTTGTCGACAGGAAGTTGAAAGATTTCTACCCAAGGGCCATCACGAAGAAAATCACGAAAAGAATCCCAGTCAGCTTTACGGTAGTTGTAAGAGGTTCGATAATAGGGGTATTCAGGTGATGAAGAAGAATGAGATATTAGTTTTAAAGAAATCAAACTGTGATCAGAAGCACCTAAGGGTGAATGTGGAGAAACTGAGCACTGACTAGGATCAGAAACAAGACATAAGTCGAGTAGAGAAGGTAGATGATTCAGGTTGTCAGGAAAGCGAGTTGGAAAGTTGACTATTTGAGGGATTGAGAAAGGCAAAAGTTGAAACTGCAGAGTCACTGGCGCTAGAGCCAAGCCACTTAGAGTGGTGAGCATTAAAGTCACCGACAACAACTATATTAGCTGATGGATAAAGAGAGAGGGCTTGGTCAATATGATCAGAAATAATGTCAAAAAGGGTGCAGTCTTGAGATGAAGGAGAGCGATATAGAACAAAGAGAAAGGCAATAGAGTGAAGTGGTGCTAAACGAAAGCACATGAAAGAATAGTCTGTGGATTCAAACCTAGTTTCACGACAAATGGGTGAATTCTTACGAATGTAAATGCCCAGGCCAAGCATGTGACTATTGGAGTCTTTACGAATTAGAGGCAGATAACCATCAACATTAAGATCACAAGATGAGACAGCCGAACTCAAATTAGTCTCAAAAAGAGCAAGTAGGTCTGGTGAACTTTGCAAGAGATAAGACTCAACAGAAGAAAAGTTACTTCGAAGACCACGAATATTAGTGAATGATAGGTTTAGAGAACTTGGTGATGATGATGGTTTTTTGTGTTTTATAGTTTTTGGTACTTTATTCATTTTTAAATTAGATTGAAGATCTTGGCTCAAAGCATAGATAGTACTCAGAACACCGTTTAATAGCCCAAGTAATTGCCTCATTACTACTAATAAACCCTAAGCCGTAGCAAAGGGCTCCAAATGTGGCCTCCGCAATGCACACCAAAAGTACAAACAGGGACACCATCCATGCGCAACATGGCACTGTTAATACTTTGATATTTTTCAGCTGTTAATGGAATCAGCCTTTCTGAGAGCTACCACAGAGTTCGGGAAACCTGACTACCAGCCGGCCTCAGAACCATAAAACTGAGTTTTAGAGCTGTACCCTCATTAGGAGATAATAGAATGAGTTGCCTAGTCATAAAAATAGAGTCACAAGCAAAACCCACGCATTGAGTCATAAAGATCCAGCATTCAACATCCTAAACTGGAAACAATGTATTAAAAATACATCTGCGCCAGCCTAATAGATGAAGAAGGGGTGCGAGGCTGGTCAACAGATAGAATCTGATTACCCCTTAAGTCTTTGCCTAGGAGGCCTTCTACAAGACAGTAGCCGGGTGCATTTAACATCTGTCCAAGATGAGTATTTTTATCGAGACAACATCTCTAGCCTTTACTCAACCAAGAGCCCCAAGGTAGGGGGTGTTTTAAATCGGAGTTGGCATCTCCTAGCCTTTGCCTAAAAAGGCGTATCCTACAAGACAGCAGGACATGAAGCAGATTGTACTGGGTTACATGTTACCAGTAGCAGGATAACCTGATCTGACTTAGATCAAGAACAGCAAGGGACCAAGAATTGACCCTTGTGGAAATCCACACATAATTTTTAGTACACATGATTTCTTATTAATGAGATATTGCTTTCTTTCAGTGAGGTAGCTTTTTAACCAATCATAGATTTTATTTATTACTCCATAGTGTTTAATTTTTAAAAAAAAAATGAGGTGATCAACCGTACAAATGCTTTTGATAGGTCAATAAATAATCCTAGAGTAAAGTTATTGTTTTCGAATTCTTTTGTAATTTGGTCTACTATTTCAATTATTGCGTGTTCAGTTGAATGGATTTTTCGAAAACCAAACTGTTTTGTGTAAAATAAATTATTTACATTAAAATGGTTATAAATTCTTATATAGATTACACGTTTGAATATTTTGGAAAATACAGAAAGTACTGATACAGGTCTATAATTTGAGATTTCTGATTGAACATTGTTTTTGTAAATTGGGCATATTTTTGCCAACTTTAGTGCTTCAGGCAAAATAACTTCATTAATTGAAAGTTTTATCAAAGATCTGGAAATGTAATTTTTGTTTAAAATAACTATATTACTAGAAACGTCATCAAAGCCAGGTGATTTATTTTTTTAATAAAAAGAAAAGGTTGTTTCATATGCTTTAAGAGAAAAGTCGCCATCGTAAAGTATTACGTCATTTAACGATTTAAGATATAATTGAAATGAATTGGGTGTGGTTAAAATTTTTTTAGCAAGGTTCGGGCCAATGTTTGTAAAGTATTTATTTAACTCATTCGAGATTTTTAAAGGACAATAAATAACAGTTTTATTGATATTTAGTCTTTGAGGCAGTAAAGCCGTAGTTATTTTGTTTCTTCCCATTATATTATTAATTACATCCCATGTTTTTTTTATATCGAATTTGTTTTTTGGAAGTTCTTCACTATAATAGTTTTTTTAGCTTTCATGAGAAGATTTTCGTAAAACCGTTTATATTTTTTGTATATTTTTTCATTATCTTCACTTGTGTTTTTCAAAAATTTATTGTAAAATTTTTGTTGATTTTTTGAACATTTTATTAGAGTTTTATTCATCCAAGGATTAAGTATTGTTTTTTTTAATTATTTTTAATTCATATGGGCACGTTTTGTTATATATATCAAGAAATGTTTGTAGAAAAATATTAAAAGCTTTATCTGTATTATCACATTTAAAAACCTGACTCCACGTCTCTTGCTTTAGTTTATTAGAAAGATTATTTTTATTAATTGTAGATAAGTTGCGTTTTTTTAGAGTTATAATTTTAGAATCCTCTTTGGATGTGACATTTAAAAGATTTATTTTAATTAGAGATGGGCCGATTCCGAAAAATACCGATTCCGATTCTCTGTTGCGATTTCGATTCTTTACCGATTCCGATTCTTTTGAGATTCTTATTATTTTAATTAAAACTGGTAATTAAATTAATAATTTAACCGTTATATCATGTTAATTTAATACTTATGCAGATTTTAAAAGTGAAAACACCAAAATTAGTTATATTGGTACAGGTGAAACAGGATCAAAGATAACAAAGCCCAGGGGATTGCCCTTTTTAAAAAAATTGACCTATAAATAGACTTTTTTTTTCGAAATAAGGGAGTGTTCCCCCTCTATTTTAAAAACCGTGTCGTCGGCCCTGTGAAATAATAGCAACTAAACAAGTAACACAATATTAAACAATATATATGTTTGTATGGAACTTATTATTATTAAGAAACAAATAATATAGTCATAAGTAATGGTAAAAGTGATCAGATACACAGAATATTTTCTTTTCAATCAGCTTTTACATATGATATTAGTACCGTTAGTACTGATAGTTAAGAAACGGGAGGTTCTTGTTTAATGACACAAGCATTTGCACTCGTTGCGGAGTTGACCGGCTTCTTTTCCGGTCGCAGATAAGAACCGCAGATAAGAACCTTGCAAGTCACGTCCTCGTGACTTGCAAGGTTCTTATCTGTGGGTCTTCAAGTACACTGCTACTTCGTCTTATCTGCGTTCTTTCAATTACATTGCTACTTCGTCTGACATTGTGCAATGCGCAGTATAAATCTAAAACATTAAAACAATTTATAGGCTTGCAATATTTAAAGTACAATACTAATATAGAAGCACAATACTTACTACAGAATTTGATTAATTGGTTATATAATGACCAGACAGCACCTGGAGTAGGTGTGGTAGGTTCTTGATTTTCAGCAGCTTTAATTTCATGACCCCATGCATTTAACTCGCCAATTGATAAAGTAACAGCTTTCTCAGCCATCGTCCTGCTCCTAAAAATCTTGTTTTTAAATCTGGGATCTAGTATTGTTGCAAAAGCATATATAGGTTCGTTCTCGCAGTCTCCGTAACGTCGATGCAAAGATTGACACAGAGATTCTTTAAAATTTCCGTAGTCCTTAATGCGATCAATTGACATGTTAACTGCATTTATTATTGGGATAACTTCTGATGTGGTCACTTTCGATGAACTTGCAGTAAGCGTGACCTCTTCAAACACTTTTAAAGCAGCAACGAGAGGAACCGAACTATCCCATTCTCCGGTTGACAACTCCTTGTTTTGTCGAGTAGCTTTTGAGAAATGTGGCGTTACCAACAGAATCGCATCATTTTGTTCAATTAAACGGTTCAGCATGTGGAAGGTGCTATTCCATCTAGCTGGCTCATCTTGAATAATGCTGTGTTTAGGCAGTCCCAGAATCTCCTGAGATTGTCTCAAAAGTTTGTATGACTTAACCGAATGTTTAAAGTGTCCTACTATTCTTCTACAGGTAGCAGTTAGTTAAGATATGCGTTTATTGTCGAGGCAGCCGTCTTTCACATCCAACTGAAGTGTATGGGCAAGGCAAGGATTATTTTTAAACTTCCCAACTTCCATAGCAGAAACAATATTTCTTGCATTATCTCTTACTACTACATTGAGTTTTTCAAGTAGTCCCGAACGCTCAAGTGATTCATTCATAAAGTTAATAAGATTGATTGCGGTGTGGGACTCATAAGGAAAAGATACCACGTCAAGACAAATGTGAATTTGTTTCATATCTTCTGTGAGGAAATGCGCTGTTAGGCTCATGTTATCAACATTGGCTGTTGAGATCCACATGTCGGTAGTATTACTAACACGATTAGCTTTTTTTGCCAAGAACTGAACTTTACTTGATACCTTCTGATAAATGCTAGGAATTTCAATAGTCGAGAAGTATTTTCTGCTTGGTATCGTATACCTTGGCTCCAAAAACTGTAGTAACCTCTTGAAACCAGGATTTTCTACTATACTAACAGGTTGGTTATCTGTGCATATTATTTCAGCAATAAGCCTTGTAATTTTTATTGCCTTCGGATCTGTAGATGTGAGAGGCCTGGTCTTTGCAAACACTTGGTGTATTGTTGGTTGCTTAGTAGATGAAGATCTAGGCTTCATTTTTATAGAACTAATTGTGGAATAAGAGCTTCTAGTATTGATCTCCGCATCCTCAGACTTAGGGTTGAGACTTGTGAATGCGGATGCGAGTGTAGTAGATCGAAGTTCCCTTGGCATAGGAGTTTCAAAAGCAGGATTAGGACTGGATTTACAAGATGGTCCTGCGGTAGAGCTATCCTCGCATATATTAAAATCGATAACGCTAGCTTTATCATGTTTCTGATTTTTGATTTCAGATTTATGAAAGGTTTTTAAATGCTTTAGCATGTTCGATGTTGTGTATGACTGATAAACTCCGCCACCGCCCCTGGATATAACAGTTTTGCAAAAGTTGCATATTGCAGAGTTAGTGTCACTTGAATTGATCACAAAATAGTCCCATACCTTGCTTTTTTTACGTTTCGGCATTTAATGACACTATATATATATGTTTATATTCTGAAATTAAAATAGCATTTATAATAATACAAAATAATAATACTAACAATAATAATTATTATAATAAAACAAGCAAATAAGATTTTTATGATAATACTTACCTTCGGTAAATTGATTAAAATTGAAAATAATAAATCAATTGAAACTTAGAGTAAAAGCTTTTACTTTTATTTTCAACGTTTACTGTTGTTAAGGTTTTCCTTCGCAGTTACTTCAACGATGATATTAAATGCGAAAGTGGGCTCATATAGAAAAAATACTCAATTTAAAAAAAAATTCTATTTTTTTTTAATATACCATTTGATTCGAAATTTATAATCCTTTCAGAAAATATATACATTTTGCATAAAATACTTACTAATATTACCTTACTTAAACTTTTTTATTGGTCAGTTTCATTTTTTTGCAAATAATTTCTATTTATCGGAAAACTTTGGTCATGGTTTTTATAGCTTTTTAATTTTATTCTTTTTTTGAACTTCAAAACATGATATCTCGAGATTAAGAAAAGCTTTTTGGCTGAAATTTTTAGTGTATGTTCCTTAATCATTAAGATTTCAGATCAACTAAATGATCAACTAAGAATAGTTTTATCAATTTTTATAACACAACACCCGTTTTTTATTACGTAAAAGTTTGTGATTTTTTTAAGTATTGTGTCCCGTTTTTGATATTTCTATTATTTTTTTTATTCTTTTAGTAGAAATGAATGAAAATAATGTAATGAAGCTATAACCAAAAGGTTTTTGAGTTTAAACCAAAATTAATCAAGAAACATTGTTTTGAATTTTTTCAAATTTGCGTTTTTTACCTCTTATTTTGTTGAAAGTTGCCTAAAATATAATTTATTTACAGTTTTATATCACCAAAAATACAATAAAATATTTATGAACCGTTGCAATTTATTCTATAAAGAAAATTTTTTTTTTCTATATGAGCCTTAACGTAGGACCGTATTTTTAACCTTAACGTAAATTAAACAAAAAAAAATCTCAACCGCAAAGAGTGTAAATATTAACTTAAATTATCAAGGGAGTAATAATAAAAGAAGTGAAGTCGTTAAAAAGTCTTTTAAAAAAGAATCGGAATCGTTAAAAAAACTTGAGAATCGCAGTTCTTACGATTCCTTGAGAATCGGTGGAATTGGGAGAATCGGAATCGGAATCGGCCCATCTCTAATTTTAATGTATATTGGGAAGTCATCACTAATGTCAGTTTTAAAAATACCTGTCTCAAATGACGTTTCTAAATAATTATTAATAAAAATATTATCGATTGCAGTTGCAGAGCTTTTTGTTACCCTAGTTGGTTTATCAGAACGTTCAAATTTATGTCACCAGCAATATACAAACTTTTTTTTTCTTTACTTGTTTTTAGGACCGTATTTTTATTAAATTCTTCAAAACATTTAATTTTACCACTCGGCGGTCGGTATACGCACCCAATTACAATGTTTTTGTTTTTGTCACAAATTATTTCAATGAATAGACTTTCATAATTAAGATTTGATGAGCATAATTTATTTTTCATTTGGTATGAATATAACTCTAAAACATATTTACCAAAGTTCATCCGTTTTTATTACTTCCTCGCGGTTGACTAATTAGCTTATAATTAGGTAATTCGTAATTAGAATTAGAATCAAGTGTATTTTCATGCCAAGTCTCTGTAAAGGATATGACATCAAAGGTGTAATTTATAATATTTAAAAATTCTTTAAACTTGTCAAAGTTTTGATTTATGCTCCTAATATTTACATGTAATATAGAAAATGAATTTATTTCTTTTTCCCCTTTAAATTCATAAGGATCAAAATACGGTGTTTTCATTAAATTCCTTTGAATTTCTTAAAAAATATTTGTGTTATTTAATAATTGTCTTCAAAAGGGTCAAATTTTATATTTTCAAGACCTTGTTCAAAAGCATTATTCGAATCCATTTTTAAATATAGTAAATATGAAAGAATTTAACTATTAATATATTAATAAATAAACTATTCACCTTGAAATATTAAATTTTCTGTTCTTTCAGAGTTTTTTTGTTGAAATTCATGGACAATTAGTTTATTATACACAACTTTAGCACAATAACCATTTTTTCTATGAATTTTCGCCATAGCGAATAACTCTTTTCGAACTTTTCTAGTTGTAGGGGAGACCGGGGCTAGTTGGCCGCAGGGGTAAGTTGAAGAAACTGCGTTTATCTTTAGAGCCTTTCATCAGAAAATGACAAAAATTACTCAGAAACTTCCTAATTGACCATTTCATCATTCACTGTAGTATTGTCAGGATTCGCGGGAGATATTGAGATTTATGCGTTTTTTGGACAAAAACGTAACTTTTAGAACATCGCTTCCTTTTTACTTTACAAAGAAAATATTTAGTCGTATGAAAAAAAAATTATTGTAAAAGTTCCAGTCACAATTGGTTTACTATATCCAGTCAGACTTTTGTTTCAAAGCCGCCGTTTTTCAGGATCTATAGACTGTTTATTAAAAAAAAAGCTTTCGGGGTAAGTTGACAAATTTTTCACGGGGTAAGTTGGCTCATAGCATTTACTATGGAAAAAAATATTTATTTTTATAAAATTATTATTTTTTTGTTTTTTTTATTTTTAACAATATTGAAAATATTTATTCTTACAAAAAAATTCAAAAAATTTTTTTTTTAGTTTTTTTTTTCCACAGATAAAAGGTGGGCTACTGTTTGGCTTTTATACGGAATAATATTTGGTACCAGCTAAAAGTAATATTCAATTTTGAGATAAAATTGTTGAAAAAATTAATTTAAAAAGAATTTCTATTAATTTTGCACTTAATAGTGCATTAATAATCATTTTTATAGTTTGCGCTAACTTACCCCGTGGTGGGGTAAGTTAGCGCAAATTTTTTTTTTTTTTTGAGGGGTCGAAAAGGCCCCAAGTAGTTTTTTTTGTAAATGAATACAAATTTTATAAGATACCCTAATCCATACTCTTTAAGACTACACTTTAATATTTTTTAAAAAATGTACTGTTAGGGCTACAGAGCTCATAGAGTAAAAACCGAGCCAACTAGCCCCGGTCTCCCCTACTACAATAATCTTCATTAATAAAAATATTGGTACCTTTTAGCTTTGATGCGTTATCAGTGATCGTTTTTTTGTCCTCGTAGTCATACAGTTTCATAACAATTGTTCGTTCGCGATTCTCGTTCAAAACTCCCACTCTATGCGCTCGTTCTATTTTGATTTCTCTTTTGGTATTAAGATTTTCAGCAAATAATTTCCTTACTTTTTCTTTGGTTTTTTCCCAATCTTTTTAATCTCCACTCTCAGGCAAACCATCAATACGCAAATTATTTCTTCGATTTCAATCCTCTGCATCTACAGATTTTAGTTTTAGGTCGTTGTTGTCTGTTGAAATTTTTCCCTGTATTATCTTTACGCTGGATAGCTCTTCTTTAACTTTACTAATTTTTTCATTTACACTTTTAACCTTATCGTCGCAGGCATCTCCAACGAATGTCAAGCCAGCTTTGATATCGTCAAGATCCTTTCTTACTTCTTGAATGCTTTTTTGAACTAAATCAAACTTTATATTAATCATTTTAACTGTTTCTGTAAAGAACGACAATATCGTCTCTTTTTGTAAGTTCAGTAGATCTCTCACCATTACCCTTGAAACAACATCAGCATTGCTCATTTTAATTTAATTTTGTTAAAAAAAGTGAATTATATTACTATGCATCTCATAGGCTCAAATATTTCTAGCATCTATTTAAAAACAAACTTATGTATGAGTTAATATGATAAGAATGTCGTTAAATTTTAAAGGTTAAGTAAAATGCTGTAATTGCGTTATAAATAAATAAAATAAAAAAAGAATGAAACGTAATAGCCATTGTTTTTATGGACTATTAAGGATTGTGTACGACTTTTGGTCCCAAAAAAAAAAAAAATTCAGGCAAGGCTTCTAAATTACAAGCGCAATGACATTTATGCTGTCTAGATAATATCATCACTCGACAAAGGAAAAAATGCAACCAAAAACAAGTTTACCGCATTTTATTGCAAGAACTACATATATTAACATATTTTTTCCTAAAAAACATAGAAATAAGAAAAAAAACACACTCGTGATAAATAATCTACATTTACTTTTTAAATTGAAGATATATATATATATAAGATGTATTTGAACATATTTTTTTATTTACCTTTTAAATGTAAATAAAAAAGTTTTACTATAAAATTTTAAAAATAAACACCTCAGTTAAAACAAGTAACAAAAAAAACTAGAAACAAATAAAATGTAACTTAAAATAATATAAGAAAAAGCTAAATTATATGCTGTTTCGTCACAGTAAAATCTTGTTTTATAGCTTCTAAACACCCAAACATTGCCTGTTATAAACCAGCAAAAACAAAAAATAGTAATCAGTGAAAGAAGAAATTTAGTAATTGATAGTTTTTTAAAATCATTTATTACTGCAAGCAATAAAAGTACAAGACTTGTTGCTCCAGCAACTATTAAAAATATTGGTATCATTGGTTCAACAGAACATTTCTCTCTTTTTAATTCTCCTATAAATATACAAATATATATAAATGTTAATACATATAAATATTAATACATATAAATATTATTACATATAAATGTTAATATATGTATATATTATATATATATATATATATATATATATATATATATATATATATATATATATATATATATATATATATATATATATATATATATATATATGTATATACTTATATACATGTATGTATGTATGTATGTATGTATGTATGTATGTATGTATGTATGTATGTATGTATGTATGTATGTATGTATGTATGTATGTATGTATGTATGTATGTATGTATGTATGTATGTATGTATGTATGTATGTATGTATGTATGTATGTATGTATGTATATATGTATGTATGTATGTATGTATGTATGTATGTATGTATGTATGTATGTATGTATGTATGTATGCAAATATGTATCTAATGGCTGTTTATAGTTTTACTAAAAATTCTTACCTATGACAATCATCGCAATAGGTAAACCAGATAATAAAATCACAATAATTAATCCAATTACTAAAACAATAGCAATGGCAAAACAACAGACAAATAAGAAAACAAAAGAAAAATAACAAAAAAAGACAGAAAAAAACAAAATACAAGAAAATTTATAACAACACTCAAAAGATTGTCAAAACAAAAACAAAAAGTTTGACATAAAAGCTCACAGCAATAACCAGTGGCACCAAGTGCTTTCTCCATACATAACAGAATACGGGATAATAAACCTTAAATGGAAAAAACAAAATTATATATACATATATAAATATTTTATAGTTTAAAAAAACTACATAAAAAAAAACAAAATAAAACTAATTCACTCTTAACACAAAACACATTTTTACTCTCGTTTTAACTGTAACTACTTTTACACAAAAACATTCTCATAGGTTCTCACCCGTTATTATTTTCAGACTTACCCCTATTTTCGTTTGTTAGTGCAACATCCTAAAATACAAGTTGTAAAAAAATAAACTTTTTCGGTTATGCAAAATATTTATATATTACATAGTTATATAGTTAATATGCTCATATGCTCATATGCTTACATAGTTAATATGCTCATATGCTCATATGCTTACATAGTTATACAGTTAATATGCTCATTTACTCGTTTCCCAAAAAAGTTAATATATTTAATATATTCATTTAGGTAATAAACTTAATTATTTACTTCTGAAAAAACAACCTATTTTTATTCTAAGACATGAATACTGTTTCTTAAGTCCTGTATTCTTGTTTTAATAATTATTTTATTCTGTCTAAATAGTTATATTCCATAATCCTGTATCCATATCTTCATAATTTTATAATTATGCTATTTAGCAAATTAAAGAAAAGATTTTTATTCTGTCTAAATAATTATATTCTATAATCCTGTATCCATATCTTCATAAATTTATAATTATGCTATTTAACAAATTAAAGAAAAGACATAAAGTATTACCACACTAAATTTAGGGAAATGTTAACGCAACCTAATTCACAAAAATATTTGCAGCTTTTATGTACACTGCTTAAGTAAAAGCAACACTTTAAAAATAACTCAACCATGCCCAGCAAACATTGTTTTAGTGGATTTGCTGTGGGCCTTTATAAGTTTTTTTTAGCAGTTCATAGGAGTTTTGCTCATAGATTACTTAGTGGACCATTATTGGCAGCCGCTATAAATGGCAAGCCGATAACTTTCCGTCATGTTAGTAGTGGCTAGTCATCGGTTGTCTACTTTTGGCGGCTGCCACTAATGGTCTACTAAGTAACTAATGAGCAAAACTAAAGTGGTCCGCCTGAAATGCCTATATTATCAGTTTCTCTGCACCTGAATTGTGCATCTTTTAAATTAAAAAAATTTTCTTTTTTTATTTTGACTTTAATATATAACAGCCTGAATATACATAAAATATACTCTAGATATTTTTTTAATAACATCAAGAATAATATAATAAATTCCAGGTCCGTACAATAAACGGGACTGAAAACAATGTAGTTTATAATGTTATTAAATATAGGAAGGAAGGCATTTCAGAAAATGGAGCATTTGGAAAAAAATTTAAGCATTTAAAAAAAAAAAAAATGAAAGTAAGGGGGGGGGGGGATGGAGGAAGTTATTTCCTTTATACGGACATGAATTCAATGCATAATATTCCAGATAATAATATATTTGGTAATATTTATCTAGTGTAAGACTACGTTAGTCAAAAATGTGTTCGTTTTAACAACATAAAATTTTTATCGTGAAAACAAACAACTTTGTTTTCACAATAAAAGGTCTATATTTTTTTAACTTAAGTATATTCCTCAAAACAAAGAGTTTTGAGGACTTAACTTAAAAAAAAATCTTAAATTTTATAACTTTTCTTGGTCAATAAATTTTTTTTATTTCAATAAATATTTTTTATTGACATCCACCTATGTATTACTGTTATTATTTGTTTCAAGAGTTTGTCATAATCGTTTCCGTGGTTTGATATTTAGACATTTTTTAGCAGTAGTCAAATTTAACAGCAGTTTTAAGTAACAAAAATCTTCAAAAGAGTAACAGAAAAGTAGGGGTGTATCGGAAAAGTAACAGAAGAGTAGGGACCGGAATGGAAATTTTGAATTCCGATCGGAACTGGATTTGCCGGATTTTTCACTAAAATTAAACATGATTATATTTATGTTATTACTTACCTTCAAGATTGAAAGTGCACATCAGCATCGTGGCTATATAGTATATATTTATAACATATATATAACCTATTTCATTAATTTGATCTTTGTTTCATTTAAACCTAATTTGTTATTTTTATTTGTTTCCTGCATAATACTTATATCTAAAATTATTTTCTTGTTTTCTATTTTTCCAGTTAGATTAAAATTGAAATATTTACAGTGTGTGGCATTTTAACTATTTAAAATTTAAGTAACATTTAAAATGAGAGTATTCTCAGAGGCAGGTAAGGTTTTGATAAAAAAAAGAGCTAGTTTGTTGCCCGAAACTGGATAGCAACTCTTTTTGCACCACAATATTTCTAAATTTCTAGAAATCCTTACATAATTGATTACTGCAAATAAAATTACATTGCGTTTGTTAAGAAATTTGCATTTTTTAGCAGGGTTTATCTATAGTTCTTCATTGCTCTGCAGGACAATAATTTTTTTGATTTAATTAACACAGCCTGTCATATGTCTTAAAAAAAAAGGTAAAAAATAAATTTTAGCATTCCGTCCTGAAATATTGTAATTCCGGCCGGAACCGGAATACCCTAAAAGTCACAAATTTCGGCTGGAACGGAATTGCGGTATATCCCTACAAAAGAATGAAAAAAGAAAAAATAACTAACTAATAAATCAAGCAAAAATGAAAACAACCAATAGAAAAAAAAAAGCACAATACTAAGAAAGAAAATAGTTAAAGAATGAAAAGAAAAAGAAACAAAAATAAAATGTAATGCGTACAAGTGTCAATTAAGTAAAAATTTATTGCTGCATTCTTGTTTCAAAGTGTAACAGTTAAGGAAAAAATTGATTTAGCTTATCTTTAGAATGCTGTACCAAAATAAAAGTATGTCAAGTTTTGCGACAAATAGCCGTTTTATTTTTAAGTTATCAATCTTTTGTTTTGGTTTCTAATATATTGAAAATTCACATAAATTTAGAATAATAGCCATAAATACTTTAATGAAACAATTATTATATGATAATACTATTAAAAATACTATTTTTTATATTGAGCATAGTTTTATATTTTATTTATTCTCAGAGGAAAGGGTGACAGGATTAGTGTCGAAAAATGAACTTCAGAATAGGGTCAAAAGTATTAAAAAAGTCTAATGTCGCAAAAATAAGTAATAGTGTCGCAAATGAATTTAATGAATAGTGTCAAAATAAAAGGCATAGTGTCGCAAATAGTAAAAACGGAATAGTGTCGCGATTAGTTAATTTCAGTAATTAACACTATTCATTAAATTAATTTGCGACAATATTCCTTTTTTTTTTTGCGACATTAGGCCTTTTTAATACATTCAACACTATTCTGAAGTTCATTTTTCGACACTAATCCTGTCACCAAAAAGATTGCTACCAAACCCCAAACCCTCAGTCGATATAGCGGTATAAGATAGTTGGTGTATGTACTGAAGCTTCCGACTGAAACTGAAAAGCACCCATGAAAAAACAGCATGTCGCATTTAAAATATTTTTATAAAAAAAAAATTTGGAAAAAAAAGTTATAGTTTGACTAAATAATAAATTTACACAAAGTTTAATTTAAAATAAATTTTTATAAATTCTATATAAAGTATTTTACTTTCTTTGCTATATATAAAGACTTTTATAAATAATCAGTATATACTTTCTCAAAACTTTTTAAATGTGACAACCCCGGTTTTTCCCATCCGGTCTTATTTTTTATTTTTTATTTTCACTATTTTTATTTTGGCCGATCAAAATACAAAAACAAGAGAAGAGACCTTCGAATGATTCAACAAGGTTAATAGGAAACTGCTGTCTAGCAACTTTTTTTTTTACAAGATCAGAAGCTAATGGACATATTTAGAATTAGATGGCCTTGAAACAGCTATAATGACCATATCAGGGGGTGATATGCAAGAAAGATTCAAAAAACTAATAAGCAATTGCAATCAGTTGAGATTGATTTAGATACAGTTCTAAGTGTATACAAACTGTTAATTCGATATGTATTAGATTTTAGGAATTTGTTTGTTATCTATCAAAAGAGAGCAATTAATAAACCGGTACACAAAACTTATCAAAAAATACGCAAAAGAAAAAGAAAATTAACTGCAGATGAAAAATAGAAGAATAAATAAATTTTAAAGTTCAAGACTCTTTAAGGAATAATACATATTATGCTATTATTGATAAACTATATTCTGAACTAGAAAGAAGAAAACTGTGCAATTATGAAGCCGTTAAAAAAACTTATTTTTTTGTTTTAAATAATAAAACTCACCATCAGAAGTTTACAAAAAATCAAAAATACTTCAAAATATAAAAATTATCTTTCGTCTTCATTTGCTAACGAGTGTATAAAGTTCAGAAGTTAACGAGTTGAACTAAAACACCTAAAACTGTAACAGATATTTATAAAATGATCAGAACTGATGAAAACTTCAGGAACTGATAAACTTCAAGAACTGTTTCCTAAAGTAGATTTAGCATTAATGATATATCTCTGCTGCCAATGTGCAATTGTTGAGCCGAGAGATTACTTTAACCATTAAAGAGGTTTAAATGTTATTTGAGATTAGGAATGACTGGTGATTGGCTTAATAGGTTAGAAATTCTATTAAATCTGCACTTACCATACATATGAACTTTAATAGCATTATAAATAAAAAATAGCATTATAAATACATTTGCCAAACAAAACTCACGTAGAAAATTATATATATTTTTTAATTTTAGGTGATTAATTAAACTTAGTATATATGTTTGTATTACAAATATTTTTGTTTTTTAATAATTGGCCCATATCAAAGTTGACAGTTATTCTTAAAAGAGAGCGCTTAAAGTAATAATGCCCCAGGGCGCCTAAGATATAAATACGTTTCTGCTATAATGGCTCTGGAATCAATAGATCCAACTCTACCAAAGAATAATTAAATACCGGGAGACCAACAGGGCCCAGAATACCTAACATGTCGCGAGACCAATTATTACTTAAACCGGCTCTTTGTAACATAACTAACTTTGTAATGAAGAGTATAATTATGTTTGTTAAAAGAATATTTAATTTTTCAATGTTTAAGTAATTTATAACTTTTAAAAGGCATATAACAAATAGCAAATGAAAAATGTACAAAAAGCAAATGATATTCTTTTAGTTATAACAAAAAAGTAAAAAAAAATTTTTGGAATAAGATGAGTTCTTAGGATCCTTCTCTAACACAAAAATTTAGATGGGTCTGACACAAAAATTTGAATGGATAATAGTGAAATTTTTTTTTTTCAAAACAATGTCAACCGTGTACTCAAAAAATGCAGAACTTTATACTTATTTTGAAAATATTTTTTATTTTCTATCAAAATTAAAACTGTAAAAAATATTTTTATTTTTTCATTAAAAACCCTTGTTTTCTATATAATTTGCAAAAAAGTAAGTAATATTTTAAAAACTAGAATTTTATTCTGCGTCTTTTGAATACCAGGTTGACATAGTTTAGAAAGAAATTTTTTTATTAGGATGTATTTGTATTTGAATTATTTAATTTTTTTCCTAAAAGAATCTCAAGAACTCATTAAAAGAAAGAAAAAGAAAAAGTAAAGTTATTTTTTTTACTAAAAGACTCGAACACGTTGTTTTTTCCCTAAAAGACTTGATTCGAAACACAGACAAACCTAATTTCACAAATTTTTCAAATCTTTTTGAGCATTTTTTAATTACAAAATGTTATTTTATTGATGGCAACAGATACATGTGGTAAAGCCACACACCTATCCAAAAACGGTCCCAACCTCAATTTTGAGGACTAAAAAAACGACCGATGGAGCATTAATCTACAAAGTCTTAGGTATCACCAGATGTAAAAATTAAAATCTAATCTCTATATCCAAAGGAGAAAAATACATTTAAAGTTTTATAGCACTTTGCGCTATTGATCGCACTTTGAGCCTCGTTGTAAATATATTTATTTATTTTTTTCACTTTTGGGTTATGGAGTTTTTAAAACATATCAAAAACTCTTTACATGTATGTGTTGGCTATAACCTGACAAAAGATTAGCTCTTTAACACTTGTGGTTTGTGTACAGGAACCTAAAGAATAGGGTATGGCATTAAAAGCCTTTTTAAAAAGAGACAACGGATGCTTTACGTTTTTATTTTAACCTTATTATCGACTATGGAAGTTTCAAAATTTAATAGAATGAAGCCTTGGCATGTATCTTTCAGGCAAAAAAAATAGAAGCAAGATATCTTTTATCTGTGCAAAGATATAGCTCTTAAAGTAGGAATCTCGCCTTTGAAAAAACGGCCAAAATATAGCAGCATTTTGTGGTTTTTATGCTTTTTAAAGATTCAAAGTTACATCAAATAATTAATTTAGTAACAATATCATGTGACTAGTGGATATGGGATTCTATAGTTGTTAGACTTCACATTTGAGTGTACTTTGTCTGCAAAAAGAGCGCTTTTTTTGTCCAAGTTTGTATAAAATATGGGGCAGAAAACACATAGTTAGAGGCATTTTTTCTAATTGTTCTGAATTTAAAACACATAAAAACCTCTTTATATTTTAGTTGTTAAACCTACAGGTTTGTGTTGTTGTTTTTGTTTAAAATGATTGACCAAATATTGGAAATACACTCAATAATAACAACTTTTTTAAATTTAAATAAGAAATATATCTTTACTGAAATGGATTTTAAAAAGATAATAAACAAAAGAATATCCCATTTAACCTTAATCTACCATTGAAAAAACACATACATACAGAAATGAAATCAATCAATCAAATTTATTAACAGGCTATATAATAAAAACTTTTTTCGATATTGTAAAAATTACTTTAGAATTGTAAATTCAAAATTAATTGGTAATTTATAAAATAATTTAAAATTAATGTTAGAATCAAGTTTTTTTTTATATAAATCAAATATGTATAACCTTGTTGTGCTTTTTTTCTTGCATTGAAGTATCTCCTAAAATCCTTTATTGCTTTGATCAAGTTTTTCTACTATTTAAAAATGTGAAAACAAATGTTTCTTATATTCCGGGAAAAGCCACAACATCAAAGTAATTACATTTAAGCAGTTAACAGTCTAAACAACTGAAAAGATTTTTTACCAACACAAGCTTGTACTGAAGTTATTTTTCAAAAATCAGTTGCTTAACCACTGAAATGCCATATAAAAGAAAAACTCATCAAGATTGTCGGCAATCTGTATGGTTCTTTTGTTTTTCAAAGTGTGACAGACATATTTCTGTTTTCATCAAGGAAAGAATACTAGGTATTTTTTCTGGAAATTCCATTGATTTTAAGGATGATCGAGTTGCATTGGGCATATGCAATTCCTGCAGAGCAGTGGTACAAAAGCATGGCAAAGGAGATAGAAACTTGCCTCTTCCCAAGCTACATGACTTTAAAAAAGTGATAATTAGTCCACAGACAAGAGGATTTGATTCTTATAACTGTTTAATTTGCCGGGTTGGCCAACTAAAAGGACGTTCTAGAAAGCTCACTTTTTCAACCGATCAAGATTTGAAAGAACCATCAAGTAACTTTGATATACTATGCTCAAACTGTCTCAGTATAGTCAAAAGAGGAATAACACATGATTGTTCACAAGCCACCAAGTTTAAAAACTTAAAGAAAATGATAGCAAATGATTCCAGAACTGCTCAAAAAATTGCGTCCTCTGTAATAACTCAAAAGGTATCCTCTCCACAGGGCACAATTAGGTTGAGCAGAGAAAGTGGTAAAGCTTTAACTATTACTCCAGATCCCTCCAGAGCTCAGTACGTATCAAAACGTTTTTTTGGTCCTCAAAATTGAGGTTGGGACTGTTTTTGGATAGGTGTGGCCAGTTGGTAAGCTTCAATGCTTTAAATACCTCTGAAAATATTTTTTATTTTTGCCTCAAGATTGCCTTAAGAACCTTGTAGATAATAATTCTTCTAGAACTTAGAAGTTAACTTTTGTAGAAAGACATACTTATGCGAAAAAATTTAAAATTAGAAAAAAAAATATGTAAAATAAAAAAAAATAAAAATTTTGTTATAAGAAAAAAAAATTCAAAAAAAAAAAAATATATATATATATTATTTTTATGTTATTATTTCCTTATTAATGGAAAGAATAAATTATTTAAAAAATTACAAAATAATACAACGAATTTAATTTGATTTTTTCAGCGCCTTTTTAAAAATGCGTTATTTTTAATATATGCTAAAAAAGCGTGGCCGAGTTATCCAAAAAAAAATAAATATCCGTGTTCACTCAAGGCGTGCGACCGCACGCCTCTCCTGGGAAGGCCTGATATTGATACATGTTTATAGAACAAATTGTATATTTATCATCTTCGTTTATCATCATCGTAATAGTCTATTTATCATCGTCAGGTTTATCATCATCGTAAACCTTAAATGCATCAGTTTCATAGTGGGCACAGTGGGCCAGAATTCATTTTTACAGGACAAAATTCATAACTAAATTAATATTAGGGCTGTATTGACTAAAATTAGGATGAGTAAGAATATGATGTCTGCGCTTCTTATGAAGGTGTCATTTTTTTAATTCGCTGCTATGGATACTAAATTTTAGATAGCGAAAATCTAGTTTTGGTATTTGCAGATATTTTTACGAGTGCTATGTTTACCAAGTTTTACATAAGTACCAATAAGAGGTCGCGCTTTTTAAAAAAGTGAATATATTTTTTATTTAGTTGCTATGGATAACTAATTTTGCTTAGCAGCAACTAACTTTTATTAGTTGCGTATGTTTTATTTGTGCTACGTACACTATTTAGCACGTGTTTATTATGAGATCCTCGCTCGTGAAAAGCAAAATTTATTTAAGTTTAATTTGATTAACTAGTGTTATGACACGTGCTATAACACGTTGCTAGATAAACTTGTTTTCCTGTAGAAAAAAATTATATTCTAGCTTAATTAATTAGTTTTTCTAATTAGCAGATTTTACGAGCGGCTACAAAATTTTCAAAATTTGTATGGTTTTATTGTTCCCATGCATTCACAATTACCAAAAATCTTTGACAATGTATGCTACAAGTAGTACAAGCTTAACAAATAATAATTCACAAGAATTTGAAGCTGACAAAGTTGCAACTTTTCTTTTCTTTGTTTTTAATGATGATTCTTGAAATGATAATATAGGTCTGCTGAGATGTTTATTTTTACTATCCTTCATTAATGTGGTATTAAAATCATTTTCGAGCCAAGCTGAATTCTTTCTAATAAACTTTGCACCCGTTAGTTTACTTTCAATCCATCTTTTACCATAATCAAAATAAATAAACGAAATTGACTCTCAAACTTTTTGCTTTGAAGCTCCAAATCATGTTCTTTAATAAAGCCGTATACAAGTATACTGTCTTCTTTTTCATGTTTTGACAGACTGTCGAGTCAAATAAATTATTGAATTTTGATTCTTGTGACACTCATTAAGCCTTAATAAAAACAGCATTTCAACATCTAAAATGAGTAGCCACAACCAAACCAACCAAAATAGATTATTAAATCCATTTGGTTTGACAAGAGCTAAGTTAATAAGAACAAAATTTAAATTAGGGTATATATATTATATATATATATATATATATATATATATATATATATATATATATATATATATATATATATATATATTATATATATTATATATATTATATATTATTGTTCAGTAATAGGTTTAGTATGAGTAAAACCGTATTATATATTTTCCGCGTTTTTTAAAATTATTGAGCGCAATTACAGATTTTTTGTTTGGTAAAAGAGTTCAAAGGTAAAAGAAAACCATAGTGGCGCCTAGTGGCAGCCAGATTTATGAAATTATTAAAGCAAACATATATAAGCTTTAAAATATCTAAGTATAAAAGCAAGATGTAATAACAAAAAAAATATATTATCAATAAATGCAAAAGTTAGACTTTAAAATATAACATATTAAGCATATTTAAAATTGTTATAAGTATGTTAATTACTTACCAATTTTAGCCCAAAACTTTTAAAATCTAAATAATATATAGAGTTATAACATAATATTTTAAAAAGCGCAATATTTTATGTAAATGTTATTTATTTTCATCGATTTTTTTAACAACATTTTTCTCTTAATAATTTTTTTTTTCTAATTTTCATTCGCGTCTACTTCATCCACAGCGTTAGTATATTCATTAAAACTTTAAGTGTATAATCGGTTTTAAATTGTTTTATAATATCTTTATAATGGTTTGAAACCATTTAGACATCAAAATTCTGATTTTGGTTTTTATACTTTTGTTCAGTCACTGGCCCACTGTGCAGTGGCGTAGTTAGGAATTGCGGGACCCTGAGACAAAATCATCCACGGGCTCCTTAGTATTTAGTATAAATTCCTATCTAGTAATTTGTTTTCTACTATTGTTTTAGGTTTTGCATAGCATAACATGCGCAGTATGCTATGAAAACTTAAGTTGTTGCGACTATCGCGTCATGTCAATCATTAACTTTGTCATCAGTCCGTTAACACATTCTGAGTATGTTGAATAAAATAAAATAGATGTCACTTGTTTTGTCTTAACCACATACATGAGTTTACAACTTATTGATAAAACTTAAAAAAAAAAAAATTACATAAACAATCCTGCAGCTAATTATTACTATTATTTATTTTTTGGAAAAAAAGTTATTTATATACATATAAAGCATATTTATTGGCAGGCTATTTTATTAGGACTTGATGACGTTAAAATTTTAAGATAACAACAATAAGATAACAATTTTTCTGAAATTTTATTATTGAATTAAACTACAGTCGAAAAGACTCTTAAATTTTCAAAAAAATTTGAAAACTGTTTTTTTAAGTTACAAACAAAAACATGTGAGTTTAGATTTGATATTCATTTTCATTTTTTATTTGAATGTATTCATTCAGGTCACACATAATCATGCTAAAATCTAGAGCAAAAAAAGCGAAAAGAAAAACTACGGATAGAGAAAATGGTTTCTGCAAAGAAATGCAAATTCTTCACATTTTTGTCAGTACAACTACAATGCTGATTCAAATTTACAGAGATGAATACATCAGCAATATATACAAGCACAAGGTTAATTGAGTCGAACTTGCAGATCATAAATGATCAATACTGATGTACTCTTGTGACGGTACTGGCCTAGGATGCTTAATCATTTAAATGGGATTCTTCAGCGGCTTGATTTTAATTTACAATACTACCTATCAGACAACACTGATTGTGTTTCAAGGTCAGTTAAATGGACTGCTATAAAAGATTACTGAAGGTGCAGACCACCATGTACATATTTTTTGTTATTGTCATGTTTTCAACTTGTGAATAAGGCCAGCTGTTGCATTTAAATGGTTTCATAAAAGTAACATATAAGCAAATGGCAACACGGATTAAACTTGTTGAAACACAAATTGGAATGGACAAAAAAAAAAGATTGAAATTAGTTGGTGAAACAAGGTGATCAGATAAACCATCTTTGACAATTTTTGTTAATTTGATTTTATGTCCGTCATGTATAAGTGAAGCAAAAAGTTTTGATGCAAAGACGCGTTATGAAGACATTGCTCACGTATCGTGCTCAATTTTTTCAGGAACCTTTTTTTATTTGGCGCCCTTTGGACATCTGCCGCACAGGACAAGCTGTCCCTTTTGCCGTCCTCCTCTCGGCACTCCTAGCTAAACGAACACAGTTGTTTTCAGATGAAATTAAAAATTGATTTTTTTTGCATGTACATTAGTTTAAACTAATAATATATTTTTTAACATATTATATAAAATAATTAATTTTATGTGTAAAAAGTTTTAGTAGATATTTTTACAGTATAAATTTTAAATATTCATTTGGTAATTTATTATTTTCAAACATATCTCCTTTAGAACTAATAGCTAGTTAATACCTTCTTCAAAAGTTTAAAAAAATTTGCAATATCGTTAATTGTTTTGTCAGTTATTTCGCAAATCACTAAAACTTTTTCTCTGATGTTACAGCCATTATCAGCGTTTGTAAACTTATCAACGTGTGACCATGGCCGATTATAATTACAGTAATTAATTATAGTAAGTCATGATATGACGCATCCGGAGCTGTATCCTTTGTGAAAATCATGATCAAGCAAATAAAGTTGCTTTGGAATGCTTTGTCGCGTTGGTTTGACAAGGTTCTAACTGAAACTTTATATATTAGAAAAAAAAATTTTTTTTAATGTTTGATAAAAATTATTTTTATTATTGTTTTTTTTATTTGTTTATGTATTTTTTTTTTTTGGTTGATGTATAAATATAGATAAATAAAAATTAGAATAATATAAATATTTTAATTTAGACATTAAAAAAAAGAAAAAAAGATCTATTTTGCTATTCTCCTAATATAAAAAACGTGATCTAGCATAGAACATTTAAAACGTGATATCGTCGCGTTGGTTTGACAGGGTTCTAACTAATTTTTTTTCGCATTAGGAGAATAGCAAATAAATCACTTTTTCTTTTTTTTTTATTGTCTAAATAAAAACATTTACATGATTGTTTTTTATTTATTTATGTATTTCTATACATCAATTAAAAAAAGAGTCTATAAACAATTAAAATAACAATAATATAAATAATTTTAATTAAACATTAAAAAAAAGTTAAAAGATTTTTTCTAAACTTTTCTAATATAAAAAATTTTAATTAGTACCTTGTCAAACCAACGCGGCAATGTGTCAAGAATATTTAAAACGTGATATGTCACATAGGTATGAAACTGAGAAAAGAAAACATTTATAGTTTAAACAAATTTAAAAAGATGTTAATGAATTATCCAAAAGTTAAAAATAAAAAATTGTTTAACTGAATAAGTTATAATGCCCTTCAAGATATACTGAGCCTGCATTATTTTTTTTATTATTTTTTGTTTTGAAAAATTGACAAAACACATTTTGCATGACCAAATGGACAAAACAACACCTAAATCTACAAATCCTAAATAAAAGTATGTCTTAAACTACACCTCCAATCACATGTTTAATTGTTATTTAATTAAAAAAACAACCTTGACATAAAAAATGTATATTAAAAATATTCCAAGTAAAATTCAAATGTAGTTATTAATTTTTTGTAGAATATTCAAGTTTATATTTATTTTATTGTCTGATCTTAAATAATTTAACGAATGCATTAAAATACAAAATACCTGCATATGGTAAAAAATACCTTCTTAGGTACAAAATACCTTCTTAGGTACAAAATACCTTCTTAGGTACAAAATACCTCCTTAGGTAGGAAAAACCTTCTTAGATACAAATATTATCTTAGTTACAAATACCTTCTTAGCATCTTCAGTCTGTATAAGTTTCATTACATTGTCAGCTTTTTCTTCCTGTGTTTCTTGTAATACATTTTCCGCTTTTTCCCTCTATATCAATTGTAATATTTGTACATGAAATATTGTTAAAAGGTATTTAGTTTGAAGTAATCTAATATTTTTAAAAGACAACAGAGACATATCATAAAGACTAAACATAAAGGAGTACTACAAGCCAATATCAAGAATTTTAGTGGAAAATAAACAAGCTAAAAAAGGACAAAGAATTCTCACTAGTAATTGATAACTACTATTGATAACATTTTATAGATTAAAACAACCATTGTTAAATAAAACCATTGTTAAAATAACCATTGTTAAAATAACCATTGTTAAATAAAAAATTCAACTTGAAATTGCAAAAAATAAAATTAATAACAACGTATTTGCTCTAAGATGTAGAATTGGCCAATAAAAAGGTCATGAAATAAAACGAGTAAATTGATATAATATTATAGTTTTGTATTACTAAAGATTGTTTTCAAAAAACCACAATATTAAAACCTGGGAACTAAACCCCAAATAACTTATGCTCCCCTCTAACCACCTCTTAGCCTCAAATAAATATAGTATGAATTCTGAGTTTTTCTTTTTAATATTCTATAGCATTTTTATAACAGTTTATGCTTAAACTGGCTACTAAATCTATGTGCATATAATTTCTTTGGTTTGCGTTACATATAAATGTATATGGGATTATATATAACACTACAAAACAAAACTAACGTTTTTTTTTGACTTGATTTTTAGTGTTTTTAGGTGAATTATTGAAGATGCAGGTTTAAGAAATGCAATAGGTTTTGGTATGGCATTCACGGTTACAATAGAAAATAATAAAAACGATTAACAACCTAATGTCAATGTTGATGCATTAGGAAAACTGATATAAACACACAAAAGGTTTGTTACACACAAGGGCGCCCGAAGCATTTTTTGGTCTTTGAGATAGATAACTTCCAGACATGGAGCAAACTTTAAACATTAATATGTTTATAGTTATGCCAAATAAGGATGCTTTGCAAAAAATTGCGGTGATTAGAGCTTGGGAACAAAAAAGCCCCAAAATTTTGTTCTCCCACCCCCCCCTGCTCCAAACGTGAGAGCAACAAGTTGGTGAAAAATTTTTTGTACTACTTTCAACTAGACTTATATTCATCAATAAATTTTAAATTTCATAGTAAAATATTTTATTGTTCAAAAATTAAGACCATATAAAGTTTAAATCCCCCTCAATTTGAGGGGTTTGCAAGTTTTATATTGTCATAATTTTTGAACGCTGTCAGATAATACTGTACAACCTAAAATTTATCAATGAATATAAGTCTAGTTGAAAGTTGTGCAAAAAATTTTTCATCAACTTGTTGCACTCACATTTGGGGCAGGGAGGGGGCCAAAATTTTGGAGCTATTGTGTTCCCAAACTCCAATCATCGCAAATTTTTGCAAAGCATCCTTATTTGACATAAGTATAAACATGAAAGTGTTTGGAGTTTGCTCCATGTCTGGAAGTTAGCTCATTGACCAAAAAATGCTTTGGGCGTCCCTGGAAAAAAAAATCTTGTTTAAGTGATTTAAGATGGTTTTTCAATTTTAGAAAATTTTCTGATGAACAGAAAAACAATATTTTTTTCTGTTTGTTTAGCTTTTTAGTTTCCTTAGTCAAATAAAGTTCAACTTTGCTTAAAACAGTACAAAATATAAAATTTAATCAATAGCTACAATAATTGAAGTACTCATGCTTAGACTTCATTCTTCATTTTAAGTTAATGATACGAAAAAAGTATTCAGTAGCTTCCAGATATAACAATTAAAAAGCAAAACAGTATAATGTCCGTACAAAATCTTGGTGATAAAAACTTTTCCTGACTATCCTTAACTAATAATATCCAAATAACAATCAGTAAAGATATATGGAGTCCGCTCATTTATTGATACAGAGGATAGTTTGTAACTAACATATTAAAACTCTTTCTTTAAAATATGAATAATGCGTTCAGACTTTAATGAGATATGTAATGGATTTAAGCAACAATTATAAATTACTTTGTAAATGTAAAAAAATTACAAAATATATATTGAGGGCCAAAACTATGGAACACTTATATAAAAAATCAACATAAATGTGTAGTAAAGTTCTTTAAGTTCGTTTCTAAAAAAAAAGGAAAAAACCTGGTAACTTGTTATTTGTTTTTTAATTTGTTACGGTTTTTAAAACTTTATATGCAGATCTCTATGAGTAAATTGTAATGATGCATTGTCACCCTTAAAACCCTGTCTTCTTTACTAGTAGTTTTTTATTTTATTTTTATATATTTTTTTTTATTTTGAAAATTATAAAATGTACTTTTTGAATTTTTAAAAGTTTTATTTTAAACAAAAAAAAAAAAAGAAAAACTCAAAACTTTTGAATATTAAGATTTATGTCGAATAAACGTGTTAAATAGTTATACCCCATTTATACTGACGATAAAACACATTTTATTTTAATCACGTTTTATTTTTTTAATGTTGTAAAATGTATAAAAAAGCTTGTGTTAATATAAAAGAACATGGCGAAATTGTTTTATATTAGCAAAAAATTTTTATATTGACAAATTAATCACGCAGTATTGTTTATTGCTGTTTTATAAAGTTTTTTGCAATAACAATTTAATACGCTTTTAAAATGACAATTCTTTAAATAATAAATAAATATAGTCAGTATGAACGGGGTATTAGTTATATTGTAGTTGGGCGTTACGCGGGTGTAAGTTCCATAAGCACAAACAGTTAGCCGGGCTGGCTAGTGGATAATTACATGGAAGATGATGCGTTGTGGTAATTAGCTGATCAAACTTTGGTTTAAAGCAGTCGACACTGATAGCACTGACAAATTTGTTTGGTATTGCGTTTACGGTTCCATGGGTAAGTAAGGCGGTTGAAACAAATAAACCAATTGTTATATAATTCACGATAAAAGCACTTGCAATGACCGTAGCTTAGTGGAATGTTAAGTGGAGCAATATGCCAGCTAATTTAGTCAATTATGCTCTCGATGTTGTATTTTTGATCATATCGAGTTTAATGCACCTCATTTTGTAATCAGAGCGCTTCATTTTGTGCGGTACTTAACACCATCTAAATACGTGAGCGTATGCAGAGGGTGTAAAGCTTTTTCAATATTTTGACATTTCTGCTGATGAAGGTCTATTTTAAGATTTCAAGGACATGGGTTTGACAGCGGCAATTTTTGCGCGATGAATAATAAATAATTGTGCCTTGAGTCTTGAAGATTTGAACGCCAAGATCTTTTTCGGATGTTGTTCATTCAAATTATTTTCTGATGAATTTGCCGTTAGTATCGCGCTCTTTAATTAAGTAAACGTGTGGGAAAACTTCCTTTTTGTTAATGTGCATGATATTGTAAACTCCCCTGGTAACTTGTCCCTGTTGGATGATGTAATATCATAAAAATATGTTGTAATTTATTTGACAGTAAAGCATTAATCTAGTTCAGAATGTTACTTGCAATTTTGAGGATTCAATTTTTTTTTAGCTTTTATGAGGAACTTTGTCGAAAGCTTTAGCAAAGTCAAGCAAGAGCACGTTTAATGAAAGCTTAAGATAACTTGCAATAGATTGTTGGCTATAAGGTACTGCACGATCCAACAATTTCTGAAAAATGATAGCAAGTCGGGCAGCCACCGCTTCGGAACATGCTTCGGACACAAATGGGCTAATACGGTCACATCTTGTTGATTTGCTGTTGCGAATGAGGTGAAGCTTTTTATATTGCAATAAACATTGCAATAATTACAACTTCTTCTCCTTAATATCTACAATTTATAACATCCATATTAACTCTTTTCCCTAGTATTTAAAATTTTAAATACTAGGGAAAAAATCTATAATTCATAATCTCCCCATTAAACGTGTATTGCTTGTATAAATTTTATATAAGCATAATAAAACGAAAAGAAAATAATCTTAAGTATCATTACAAATTAAAAAAAAGCTCACACCCACAAAACAGTTATTGTTGAAAAGTTAGTTACATAATACTATTGTATGGTAAATGTGGTAAATGTTATTGCTGATTGGAAACATGGTGTAGGCAGAGGCGATTCTACAAATATAATGAGGGGTAGGGGATGAATCCTTAAAAAGTACCGACTGGTTCCCTAAAAAAAATGTATATATATATCTTTAAAATATATATATATATATATATATATATATATATATATATATATATATATATATATATATATATATATATATGTATATATATATATATGTATATATATGTATATATATATATATATATATATATATATATATATATATATATATATATATATATATATATATATATATATATATATATATATAAAAGGTCCTCGTTTACACGAATGAATTTTGTCAAATACTCGACTAGCCGACAAAGTTAGTAAAAAAACCGACTATAACTTGAAAACCACCTTTTTTGTGAGGAAGGGGGATGGGACACCTTTTCCCCCACCCCTACACACACACCCGTAAAATCGCCTATGGGTGTAGGATGTTACTTGCGTTTGTTGGCTTTCCATTTTTCACAGTCTAAATACTATGAATGCGCCCGTTGTTTTAGTAATTAATTATAATAATTACAATAAACAGACAAATAATATTATAAAAAAATACAAAAATAAACATTATCTACGACGCAAAGCAAAATAATTTATAATAGCTTTAGAATCACATACAAATAAAAACTTGAATTTAAGTAACAAATCTTTTTAAAAAATAACAAACTATATACTAAAAAAAGTAAATAAAAGTGAGTAAAATAAAGACATAATACTTTTTATTTGTGTTTTCGAACTAGCTTATAAACGCAGCGAGAAGGGGCACAGGTGCAGAGGCGCCCAACTACTAAAAAGGGAAAATAATACTACTAAAAAGCAAATGGATTACGTTTTGCTTTCGTCACGCATATATTGAATAAATTAAAACTAAGAACTCTGCGATCGAAATGCGGACAAACGACTTAAAAATGTATAACAACAACAAAAATTATTCATGCAAACTATCAATAACTTCATAATATCAAATTATCAATACAAACTCTCAATAACTTTTTAAATTCTTGTTTATGAATTGTTATTTTATAAAAGTGTTTGTGAAATCTTAAGAGCTGATTACAACAAAAGTTTTCATTTTGAAGTTTTTATTTTTATAGTTTTCTTTGGCAATAAATAAAATTTAATAAATGAATAAATTTAATAAACCTTGATACGCTCAGGGTGGGTAATTTCCAAAAGTTAACTAATTATCCCTCCTTCGTATTAGGCACTTGAGAGTAAAAATTAAACAACAACAATTTGACAAGGTCGAAAAAATATTAACCAGCTTTCTAAACATTGACTGTTAAAATAATACTTTGAGTGCAAACTTAAAAATATTAACGGACAGAATTGAAAAACTAGAAGTTTATGTAAACAATAACAAATCTAATGTGATGAATATTCAAAAAGATATAAGTGATCTTAAAACAACTCTAAACTTCCAAGAAACAAACCTAATGGAAAAGGTTGTACAAATTAAAAAGTGTCATAATAAGAATTTAAATATTTTACACAAAAAACAGTCGATTTAGAAAATAGATCTCGTCGAAATAATCTACAAATAGACGGAGTCGAAGAAAAACCTAACGAAACATGGAGTGACTGTGAAAATACAGAAAAAATATTTTCAAAAAACAACTGAAAATTGAGTAAGCAAGTCAAGAGATAGCAAACTACCAAGAACAACAGTTTTGAAGCTATTAAAACACAAAGACAAAAACAAAAGTCTAAACGCCGCATTATGCGTCGAGCTGATAGAAAAAAAGGAAATGGCCTTATAACTAGAGAACTGTTTAACATTTTGAAGTAATTTTTTTAACAAAACATCAATTATGAGATATTGTTTGTTTATATATATATTTATAAAAAAAGTCTGGTCTTTTTTAAAACCGGTTTCATTCCGGGTTTTTAGGTGGTTTATCCGGACTTATTCGATTTTTAATTAAAAGAATATAAAACTGATAGTTTTTGGTATTTAAAACTCTACATCTGATATATCAATTTATCTTTTTTAGGGGTTACAGGCATTTTTTGTCTCCTACTTATTTTTTAATGTTAAATAAAAAAGGAATTAACATCCACCAGCACCAGACGCGGACCTACCATTAAGGCAGGCGGCTGTCTAGGGCACCCAATCAGCAAGGGCCCCGGGCCTCCTCTAGTTATCTACGCCCCTAACATTTCCCCTGCATTGTTAATGTACGTTTGAAATCAAAATAATTATAGGTACGATGAAAACTATCACACCAAACGCAATATAATGTTAGATTGAGTTAATCCCTTCCCCCCAATGGACAATTCCGTACGTGACATCACCCAAAAAAATAGGAAGCGCTGGGTGCTTGCTTGAGCGGGAAGCGGGAGACGAGAAGAAAGAAAGATGAAGCGAACATACGAAAGTGGAGCAGAAAAACCGAAAAAGCGTGAAAAAAACAAAATCTATGTTTCTACACTACCAAAATTGACAACATATTTTAATGTGTCTACAACGTCGTCGATTGCTGATAATGACGAGCGGCTCATTAAAAGTGTGGAGGATAGAGAACAGGACAGCATACAGGAAGAACAAGTAAATGCCAAGGCAGTGGCGTTTCAAGACGAAGAGGAGGATTCACAAGATGAGGTATGATGATAGAAGGATGTACATTACAGTTTACGTAGATGTATTTAAAAATTTTAGGAATTATTTTTTAGATTAAGCTTAGGTAAAAGAGACCCTCACTGACAGTAAATAGCTTAGACAATCACTATTTCATTTTTTGTGTAGTGTATCAAAATATTAAAACGATGTTCGGTCTGTAACTCTTCTGACTTAAAACAGGAGAGATATAGGAGATTTTGATATTTTACCTGCTTTAGCTCCCAATCCTGCTTGTTTATTACATTTTTTAAATATTTCAAGTTAAGATTTATGGACCATACATTGAACAGATCTAAAATATTCTGCAATGTTATTCATGAAAATTATTTTTCCTAACCATTATACAAAAATTTTTGACTGTTAAAACTTCAACCATCATTGCTACATCATTTCCCCCATATTACCTCCATTAATTGCAATACAAAGTACAACTTGTAGTTGTCAGTATAATGCAAAAAATATTATTATGTTAACTTGTTTGCATTTGAAAGAAATGTCATTGTTAGTTTAAAAAAACAGAATTAAAAGGCTAGAGGTAGTAAATTTAATTATTATCTAAAATGTTGGAAATGTTAAATGAAAAGTTGCATTATTTGAGTCATTTTGTGTAAGTCTTAAGGTTTAAAAAGAAGTCAAAACCTTCAGTCTTGATTATGGAGACTTGGATGACTGAGAGCCTTCACAGGGATGTAATAAATTTCATGGACCATACATTGAACAGATCTAAAATATTCTACAATGTTATTCATGAAAATTATCTTTCTTAACCATTTTACAAAAATATTTGACGGTTAAAACTTCAACAATGTCTTCTTTTTCTTTTTAGCCTGGTGACGCTGTAAATCAGGAAGTGCCTTCACTGTCTGGTAGTCGTGTTTTGGCAGATGATCCAACACTGTGGTCAAAAGACTTGAATGACAAAGAACGATGCTCTATTGTTTAAAAAGGCCTTGTTCAGCTAGACATCAACTTCCCTAGAAATCCAAATGGCCGCAGATTTACATCACATTATTATCACATGGTAATTAAAAACGGAGAGAAATTTACACGATCCTGGCTAATCTACAGTAGAGCAAACAACTCAGCTGTATGCTTTTGTTGAAGACTGTTTGGAAATGGAGAAACCCAATTGAGTTCCAGTGGTTTCAGCGACTGGAAAAATATCCATGCACATCTTAAGCAGCACGAGAAGTCTCATGAACACATCACCAACATGAAAAAATGGCACACCCTGAGTGACAGATTTCAAACTGACACAACCATTGATCAGACAAGCCAAGGTCTAATAAAAGCTGAAGTTACAAGATGGAAAGAAATTTTAAAAAGATTAGTTGTTATTGTTACTCACCTTGCAGAGCGAAGTATTGCTTTTAGAGGTCACAGAGAAAAGTTGTATGAACATGGCAATGGCAATTTTTTGGGCAAAGTAGAATTGCTGGCCAAGTTTGACCCGTTGACGAAGGAGCATCTGAGGAGAATCCAGCATAAAGAAATCTTTGATACATACCTAAGCTAGACCATCCAAAATGAGTTAATAGGAGTTTTTGCACAGAGTGTCACTGATGTCATTGTAGAGCGAGTCAAAAATGCAAAATACTATGCTGTTATCATGGACTGCACACCAGATATTAGCCATGTTGAACAGCTCTCAGTAGTGTTACGCATTGTAAACTGTGAGATCACAAAAGGAGTTACAATCCATGAACATTTTTTGGGTTTTCTTGTGGCCGAGGACACTATTGGGAAAGGTCCGCTAGACCTTTTTCTAGAACACCTCAACAAACTGCACTTGAACATCTCTGACCTTCGTGGACAATCCTATGATAATGGAAGTATTCTGCAAGGGAAACACCAGGGTGTTTAGAACTCACCAACCACTAAGTTAAGGGTGTGGCTTCCTGTGTGTGGAAGCCACACCCTAAACTTTTCCGTGATATTCCTCAACCCTAAAGTTTTCCGTGATATTCCTCAACTTCTTTGGTTTATTGCAAAGGCTGTACACTTTGTTCAGTGGGTCTGTTTATCGATGGACAATTCTCCAGCAGCATGTTCAATAATTTTCTATCGGGTGTAGGGTGGAGGCTCTGAAAGCAGTACGTTATCAGCTCGCAGACCTTGTGAAAGCTCTAACTGCTTTGAAAGAGCATGCACAGGGGAAAAAAGATGCAGAGTGTGTATCAAGTGCTGACAGCCTCTGCAAGGACATGACAAAAATGCCTTTCTTGGTGAGTACCATTGTTTGGTATAATGTGTTGTATCACATAAACAGTAAGATTTTGCAGAGCCCCAATACATCCATTGAAACAGTAAGAAGATACTGTATGATACTGTCTGTATCAAAATATCTTGAAGATTTCAGAGAGAATGAATTTAATGCTGCAAAAACTGATGCTAAGGAGATTGTAGAAACACTTGAGGTGGAGATGAGCTGGCCTGAGGAGCGACAGAACAGGGCAAAGAGGCAGTTTAAGTATGAAGGAAGAGAGGAAACACTTTCAACTCCAGAGGAGCGCTTCAAAATAGACTTTTTTCGCCACTCAGTTGACACAGCCATAGTCACATTAAGGGAGAGATTTTCTCACCTATAGGGCTTCTTTGACTTGCATGGATTCCTTTACTCCACTGAGTCACTGAGAAACACAGTTCAGGAAGGGAAGCTGGGTGAATGCTGCTACAGACTGGAGGAGGTTATAGGAGATGTTGATGCAGAGGACCTGAAAATGGAAGTAATGGGGGCTGTCAGATCCTTCCCCTCACAGATCTTAACACCATTTGAGATATTATATTATATATATAAACAGAATGTGCTTGACTAGCATCCAAATTTAAGCATAGCTCTAAGATTGCTACTCACCCTACCTGTGACTGTAGCTTCAGGTGAAAGAAGTTTCTCTGTACTTAAACAACTAAAAACATACCTGAGGTCTTGCCTTGTTACGAGATTTCGCTGCGAAACGAAAACGCGTAACGCATTTCTAAGTAATTAAACTCGGCAAATATATTTTGTATTGTTAGAAGTTATATTGCGTCACTGGCGCCTTTTCTAGTACACCGCATTGCAATTAAAGTTATTTTATTAACGCATTAAAAATCATACAAACTTTTTTTTTTTCGCACTATAACAAAAGTTACAAATAAAATCTATAAAATATTTGAAAAATCATTTTTTTATTTTTTCCAAATATGAACTAAATTTTATTTTCAAAAAATTTTTTTCATTAATCGTAAAATAATATTTGATTATTTTCTTATAATTTTACAGTTGGGTTTTGGTTATTTTATTAACTGTTAAAAACAAATTTTTTCTTATTTATTTTGTGAACTCTTTTTAATAATGTTTTTAAACAATAAAGAGTTTTTTTTTATTATTTATCAGTTACCGATAACATATTCGTTATCATAACTAATTTTCATAAATTAAACGAACGTCATTAAAACTTTACGTTATTGAATTAACAATAAACAAAATATCTTATTAATAAAATATTTACATCAAAATAATTCGTGCATTTTTAAACTATTATGACAAAAAATAATTTTTATATTTAAAAGTAATTTATATATTAATTCCTTAAGATAAAACTTAAAACACTTTATTTTTTTTAACTAATTTTTAACAACAACAAAAAAAATTATTACACTTCTTTAACAAAAAATCTTTCTTTAACAAAATTTCTTTAACAAAAAATCTATTAGTTTTCAATTGCAGCTAATTGCTTTTACTTACGACTTTATTTTTTCTGAATAAACACGTTAACGACATCAAAAGAGTCACGTTAACGACAAAAGAGTCACGTTAACGACATCAAAAGATAATTTAAAAAATTCTAAAATATATAAAAGTTTTTGCGTAGCGCAAAGCTGCTGAACGCGTAGGCAAATCGCCTTTTCGCAGGCAAAATGCGAGCTGCGTAACGCTTCTTAACAAGGCCAAGGTCCACCATGTTACTGGACAGACTGTCTTCCCTTGCTGTCATTGGCATTGAACATGAGGTCAGGAAAACAATGGACATGGATACACTTATGCAAGGGTTTGAATAGGCTAAAGCCCGCATGGTTAAGTTCAGCAAGTGTTGCCAACTGTGCCAGCTAGCTCAAAAGTGAGAATATTGTTAAAGCTGAATTCAGTATTACCAAAAAATACACTTGAAACAAACAAACAAAAAAGATCTTAAAGGGAACATAATGAAGAAACGAAGAGGAGTACAGTTACAAAAGCAGAGAATAAATAAAGGAAAGGACGAGAAAGAAAGGGACAAAGAGAAGAATACATTCTAGGAAAAGAGGAATAAAAGAGGAGACAGAAATCTAGAAGAAATAGGAGAAATAGAAGAGAGAAAAAGAGTACAGGTAGTACTTTGTAAATCAGTAAATTTCATTAATGTATACCTTTTATATTTAACCTGTTGTGCTCTCATGTGATTATTTTTCTTCAGTAAAACAAGATAGAAGGCAATTTATAAGCAGAGGTCCAGCTGAATAATCAAGGTAATTCATGATCACCTAATGCTGTAAAAACACAGTTTAGTACAGTGAGTTTATTTCCTCCAACATTATTTTTTTCAGATGTAGTTTTTAACCCCACATAATAGAAGACCAGTAAGTACAAATTATTATCCATACAAACCTTACGATTAATCTATCCAACTCCTTAAACCAGGGGTATTCAACTAGCAGCCCGCATGCCTCACACAGCCCGCAAGGTCTGGTCCACCAGACCGGGTTGGATTAGGCCCACAGACTACCAGATGAAAACCCCTGGTTTAGAGAGTTGACAGAGATTAATCATTCATCTCTTAAGCACAAACTACCAGTTATATACCTTAATTATATAAGTTATTATAAAAAGGTTTAAGTTAAAAGTTAAAGTTCTAAAGTTAAAATAAGCCATAAATGGTTAATTTTGAATTGATAAAGCCTCCAAAATGGGAAGTAAAACATCTTCTGCTTCAGTCCAGTTGTTGTTGTTTTTAATTACTATTTTTTTGTTTGTTTTGTTTTGTTTTTTCAACTTTTGCGATTTAATATGACCTGGGTGACTCAGAATCTTCAACAACCTCTGCTGTTCGATATATTGTGTATTTCTATTGAAATTCATAAAGTCAAGAGACAAATCACAAGTTTTACAAGAAAAAACCAACAACTTTTTATTGTCCTTTTTACAGGTTGCACAAGAGAGTCTCTTGTCTGAATATCTTGCTATCCATATTGGGCCAGTGTATGAATTCATCTCCAAGTACTGCATCTCAAACACAGACTTTTTCACATTTATCTGACAATTTTTCCCTGTTACAGAATATGTAATAATTAAAGTAATTAAATTTATAAAAATCTTCAATTTAGAAAAATATTATATTCTTACTACATTGTTCAAATTTCTAATCATTTATGTTAAGTTAGTGTAGTTGAATTTTGATGTAAGACTTGATTTAGAGCTTTTTACTAAAAACCGTTGATTTTATGGTATGGTTCACAGCATTGGAGTATGAAAATGAAAACCTTTGACCCTCAGAGCCTAATGGTATTTTCAGGCCAGGGATAATAAATTTCAGTCCTCAAGGTCCACAGCCCTGCATGTTTTAATTTTTTCTCTTATTTAACACACCTGATTCAGTCAGTGAATTATCTCTTCCAAATTCTGCAGAAGCCTGAAAATCATCCATTCATTCAAATCAGGTGTGTTGGAGCAGATAAACGAGTAAAACGTGCAGAGCTGTAAAATCTCAAGGAACCGTGATTTTGGCAGACTTGGGGGGGGGGGGGCACTGACCAGCACCGTGTCAAAAATGTATATTTTCACGTTAAATAAAAAAGGGAATAACATAAGTATTTAATTATAAATAAAAGTAAAACAAATACTCCAGAAGTTCCATTCCCTTCAATTGCAGAATAAAGGTTCTGATGCTAAAATAGGTTTTTAACAATATGTGGCTATGTAAATAACCATTTTTTAAAACTTACTTATTAATTACAACTGCATGGTTTAATGGATACTTCCTTGATTTTTTTTCCTAATACGAACCATTACTCTTTGACTTCCTAAAATTATTTACCAACAAACATTAAAATTTAAAAAAGTTTCATTATTGTAATAAATAGTATAGTTTAAGATATAAACTTTTTATTATAGAAATTATATATTATCAAATTCTAATTCCAATAATTATACATTCAAGAAAAAAAACTGTATTCACTGTAATAAATAAATATAATTGAAATATAATTAAAATTTTTAATCTAAAGATGTTTCAGCAATCCTTATGTGAAGCAACATCTAATATTTAAAAGAAGCCATCAGGAATTGCACAATGCATCCCTAAATAGAAATAGGACTTTAGACATTTTTGAGGAAAACAAAAAAATTACAAAATTAAGTCAACTTGAGGTCAATTGACGCAATTTTTCCTCAAACATAAAAGTTTAAAATTCTTATGTTTCAACTTTCCTGACAATTAGTTGTTTTTTTTGCAAGCATAAAAAAAAACATACTGTGTTGACTATGTGAAAAGACCACAGAAATATCAGATTGGCTACCACCAGCACCTAAAATCTATCATTAATAAAAATAAACAATAACGTTAAATATCTAAGTTTAAAGATACACATAGCTTTCTCCAATATTTACCAGCTGAATCTTCAATAGCTTTTATAGCTCTTGCATTTTGTTCTTCTTGCAGTATAGATACATTTCAAATATCATAAATAAACAGTTAACAGTATCCCTAGCATTTTCGGCAAAAGAAGGTAAAGTTAGCAGTTTTTTTTGGCTTTGTTCCTGGCTTCAATGGCACTCTCAGACAAAGAACCTATTGGATACTTAAAATATTTAATAAAAGAAGCACCACCAACTACCATTCTATGCACAAACGGAATAAAGATAAAATTGTAGACAAGAATATATCGAAACTTGGAATTTGCAGTCTTCATTTGTGAATATGCAGCGTGAAGTGGGTCTTCAATACTGCTTGCAAACTTTCAGCAGTGAAACAAGGAAAAAATATTTCAGCAAAAATTAGCCAAGTATTTATTGAAAACAAAGAAAAATTCCAGCATTTATTTAAAATACAATTAAAAATAAGGGTATCTTTTGTCAGGAAGGAAAGTGAAACATCCAATACTGGCATTGTTGCACAAAAATTCTTTAATAATTTATCTGTGACTGGAAAAGTTTTAAGTTTGAATTCCAATATGATCAAACTATTTAGGTACCAGCTCATTGATATGAACAGTACAACCACAAGACCAGATGTAAAAATTTTCAAGCAGAAATCTGAACATCTGTTTGGTCTTATTTTTAATGATCAGTTTTTAAAAGCCATTTGAATGTCACATGAAAATATACATTTTAGACACGTTGCTGGTGCATGTTATTTCCTTTTTTATTTAACATTAAAGTATAAGTAGGAGACAAAAAATGTCTGTAACCCCTAAAAAAGATAAACTGATATATCAGACGTCGAGTTTTAAATACCAAAAACTATCAGTTTTATATTCTTTTAATTAAAAATCGAATAAGTCCGGATAAACCACCTAAAAACCCGGAATAAAACCGGTTTTAAAAAAGACTAGACTTTTTTTATAAATATATATATAAACAAACAATATTTCATAATTGATGCTTTGTTAATAAATTACTTCAAAATGTTAAACAGTTCTCTAGTTAAAAAGCCATTTCCTTTTTTTCTATCAGCGCGACTATTTTTGAAGCTAGACTGGGACCAAGATTTACAAAGTGTCTGTTAAGTTCATGGTAAATATCTGATTTATTTGTAATGTATTTATTATCACAAAATATTTTTTGAGGTATGCTAAAGGATTTCTTTTTTTCTCTACCTTCTTTTATAATCGACCATATTTTTTTTATTTCTAATTTATTTTTATTTAACAGATTACAATAATACATTATTTTAGCTTAACTAATATTTTTTTGAAAAAACTGTTTATAGGCTTTGTATAATTTTTCATCAACTTCATCCTTTGATTTCAAAAAGTTTTGCTTTCTTTAGACGATTTTATAAGATTACTCGTCATCCATAGATTTTTTAAATCTTTTTTTTTTTTTACTTCAGATGTTATTATTGGACAGACAGTGTCAATATTACATTTAAAAGTAGCCGTAAAGTTATTAAATACCTGAATTTGATCATTAGCTGCGTATACAGGGCTCCTCGAATAGTTCATTTTTTAAATTCAGGCCCGTAGAAAACAAAAGTTATATATATATATATATATATATATATATATATATATATATATATATATATATATATATATATATATATATATATATATATATATTTAATGTTTTGTTTACATTTTACGAAATATACAGTTGTGGCCAAAAGTCTGTTGTATGCTCAAATATAACTGCATTTGGCGTCATTTTGCTGTTTTAAGTTTGTTGAAAGCCTAGAAATGAACCAAAAAGCTGTTGATTTTATTGATTGAACTAATTGAGATGATCTCTCATTTAAAAAAATGAAATAGTTTCATTTCTTATTTGTTTATGTTGTGTTCTTTGTTTACTTTAGATCAATAATTTTATACCAAAAATGGAACTTTCACCTAAAAAACGTGGTCAGATTGTTGCATTAGTTAACTCGGGTTTAACACAAGCAGCTGTGGCACAACATCTTATTGTTTCCGGGAAAGCAGTTTCATTGACAATGAAACGTTGGCGAGAGACAGGTGATGTGAAATCAAAATGTTGAACCGGACGCCCTAGGGTTACAACTCCTGCAACAGATCGAGCGATAAAACGACACGTGTTGAAGAATCCAATGATATCATCCTCTGCCGTAGCAAGTCAACTGCCACACAGAGTTAGTGCAAGAACCACTCGACGACGTTTAAGTGACAATTTTAATCTAAAAGCATACCGACCAGCACGAAAACCGCTGTTATCGAAGAAGAACGTTCATGATAGATTACTTTTTTGCAGGAAATTCAAACATTACACTAGTTAAATGTGGAATGAAGTAATGTTTAGTGACGAAAGTAACATAAAATTGTTTTCTGCAGCACCAAGATATGTTCGCCGTCCTGCCAATAAAAGATTTGATTCAAGGTTTTGCATACGAACTGTTAAAAATTCAGCATACTTGATGGTATGGGGCAGCTTCTCAACGTCTGGCCGAGGCTCTCTCTACTTTCTTCCACAAAATACCACTATGAATGCAAAGAAATATATTACTATACTGGATAAAAAGCTTTTGACAGTTATGCAGACTCACAACTACAAACTATTTATGCATGACGGTGCTCCCTGTCATCAAGCAGCTTTAGTGAAAAACTGGCTTCGGGATCATGGGGTAAGGTTCTAGGTCCTTGGCCGGGGCAGAGCCCAGACCTTAACCCCATCGAAAACTTGTGGCATATAATGAAACTAAAGATTGACAAAGAAAACCATCAAATTTAGATGATCTTTGTGCCATCATTACACGTGTGTGGTGCACAGACATAACTGTTGATGTTTGTAAAAATCTCGTAAATTCTATGCCTGCAAGAATTGATGAAGTAGTTAAGAATAAGAGACAGTGTAGCAAATATTAGTGATATGTAAAACTGAACTATATTACTGTTTTGTAATTTTAAACAATGTTTTGATAAACTGTGAGATGTGTTAGAGACACTGTGTCCATTTAAACTTTGAATTTGATGAAAAAACACGAATACAATAGACTTTTGGCCACAACTGTATATAAATTACATATTTTTCAAATACAAACAAGGCTTCTAAAAGAAGATCGCAATGATTTTATCGTCAGAAGCTTTTTACAAAAGAGAGTACGTAAAATATTATAAAAACGCCTTTTTACAAATAGAGAACGTAAAAAATAACATAAAAAGAATAAATCGTACTTAGATAAATGAAAATAAATTGTAAACAAGTATAAAACAAAGTTTGAACATACATGACAAGAAAAGTTTTTTTTTATCACAAGATAAATTAAAAATATTCTAAGATATTTTCAATGGAGAGAATGAGATCTTTTACTTTATTTTTAAAAACAGGATAAGTTAGGGGTAAGCCGAAGTTAGGCAAAATAATTTTGTTCCAAAGATGAGCTGCACGATAAGTGATACAGAATTGATTGAATTTTATTCGACAGAGTGGTTTATTAAATAATTATTATTTCTCATGTTAAACTTGCTTAATGGTTTCAAAATAAAAAAGTTATTTAAAAATTAAAGAAGATAAGCCATACTTCCACATACAAACAAAAGATAAATTTTTATATAGGTTTAGTTTATATATACCAAGGATTTTCATTTGATTTAAAAATATTGAGGAATGTGCGAACCGATCCGCAGAATTAATTAAACGGATTGCATGTTTCTGACGGCGATAGAGACATTGTAACTTTCTTTGATCAGTACTATCCCAGGCAATAACTCCATAACTTATATAACTATGAATAAAAGAATAATAAAGTTTAGTTAAATTATTTTAAAAAGAATATATTTTATTTGTTCAAAGCAATCTAAAATTATGTTACCATTAATTTCATCCGGTCCAATTTTTGCTTTATTTTTTTTTAGTGTTTTAAAGACTTTTTTGAACTTATCAAATAGTAACTCTTTAGATAACTCATTCGAGTGAATGTTTTTATCCATCGGTACTAAGAAATCTTTAAATGAGGCATCAGTGTTCGGAATTAATTTAGATAGTTTAGGGCCAATTTCAACAAAGAATTTATTAAATTCGTAAGCTATTGTTTGAGAATTATTTATATTATTGTTATCCACTTTGATCATGTGTCGCAGGGAACCTAAGCATGGCTTTGATTTACCGGTAATTTCTTTTATTATTTTCCAGAAACGTTTAAAATTATTTATTGCTTTATTGAGAATTTTAGAATAGTAATGTTTTTTGAAGATTTTTCGAACTTTTTCAAATAGATTTCTGTAATCTTTGTATATTTTCTTATTGTCGAACGATTTGTTTTTTAGATATTTTATGCATAATTTCTGCTTAACTTTTGATGATTTTTTAAACCTTTGGTAACCTAGGGAGAATTAATGCTTTTTTGATTTATTGTTTTTTCATATAGGAGAAAATTGACATCATAAACAGAGTAAAATGTATTAAAAAAATTATCGTAAATGTTTTTGCGTTATCACAAGTCGATGTTCTTCCAATGAAGCAACGATAATTGTGTTTTAAATTGCTCAACATTTTTTGGTTATAGTTGCGTAATCTAACTTTATGTTGGTTTTAGTGCTGGATTAAGGGGCCCCGAAATAGTTTCAAGGACCTGTTTCTTAGTTTTTTTTTTTTTTTTAGTCCTTTTATCATTCATTTTTCTCAAAATTAGTTATTTGAAAAGTTATTGGGGGAAGGGGGAAAGGGGGGGGGGCAAATGCTTCCTCCCCCAAAAATATATATTTATCATGTTTACACCTTCATGATGTTATGTTTTCTAAAATATTATTAAAATTATTTTGATTTCCACAAGGTGGTCGATATAATGAGGAAATAAGTAATGATGTGTTAGTTTTATTCAAAACTTCTATGCATAAGGTTTCTATGTGTATATTTATTTTGCTGAACGCTTTTTTTTAAAATTCAAAATTTTCACGAATATAGATAGCAACTTCGCCTCCAATGCCACTCACTCGTGGTTGGCTAATCAATTTATAAAATGATAAATTATAAAGAGAATTTTCTAACGAAGGTATTTTCGCTTCCTCCTATGTTTTCGAAATACAAATTACATCAAACAGATAATTTAAAGAGTAATAGAGATTTTTAAACGATTCAAAATTTTTATTCATAGAGAGCAAATTAAGGGAATTTAACTTGAAATTTGTTGATAAATATAAATTTAGATAAAAATAGTGGAGAAAATATTTTATAAACTTGTTGCTCCCACGTTAAGGGCTGGGTGGGCCCAAAATTGAGGGGCTTTTTGTTCCCAAGCTCCAATCACCAATATTCTTTGCAAAACATTCCCATTTGACTTAAGCATGAATATAAAAAATTTTAGAGTTTGCAAAATGCCTGTATGTGTCAAAAATCAAACATAAAAAAACGCGGCTCTTTAGATCCTTGCATAAATTTTAATATAATATTAAAATAAAGATGTTGAAAGCTCTTTAAAAACTGAAAAATTTTGTAAATTGTAACTTTTAGCTATTTCTTTAAATGTATTTTTATATACTAGATTCTATTAACAAATAATTGGTTTTCGCAGTGAAATTGGATTAGGTCTAAAATTAAAGTGAGCAAGATTGGCACATTCATAGGTTGTGACTCTGCACTGTACATAAGTTATGATAAATATTTAACAATATCACTGAAATTGTATCATTCAGTTGGGAGGGGCGGACATCGAATGTTGACGTAATTTTATAGGAGGGGTCTCAGGAAGTTTGACAAGTTGTTGACAAGAGGGAGGGAAGTAAAAATTGCCAAAAATATGTTGACATAATTAATAAACAGCCCCTAGTATGATTTTTGTAAAAGTAATTTTGATATCAACTTACTTGCTATGAAATACAATTGCTTTTTTTTTACTTAAAGTTTATATTTTACAAACCATAAATTTTTGTATAATTTGTTGGTTTTGTTTGTTTGTTTTTTAATTATTTGTTATTTTATCTGAGGACTTATTTAAATATATTACTATTACTTTTACTATTATACAATTTATAGAAATATTTTAAGGTGACCAACGTCGTTCTGCTTTGTGTGAGAAATTAATCAGTTAACAAATAAAAGTTAAAGAGTTAACAAATAGAACGCTGAAGTGAACGCATGCTTTTTTCGCTGCTTTAAGAAAATAAAATAAAAAATCGTTAATAGTATAGATATTTATATTATAACTATTTATACTTATTAAACATGTCTATCACACTTGTTGAAGTTAAAAAATTGATAACGGAAATGTTTATGAAGTTTAAGATCGAGACGCAAGAAATGCTTAAGCAACAAGAAAATACTTTTATCAACATAGTTCTAACACAAAAATATTAAATGATCGGTTAGACAGAGTTGAACTTAACATCCTTCAAGACTCAAACAAAATAGCATCAATTGCAAAGGAAGTAGAAGAAATAAAAGAAAGTTTAAATTTTCATGAAGATCTTTTCAATAAAAAAAATAAAAACCGCCATTGATTGTCCTGCAAAAGAAAACCTGGCAAACATCCTGCAAAAGAAAACCTGGCAAAAATACAAAATAACAATCATGAACTTATAAAAATAAATAACAAACTCAAAGAGATTGAGGATAGGTAATAATCTAAGAATTGATGGTGTCCCTGAAAATGACAATGAAAGCTGGGCTGAATGTGAAAAAAAGGTAAATGAAATATTCAACGACATATTATAAAGTTGTTCACAACAAACATAGAACAATAATCCTAAAACTTCTGGATTTTAAAGATAAAACTGAAATTGTCAACAACTCATCCAAATTAAAAGGTAAAATTAATTTCATATATGAAGATTACTGTAACGAAACGAATATTATACGAAAGACACTACGTAAAAAAATAAAAGTCGAAATACAAGCTGGCAAATACGCGTATATTTTTCATACGACAAACTTATTGTACGGAATTGGAATTCCAAAAAAAGTAATATCTTATCTTTTTAAATTTTTTTTTATGGCATACAATAACTTTAATGCGGTAGTCGTGTAGTGGTAGTGCTCGCTTCATAAGCGAGAGGTTCCGAGTTCGATCCCCACCACGTCCCTGGTAGTACCGCGCTCAACTTGTTTCTCCGCGCAGCGGCCTTGTTCCTCAAGGTTCGTATTTCGGAGTTATAGAGATGAGAGAGGGTTATAACCACTATTAAGTAGTCTCTTCATCTGTAGTGGCCTTCTCGGCCTTCTCGGAGGTGAATAACAAAAAAAAAAAAAAAAAAAAAAAAGTTAACCACTAAGTCTTCCTGAAAGACTTTCAAACTGTCGCATACTATTATTTATTGCCAAATCTAAATTATAGCGAAAATGGAACAGCTAATAATGATTTTGAAAAAAAAGTCAATTTATTTGAAACCTATAAATTACACTTAGACGACGAATCCGATCCGGATATATTATATTAATCAAATTTAGATTTTTATTGATAAATTAATACATAAAAATACATGATAAATTTTGTTAATATATAAAAATACAATAATAAAAAGTTGACAAAATATATTTATTTTATCTCTAATTTTAAAATTATACAAACCCGTTGTTTTTAAAAAAAGAAAAAAAAAAAAGTAGTAATCGTGATAAAAAATATTTCAGCATTAATAAAACTTTTACGCATAAAATATTGCGGTCTGCGGTCATTACTTCTGAACGCCAAAAGAATTTATTATGATTTCTGATAATTGAAATTCTGTCAATAAATTTGAACTTATTTTGAATTAAAAAAATATATATATATGTTAAAAATATATGTACGTAGATATTTCAATATATTTTATGTAAAAATATAATTTTTTTAGTTTGCAGCATTAACTTTTCTTTTCTTTTTATTTTCTCTTCACAACCTTATTCGTTATATAACAATATATCAATATAAACTGGGTATCTTATATAAAAATAGATTAAGTAAAAAAGATCTTATATTATAATAAATATAATACATACAACTTATACAATATATAATAGATATAATATATACAATATTATATATATATATATATATATATATATATATATATATATATATATATATATATATATATATATAAAGTTGTATATATACATAATATGTATATATACATGTACATATACAAGTTATATACATGAATATATAGTTTTTAAATCCAAATATTCTAAAAAATTAAACTTACCCTATCAGCCATTTTTATGATATTGTATTTTTTTCAAAAACTGTCCAGCAAAATTATGAAAAACGACTAATAATAATATTTTTAAATAATTACAATTATTTTTATAATAAGTTTATAAAAAAAATTTAATTAGAATAAATTTAGATATATTTTCTTTTAACGAAAATAAACTTGCTTCGATAATAAACTAACTAATTTGCTACTTTTGCATTTTTAGTGGTGTCACGCCAAAAGAATAAAAACAAATCGTAATCTATATATTCTGAGTGTTTGCGTCATTGTGGTTATAATATGTGATAAAAAATATTTAATTAATTAGAATCAATAAATGTTTTTGAAATTTTATTTTATAGGAAAAGTGACAGAAAAAAAAACTATCAACTCTTATTGGTCTGTATTAAAGTGACTTTTAATATAAACCTGGCTCGAAACCAGGTTAATATTAAAAACCCGTTGCATCAAAGTCAGACAATTTGTTAAAAAATATTCAAACTTAAATTTAGAACAAGCTATTTTTTAGCTTTTTTAGGAATTGTGACAGCTTTTAAAAACCTAAATTACCTAAAATAAGAAGGTTGGTAAATTTTATTTTAATACTAAAAGAGTAAAAGAATATAATAAAAAAAGAAATAACCAGATATTTTCTTGATTGTTTTTTTTTAATCAAAGACTCATGACCAGTGCTATGGTTTCTGGTTCTAAGGCTTCCTCCCAAAAAAAACTTGCCATAAGGGCAAAATCTTTATATGCAAAATCTTGGTGGACTCCCGAGTTAGGCAGGAGCATAAAAGATCTTACATTTTATTTTAAGAAATGACGTGAGATGGGTTTCGAAAAAAATTTAAGCTCTCTCACTTTTAACCGATATCGAATGGCTATCTCTCGCCTAAAATTTAACAAGACCAAAGATGCGTTTGGAATCTCTGCAGAACATTTAAAACATGCACATTGCAAAGCCCAACAGAGAGGCTAAGGAAATTCTTTAACTTTATTATTAACCACGGTCAGGCCCCAAAATCGATGTCTACATCACTAAATCGATGTCTACATCACTTATACCTCTTGCTTAATCTTATAAAAAATTATTAACTGATCCGAATAACTACGGTGAATTAGCATCATTCCAATCTTTACAAAACTAATAGAATATCTTATTTTAATAATCTGTAAAAAAGACACTAAACAACTTAAAGTTTGAATTTAATTTAGGTTAACATTTATCGTTAAAAAAAGAGAAACATCAAATATTATTACAATAATTTGGTTATTTAAAAATGTATTCACGCTATACATATTACTAAAAGCAAGCATTAAGAAAACAATTTACTTTCCTTTGCAGAAAAAAGTTTATACAATCTTTTTTCTGCAAAACTTCATTTCCAGCGGGTACAGTACATTCGTTGGACGTCTCATGAACATCATACAGACTTATGACGTCTATAATGCGTTGTATAGACGTCTTACGGACGTCTGTGCCCGCTGGGCTGAGGCAGAAATAAAATTTATTGATAATTCAAAGTCAACGCTCTCAGCAAGCTCACATTTGATTAAAACTAATATCAATCAATTTGTCATTGTTGATCACAGATAATTTTCGATCTTTCGTCTACTGAAACTACTCTCATCTAATTTTAATAATCTGTAATAAATAATAATAAGAATAATAAATAAGAAATAAGCACACTTAAAAGAAAGAGTCAAGTTGATTATATAGAATATAGACAAGGTAGAAAAACATGGAGTCATCTATTTCTCTATTAATAATGAATGTACGTTTTTTTTTGTTGTTGTTTTTTTTTGTTCTTTTATCTTTACAATGTTATGATTCTATATAACTGATACAAATTTACAATGTTTATAAAATATATAATGTTAAGAGAAAAAAAATAAAAATCTCACAATTTTATAGAATACACAAAATATAACTGCAGGGTATCATTAATATTAAAAGAACGCTGGAAACTTGCAGAAGACCAGATGGTCTTTTCATCAAGAAACCGCCTGTACTTGTAATATTTTTTGTATTTTCGTTTTACATGTTTCTAGTTTCACTAGATTTTCACTAGATTTTCTTGGGATAACATTGGTTTAGCTTTGTATAGCACGCCAATGTTTTTGGTTATTTTAATATTTAAATAGTGTGTAGTTTCCATGAAATATTTTCGTCAATTAGTAAACCTCGAAATTTAGTTGTTGAGGTTTTTTCAATACTTTTGTTTTCTATTTTTAGCAATGGTTTATATTTTTTTTTATTTTAATATTTGGTATTTTTTTTCTTTTTGGTTGGGATGGAATGAGATGTAATTGGTTTTTTCTGTGTTTAAGGATAATTTATTAGATTTTAGCCAGATATTAAGTTTTTCAAGTTCAATATTCGTTGTTAAAGAGTTCTTTAATAGACTGAGATGAATAAAATAAATTAGTATCATCTGCAAACATTGTGATGTCAAGTTTTTTTGAGACTTTCGAAAGATCATTAATGTATATTAAGAACAATAAGGGAGCTAGAATGGAACCTTGGGTAACGCCTCATTTAATCTTTTAAGCATTTTTGAACAGATATTTTCATCAGTATTAACACATTGCTGTCTGTTTAGCAAAAAGTTTTAAATCAGAGTAATGCAACATTTTTTACGTCACATTCTTCCAATTTTTTGAGCAGGATAGCATGACCAACAGTATCGAATGCTTTCGATAGATCTATAAAGATTCCTAGAACGAATTCTTATTAACAAATGAGTAATTGATGCTATTTACAAGATCTACGACTGCATGTTCGGTTGAAAATTGCTTTTGAAAGAGAAACAGCTAGTCCACAAAAACGAAAAGAACAGTTTGATGTTGCTAAAACAATTTCAGTTACAAAACTGTCAAATTACACCCTTTTTTTATCTCATTTAATTTATCAAAATACCTGTTTTTAAGCACTAAATTTCGGTAGATATGACCATGTCTTTATTTCTGTTTTTCAATCAATCAATCAATCAATCATATATATTCTGAAAATAAATTTTCACGGCTATTTACAAATAGTATTGAAATACTAATCTCAAGTAAATACCTTAAAAAAATAGTTTACTTATATACAATTAATCTTTGTAATAATAATAATAATAATATTAATAATAGTAATAACAATAATAACAGTAACAATAATAGTAATAATAATAATAAAGTAATTATAATAATTTAAATAAATCGGTATTACTTTTCATACAGCAATCGTTTTTACTTACAAAGTTACAGTTACAAACAGTAATAAACTGACAAAACGTAACAACTTACGATGACATAAAAACGACTACTGCTAAAAAAATTATAAAGATTTAGTAAATATATTAATATAATCATAGTTGTTATAATATAATAATCAAAATATATTGCAAATATTATGACCAAATAAATAAATACAACATAAACAGAAAAACACTGAGAAAATCAAAACAAAACAAAAGTTACAACAAACATTAAAAACAAAACAAAAAATTACCTTTGGCAAAAAAAAAAACAAAAAAAAAACAACAGAAAAAAAGGATTAAAAAAAATAATAATACACGGTAGAATAAAACATATGTAATAAATGGCTAAAATGAAAATAAAAACAAATAATATGTAACTGTATAAAAAAAAAATTATATATCATTAAAAATAAATAATAATTAAAAATAAATAAAAGACTAACAAAAAATAATAAGTAAAACTATATACGCTAAAAAACTGAAGAAAAATAAATACATAATAAAATAAATAATCCTAAGAAATAAATGAAAGAAAACTAAAGAAATAAATGAAAAAATAAAAAAAATCTTGATTTGCCGATCGTGGTTCCGAAAAAAAAAAGACCACTAAAAAGACCACTATCCAATTCTTTGTAATAACTATAACTTTGTAATAACTATAACTATTCAGGACAAGTTTTAAAAAAAAAAAATTGAGCAACATCAGCATTTTTGTGATTGGACTCGTCCCAGTAAAATTATGGTAAACATTTAAATTTTAGGTGTTACGTTCGTTTTTAAATATTTTAAGTTATTTCATTGGATTTGTTGGCCCAAAATATGAAAAAGGTACAAATTTTCAGCTTTCCAGCACACATATAACAGAAACTAGGACCAAAACGTAGGGGCGTAGTGATAAGGCAAATTTTGTCTTTTTTTAGCCCCGGTCATGTAAATTTTATTTATATAAAACGGCATTGTATTCTTTTTTTTAATGACGAAATAAAAAAACAAAAAACATTTTTAAAAATGGCGGATTTTTGTTTGTTGGAGGCAAATTTAAAATAGCTATATCTTAGGAACCGATTAAAATTAGACAATAAAATTTTCAGGATATTCATAGTTTACTAAAATCTTTAAGTGGTTTAAAAATCTGAGACTTAGGGTTGCATGCCCTAGATGTTTTCACACGGAATCGCCCAAAAGAGCAGCATAAGTTTTTTATAGAAAATACTCTTAAAACCGTCAATACACACTTTCGTTCAACAGGTTTAGGAGAAGTAGAAATTTCATTCAGGTTAGATAACTTTAGAAAGCTTCTGGATTCTGCATTGCAAAGCTGCTTTAAATGAGTCCATTTTGCAATCCTTGTTACTCAGTTATTATCAAATATTAATTCCTGAGTTTTTTCAGTAAACCAAAGATTACGAATATTTTTTATGAGGTGCACAAAATCATAAAGTAAATACTTTCCATCTACTGTTAACCATGGTTTTCCCGGAACGAATGTGTACATTAAAAAAAAAAGCCTGATTCTCTACTCCCTGATCCCTGAAAGCTATTATATGTGATGGGAATCTTTGACATGATTCCCATCACATATAGTAGCTTTTACATTTGCACTGACTGAATCAATTATTTGATTGGTTAAATTAATCTGTTAAAATAAAATATCAGATCGTAATTTTGATATTGGTATCTTTTTAATAAACACCTTTGGACTCCTGTTTAAATAAAAAGTCATAATATCTAACAATATTCAAGGAACTTAAAAAACGAAGTATCTCATCAAACTTAGACCAGGTGTCTACAGTTATGATTCGATTTACTGTTAAGCTAAAAATGTGACACTTAATCCCATAATGAAATGTTTCAAAGGTAAGATTGTCATAAATTAAAAAATTGCAAAGATTTTATAACAACATAGCCATCAACCATAAACGATATAACTGGATATTGGTGATCACTGCTATTGATAAACTTGTTTTTAATGTCAAAAAAAGTAGCTTTATCCCTTTTAAGAAATGTGTCTAGCTCGTCATCTAATGTACTTCTAATGCCACTTAAATATCTTTTGGTAGTTCATTCAGTTGGAATTTGAGATAAAGGTATTCCCATCCAAACAGAAGGAGGATTTTTTGGTCGGCGTTATCCTCCACGCACTTTAACTGTATCAAAATAACAGTATACTTGGTTGCTTCTTTCTACGATCTTCCAAGCACAAGATCAGGTTGAATCGTATTTTAGGTTGAATCATATTTTATTAGCCAAATTCATTTCAGAGGCCTGGTCTCGAAATTAATTCGATGTAGGGAAAAAAGTAAAGATGGTTACTTTGTTGTTAAAAAAAATCAACTAAACAATACTGTCGTTGCTACTATTAGTTCTTAATTCATCATGATTAAAAACGTAAATGATTTAAAAGATACTTTCGAGGAATTGCAAAAGAAAATGCAAATGTATTTACGTTTTTTAAAGCTAAAAGAAAAAAAGGAAGCCTAATAGGCTATTGAATATTGTTATTAAATAGCAAACATGTATTTTTAATGAAGTATCTCTTAAAGTACCGAAAATTACAGCTGAATGGTCAACAAGATTAAAAATTAGTGAAGATGTCGTTTACAGATATTGTGACCATAAAAAGGAAGGGAACTGCGTCTTCCTGAAAAAACAAAAAATGCAACGAAGTTGCAAAATAAAAGAGTTACCTGGTTGAATGTTACATGCATTAAATCTATGAGTATAAAATTATATATTGACTATTTAAGATCAGTTGTTTTACTTTTTGATTGATTTATTCCTAAAATAGAACATTGAAGTTGTCCTGTTAGTTCTAGTAGGTTGTGTACTGGGTTTACTTTCACTTTTGTGTTTACTTACTTTCACTTTTGTGTTTTTTAAAACACAATAATGATAAAATACTAAATACAATAAAAACTATAAAAGAAAAGATTTAGGCTCTTTCTTGCACAGAACAGTTACAATGGGTAATCATTTTGTAAAATTAACTGAGTTCTTAATAAAAAAGATGACAATTGCTATATCAGCATATCCAGAGCTAAACTATTTTTAAACAGATCTATCATTGTTTAAAAATTGTAATAACACTTTTAAGAAATGGCTGTTTAGTTGTAACGTGTTTATTTTGTACAAATGAAATTGAAATTTCAAAGCGAATCATTTGTCTGTCAACATTTATGTTATAAATGCTCACAAAGAACTGCCTTTGTTTTATCAGATTATATTTGTTTTAATACCTCATTATTTGATCCAATTATACTTCACATAGATAAAACTAAAATTGAAAATATTGACTTCTATATTAATAAACTCACGGAAGATTCAAATTATAATAATACTTGAAGAAACTTCTTCTAACACTTTTAAAATTATACCAAAATTGTCGCTATCATTCGAAATAAGACTGAAAATACTGATGTACAAAGAACATATGATGGTTTAAAAGGCATAGCATATTTCTCATTAATAGAAAACTTTTTAATACTGGTATTGTATATATTGACCTCAGTAACCGCATGGCTCCAAATTGATATGGTATTCATTACATAAGCATAGAACAAAATACAAAAAAGTAGCATGATTACAGAAAACATAAAGTTACAGCTGCTTGACTATCTAACTTACTTGGTTTTTTTGGAAAACTTATAAAGTTATGTTATATTGGAATGTTTTTTAGAATGTTTTTTACACCAGGCCTAAGCCATTTAGAAAATATTCAAAAAGGTAAATTATTTGAAAACTTCTTTCTAAAGCAAAAGTTGAAAAATACCAATACTTTATTAGCCTAATCAACAATAAATATGGTTGCAGCCCTAATAAATTAGATCTATCAAGAAGTTTGTTAGACTAGAACACTCAAGATTTTGTTAATTGTGTTGGGCCATGAAAAACAAGTAAAAAATTTTCTTCAATTTTATGTTCAATGCCAGCTACAGATTGAGTGTACAGATGCAATACATCAAACATTTTTAAATTAAACAAATTAATACCTTATTAGTAATTGTTGAAGAAACAGTAAATTCAATATATGATTAAAAGAAAATGAAAAACTGAAATTATCTTGAAATCAAGTTTTGCAATCTAATTTTGTTATGTTAAAAGTCAAATTTGACAATCTGGTTTTGTTATGTTAAAATCATTAAGAAAATTTATAAAAAACTTAAAGTTTTTTGCCATTGTAATTTTTTCGAGATAAAAGCAATTTTAACATTTTGAAAATTTTATTTTTAAATTTGTTTATTTAAAGGGTTCGTTTTATAATTTTCATAACAATAATTTTCTTTCTGCTGAATTTTATTTTTGTTTTTTCATATCACTTTATTTTTATGATTGATTCAAGCTTTATTTTAGCTAGTCAGTTTTTTTTTGCATCTTTTTTCTTATTATTTAACTGAAATAATAATGTCTGGCAAATTCTTTGTATTTCTGGCAAACTGTTTGTATTAAATCTCTCTTTTTATAAACTTGTTTTAAACAACTTCGTATAGGTTGTTTGTACACTTTCTGATCTTGGTAAACGATAGTATTTGAGCAGACCATTCAAATCTTTTGATTTAAAATTTTTATAAAGCATAAAGCAGAAGCACAATACAATTAAAACGTTAAAAAAATTTAGCCAAAAAAAGTATAAATATTAAGATGTGGAACACTTGTTGATAGTTTATCAAACTGAAAAGCTACCATTTTTATTTTTTTCCTAACATCGTAAACATAAGTGTGCGGACCGCGGTTAATGAATTTGGCTAATACGGCCTGATTTGTTGCATTTTCTGTAAAAAATTATGAGGCCAGTTTTTTTATGGCGAATTTTTATTTTATCAAGATGTCGAGGAATACTTGAGATTATCATCATGTAATTACATTATGCTGTACAATATTTTTCGCTAACTGATTCCCTGTTTCAGTATATTCCAATAACATATGAAATACTGAAATAGGCCTTCAAATAGCTATGTATCAAAATGTTACTAAAACACTTACATATTGCAAAGACTACTTACAACTCTTATGAGGAAATAAAAACAAAGGTTTGTAATTTTATATGTATTAAAGATTTGAAAAAAAAATCTTTTATTAGCATTAGCTATCAGTTCTTTTTCTTTTTTAAAACTCTTTTACCAGATCTTTTCTTGCAGGATCTGTAGTTTCTTTTTGTAAATTATGATAAAAAATATTATTAACAATTCGAGATCCATATTTAATTCCCCATTCTTGGTGATTCTCGCATGTAAAATCAACACTGCTATAATAAATCTTAAAAATTTGTTCTGAAAAACTGTTAATTGATAAAGAATAACTGCAATGTTTGATTTGAATTAGCAACCAGACAATCTTTAATGGCCTTATTATAAAAGGACAAAAATAGACTTCGACAAAGCACTAATTGCAATAATTTTAATTACAACTATCAAAAATGAATTGCCTATAAAAAATGTTTGTCTTTCTAGACAATCATTTTAAAAACGGACACTAAATGAACAATCTCGATTTTTTAATGAGGTATAGAAGATCTATTTAATATATAATTTGGACTTATAACGAGTAATTAAATTTTCACTGCAGCATCGTTTCAAAAACTGAAAACAAGCACAAAATTAAAAATACAATTTTTCTAACAGAAGTTCATTTTTTAATTTTTTGTCCAGCGTGTGCTGTTGATTAAAAAGTTAATGTCTATTTAAAAACCTCAAAATGGACTATTTTGTGCTCAATTGAAGTTCATTAATTACTCAGTTCAGTTGTTTTTCAATTCTCAGTGAATGTGCGTGAAAATTTATTTTTAAAATGCCCTCTCCAGTTTGGGATTACTTCAAAAAAGTTGAAGGTAAGTTTATCATTTAAAAAATTTTCCTTAGTCACTAAAATCTTTACCACCTTCAATAAAATTATTTTAAAAATATGTGATCAAGGAGTTGTCCTTTATAAAATGTGGATTAGTAAGTAGAAGATTCCAATAGGTGTTAAAATTTATTTAGGTTTGTGAATAAAACAATAGTGAAAAAGAAAAATGTTTTTTACTTTCATTTTATTGATGAATATGTACGCAAGTTTTAAACAATAATTAATCATGGGCAATGATCGTCATTTGGAGTTTTGATGTCATTTCAATATTTTTTTAATATTATAAATTTACTACATAACAATTTTCAAATAATACGGTAATGAAACATCAAAATGATATTTAGCTTATCAAAGTGCCAAACGCAGGCTATTATTGAAGAGTTTTATTTTTAAAGAGGATTCGTATCCCTAAATGTGCAAACTTTACCTGCCACACAAATCTAAAATATTTTTATGATTTTTCTTTAAGGGAATGACCCACAGTGCCTGCTCTGTGAAAAAAGTGTTAAAATTAAGAACTGCAATACTACCAACATCAAAAATCATCTGAAATCCAAACATAATAATAAATATCTTGATCTGATTGGGAAATTCAAAGAGAGAAAAGATGAAAAGGCAGCCAGAGAAGCCCTGGTTACTTCGCTTAAAACTGATTTGAAGCAAGTGTCTAAATATCCTGTTAAAAGTGCAAAACAGTTGGAGTTTGACATGGAAATCACAGTATGGCTTGTTTGTGATGGCTATCCCTTTAGAGCTGTGGACACTCCTGCCTATAAAAGGGTGATGACGTACTTAGCACCAAAAGCAAATTTGAAGCACTCTACAACCTTTGCAAAATATAAAGTGCCCTTGCTTTACCTGACACTTGAAAATGCATTACAAAAAAAACTGGAAACAGACCTGAAAGATTGCAAAATGGCCACCTTGACTATGGATCATTGGTCCTCAGTGACAACAGATTCCTATCTTGGTGTAACCTTGCATTACATGGACAAAAACTTCAAGTAAGTTGAAAAGCATTTTTGTTTTGTTGGTTTTTAATGAATGGTCGAGTTTGGATGGACTGGGACTCGAACTCGGGTGCGCTCGCACCAGAGCCAGTATTGCTCACTAAATAGAATTCATCTTGTAGTTATGTCCGAGTTTTTACTTTTTTTTGTTTTTGGTCCGCAAAATTCGTTCTTACTGAGTTATTGCTGGTTATATTGGTCCTTAAATAATTTTTATATCGATGTTTATTTTATATTACAGATTGAACAAGATAGTTTATGAAGTGAAACTTTTTCCTGAGGACCATACTGGTGACAATATTGCCACAACAGTTGATGCTATCATTGAAAAACACAAAGAACTACAAGATATCACAATAACTGCTGTTGTTGATCAAGCAAGTAATATGGCAGTTGGCCTAAGGAAAAGCAAATATGTGGAGTCTCTTGAAGATGGCAGTATGCAATGTTTGGATCACAAGCTCAACACATGCCTGAGGAAATCTATTGTTAAAGATCCTGTTTTGGAAAAAGCTTTTGACAAAGCCAGAAATTTGGCATCAAACATGCATCAATCAGGAAAGAAAAACAAAAAGCTGAGAAGAGCTTGCAGGCTAAGTGATGTAAGAGCCATTAAAATTCCAACTCTCAGCCTAACTCGGTGGAATGGTCACCAGAAAATTCTTGATGCTATTATAAGGATGAGAGTTCCTTTACTGAAGCTCAGCTCTGAAAACAAAGACTTTGGAAAAATTGTCCCCAGCCTTGAGGAAATGGATTTGTTTGAGGAGCTCCTACCATTCTTAACAGAAGTAAAACAACTCAGTGAATGGTTTTCAAATGACAGTGAGCCTAGGATGGACCAAGCTTTGGTCAGAGATTTCTGTCTGTTTGCATGTGCTGAGAAGATGTGCACCTCATCACAAAGCAGCAACACTGCTAAAGCTTTCTTTACTGAGTTTCTAAAAAACCTGCATGAAAAATTTCCTCAAAGAGGGGTTGGAATTTTCCCTATGGCTGTTGGAAATTTACTGCACCCATACTTTAAGGGTCATCTGCTTGGACCAGAGATTCACAATGTAGTTCGAACCTTGGTGTCAAGCCACAAAAATACAGCTCAATTTTAATCACAATCAATGGATACTGACTTGTCTGAGAGCCTGCTTGCCGAACCACCTTCACCAGTTTCACAACCAGAGCCAAGGGATGGTATGATGGCTGCATATGACTTAATGATCAATGAGATAAATAATCTAGATGGATTTGTGCAGGATCGTCATTCCAGTGGTATTCCTCCACTACAAGAAGAATTCAACACTTTCCTCTCCATGCCTAGGCCTGATTCTTCAGTTCTACCTCTGAAGTGGTGGATGATCAATGCCCCAAAACTACCATTGTTAACAGAGCTCCTAAGGGGGTATTTAGGCATGCTAGTGTCTTCAGCTTCATCTGAAAGAGCCTTCTCTCAAGCAGGGCAAGTTATTACAGACGAAAGGTACAATTTGTCTCCTGATCTTGCTAGCAAATGCATTTTTGTGAAAACTAACTTCTCAACTCTGGTCCCCTATGTGGAAAAATGGTTTTTTAGTAAAAGTGACATGAATGAGAAGGATGAAACCTCAGATGAAGAAGCTGAATCTCCTTCATTTTTTGAAGCAACACCTGGTCTGGAGGGACTTATTCACAGGAAGCCCTTGGCAGGCCTGCAGGAAAAAAATCTAATCAATCCTGATTTTCTTAACATTCTATCCTCAGACTGTGAATCTGACTATGATTGGATCTAAATTTTGGAAAATCAACTATTTGTGTAAACATTATTGTCATATTCCGTTTTTTTTATTTTTAAATTTGTCACCATAAAAGTCATTTTAACCATGAAATAAAATTCAAATATAATGTATCGTATATTTTCTTTTTTGTTTCTAAGGGATTTTTTGGGTAATTTAGATTTTATTGGCAAAAATCAATATTTCTGGTTTTATGAAATCAAGTAAATTTAGACAAAATCATAGACACCAAATAGACAAAAAATTATGCTTTGTAGACTTATGAAGTGAAAATTATTTTTTAACTGAGCAATCTTAGGACACCATCAAAAATTTGATAGACACAACAAGGACAAAAAATTAAACATTTGTTGTGTCCATTACAACATACAGAATTGTCTATGTCTGTGTTGTAAGTCTATCCATAGACTAGTCTGGTTACTAATTAGAATAGGAGAAATAATATCTAGAATACTAAAAAGATGACAAATAAAATCAGACAAGGATTGACTTGGACATATAAGTCCACCTCTGGATAATATTTTTTAGATATTCGTTATTAAAAACATCTTGGTCTGTAGAAACCATTTTTTGACCATAAGTTAATCATTTAAATCTTTTTTTCAATTTTTTAGCAATGTAGCCTGCTATAGTAACAGCAACTTCCATGCTATCTTCAGAAAGCTGACACTAATATCTCTGAAGACAACAATGCAATATCTTGCATAATGTTTTCTAATGTAGAGTATTCAAATGTTTGATAAGTATTTTCATCCCAGAAATTAATATCTTCCTTTAGAAGACTTTTTACTGCTAAAATCTTTTCACGGTTGCAAACTTCTAAAAGACTTACAAGAAATCGACCACCGCTCATTTTTCTATACTTACTAAAGCGTATTTCCAAAGGATCACTTTGTGACCTGAAAGTAAGAACAAATGTTTAGCTTTCTTCAAGCAAACAATCAATAAGAGATTTAATGTTGTGATAAGAGCATGAGAAGTTTGTTTGGTTAAAGTAAAATATTCACATGTTGACCAAATTTCATTCCAATTTTCTATTGGAATGAAATTTAGTCTCTATAAAATGTGGGTTTTTTATCTCCTTTTACAGCAGCATTGCCGAGCTGATTGGATGTATTAAACATCTGCTTAAAATTAAGTGCAATAAATAACTTATGAAACAATGATAAAAATTGTGCTGCATCATTTCTTTCAGGTAAATAACTTATAATTGTAGCTGTAGTTGTTTCATCAAAAATTGCTAATGCAATGTTAACAATCAACAACGCAAGGTTAACATCTTATTTATTGTTTCCAGGATGAGTGACCTGATAATTAATTTTCCTCGCTTTTTTCAAGTTTCCATTTAATAATTGGTCTTTTTCATAAACTTTATGAAATAAATCCCAAGTAATAAATCCAGCTGGAACTTCAACTTTGTCTCTAAAGAAATCAAACGAAAAAGAAGGATAAACAAATTTTTTTCCATTCAACAAGTTATTCCTAACATTTTTTATTAAATGGATTATATCATAGAATAGATATGTTTTTAAAACTCCATTATAAGCTGGATGATAAATAAATAGTTTTCCATCTCCAGTATATGATTTATGTAACTCTGAAAATGCATTAACATTGGTAGAATGATTATCTGTAACAATAGCTCTTAGTTTAAAACCTGGTTGGTGCAATGAGGTAATGCACTCATCAATTTCTTTTTTCCCACTTTGATATTGGGCTGATTTCTGCAGATACTTTTTATCCCCAAGAAGCACACAATCACATGATACACAATGTTTTTGTAACAAAACTGTTATAGCTTTATACGCATTTATATCACCACTTTGGATTTTTCTAAGTAAACTAAAAGATGGTAAAGGTAGTTGTTCTAGTAACTTAAGACTGTGTTGAAGTGTGACGTAAAAATAGCGCATAACGTATAATGGATGCAAGTTATGGAGGTCTGTCTTGAGGAGAATAGTATCTAATTTCATTTAACTCTGTCAAAATTGATTCATATCATTGGCTTTATTTCTAATATAGACAGGAAAATTTTCTAACATACTACAGTTTGTTAATTTGCAATTATGATCACTACGAAACCATTCAGGTAAAGAAATATGATTTCTTTATATGACAATGAAACATAAAAATCTTTATTTACAGTTATTGACTCAAAAACAGTTGGTATGCCTGATTTTTCATCAAAACATAGTTTATAATAAACAACACTATCATGAATTTTTTTAAATGTAAAACCTGGCGGAGAATGTTGTTCTGTCAAAGAATCAAGATTAATTATTTTATCAACACTTTGAAAATCTTCAAACTCATCTTTTTCTAAATATCTTGAAGTTGGTTCTTTTCGGGACAACTTTGGAACCCTTAGAGTTGACGATCCACTTATTTCATCGGTTTGAATAGTTGGAACTGGAAGAAGATTCCATTTCAAGGTGCATCTTTTTCTGTAATTAATAAATTTTTCATCAAAATAATTCACAAAAATAGCTGAATATTTTGATGGAGCCAATCATTTCTATTAACAAAGTATATCCATTGTTCTCTCAAATCAAATTTTTCAGGAAAATGAAATGTTGACTTTTTTGGACCATTAGAGTAACCAGTTTTACAGTTTGTAACAACACATTTATTAACCATTTTATTACTAAAACAAAACAAAAAAATGTAACACAGTTGTTTTTAAATATAAAGTTCACTTACATTTATTATTGGAATTATCTTCACTTAAATAACATTGCATAAAAAAGCAGTTCGACTATATACAGTAATAATAATAGACTGTCTGTGTGTCTATTTCATTATTCCACTCTTTAATGGAATATAATGAAATAGGCAATCAGTCAGAATACATTTTTCTACTAATTTGTTGTTTCGATGATTAACATAATTATTTTTTTCTTTCTCGATGATGTTGATGAGTGTTGTTATATTCCACACTGACATGTCATCGGATCTCTGTGTCAGAAGATAAAAAACTGATAATTCTTTAACAGATTTAAGCACTGGAACAATAGCTTCAAAGAGTAGGAACTGTTCATCTGTAGGTACGATTTTCTTCCAATCATCACCTTCTGTATTGCGTAAGTATATGAGTGGAACCTTCAGTTGAAGCATGACGTGCAGCATATCGTAATGGCTGTTCCACCTCTTGGTTACTGTGGAAGGTATTTTGAGATAACTCACATCTAACCTGTCGATTTATGAACCCTGTTCATAAATCTGTTCATAAGGCTGTCGATTTATGAACCCTGTTAGTAAGTGAGCTGGCTTTAAGAAAAGCATCTTTCAGTTCCGGGGTACCCTTAACTGTTCTTTAAAGTGCAGTGTTGAGTTTGTGATCACTGCATGTAACAGAACCTTCTTCTTTAGTTATTAAAGACACACAGTTATTTAGAGCACATGCTATATTTGATGCCTGATCAATAACACACAGTTTATTGGGTATTTTTTTTAATGATTCAGGGTATGAGAGTGTGTTATCAAGTGCTTTTGCAATGTTGATACCAGTGTGTCGCTCTTTGAATAGGCACACTTCTAATGTAAATTACTTTAGAGCAAAGTCTGGCGAGATTAATGTAATGTCACGGACACGTATGAATCATGTGCCCTTGATGTCCAGTGGTCAGTGATTATGACAACCTGATTAAGATCTATGAGCTCTTTTTCTATAACTTCATGCATTACTACCTTTAGTGTATGGTAAAGCTGAGGGAATTTATTTTTTGAGAAAGTCGTTGATTGTTTTATTGTAGCATTTGGTAATATTTTGTTCATAAACCTCTTAAAATTTTCAGAATCAGCAAAACTAAACGGCAAGCACCCAGTAGCAATCAAAGTAATGATGTCATGATCAACTACTAATTGACACCGATCTTGAAGTGGCCACTTTGTAACCGCCTTCTTCGGGAGAGTGAGAGCTTTGAAGGCTACATCTTTTGCGGATCATGAACCACCTGCCTCGATTACGTTTAGTTCTTCATCTACTTGTGATCTCCGCTCGTCTTCTGTTTTTTTAAAGTTCGATGAATAACTTCCTATGTTGTGTTTGAATATGCTTTCGCAAGCCAGTAGTATTTGCTTGCTTTGTTACAAGCTTATTTCCACAAGTTTTACACAGAGCAGATTCTCCTTAAAATGTAAAATACAGTTTAATAACAAAAAAAAAGGTTTTACTTTTTTATTATTATTTTATTTTATTTTTAATTAAAACAACAGAGCCGGGACGCTTTGAATTCACTTGGGGCCTGAGGCAAAATTAAGTTTTGGGGGCATTAACTGAAAATTTTACCTCTAAAAAATGTCAAAAGAGTTAAATAATTTCAGAAATTTTATTACCAAAAAAAGACCCTTTAATAGGCGTGAATTTAATTTTTTTTTTTTACAATTAGTTACTAGGTATCTTTTTATGAAACAAAAACAAATTCAGAGTGGGCCGGCGTACAACCTGGCCATCAATTTAGCACACTGTGCTTTGCGATTTATGAATTATTGCTCCACCAATTAAATTAATTTTTTTTTAAATCCTTATAGTTAATAAACAATAATAGTTATAACGTAAAAATGTCAAAAAAAAACCCTGCATTTTTAGTTAAAAAAAAATTAAAAAAATTAATTTCTCATGAAAGACTTGAACTTAGAACTCCGTGCTGAGATGCGATAACTTTATCCGCTTGGCCACGCAAACTTACGATCTTATGATTTATGTTATTATATGTAACAATAATTTTGCCCGTAACTAATTATAGAATTATTTCTCGACATTGCCAGCAATTACCTTTTGAGATAAAGTATAAAAAATACTTAGTAAGTAGTGCTTATCTATATTTTTCTTGAAATAATCCCAGATTAAAGATGTTGTAAAAGGCATGACGAGTGAAGATTAGTTTGATTACGATATTTACGATACCACGAGAGATTTAATTAAAGTAACGATACCAGAAGAGAAATTAAAATATGAATGCAATATCTCACAATTAATTAAATTAAAATAACTGTAGTGACTGTTACGAAATCAATTCCCTTTGAACAATCATTTTTAATAAGCGTTTAGAACAATCATTAACGATTGCGTTTAGAATGATCATTAGTTTAATTAATTATTAGAATAATAATTATTAGTTTAATTAATTATTAGAATAATCATTAACATCACAAGCAATTCCCTTTAGAGAATTATATGAAAAACTCTAATTAATGATAGTTACAAAACTAATTCCCTTTGAACAACCATTTCTAATACTCGTTTAGAATAATCATTAACCATTGCATCACAAGCAATTTTCTTTGGAAAATTATAGGAAAAACACTCTTTAATGATTGCAAAACGATTCCCTTGGAAATTAATCCGCACAGAAAATTTTCGCTTGAATGGAATAAAAATTCGATAGAGTTTGGAATAACGACATGAAAAATTACACATTGCAGGGGCTGATCCAGGTCATTGTTCTAGGGGGGTAGTCGGACCAAAAAAAATATAAAAATAAGGTTTGCGTTTTTTACAAAATAAAATAACTGTTTCATTTGATATTTAGAATGATTTTAGAAAGGTTATAAGATAGTTAGTAATAGTAAATATATTGAATGGTTATATAAACTTTTTTCAATTTTTCTTATTTTTTAGTTTTATCAATAATATTTTGAAGTTTGACGTTTCTTAGGTAGGGGAAGGGGGTAGTTACCCCGAATACCACCCCCCCCCTCCCTTCCCTTTTTGTCCGCCCTTACACACTGTTTAACATAATTTAACAATTTTAAAAAATTTAATATAGAAATAAATGTTGAAAAAATCATTTCTTTCCTTTTAATCACGGTAAAAAATATTGTAATAAGGATAACAAATGAGAAATTAAAATACAGAAGTGGTACCACACAATTATTTAAATTAAAACAAAGATATCAGATGAGAAATTAAATGATAGACATGATGCCATACAACCAGCTTACAGAACTTTTTTTTATAATAAATAAGCCATATATATATATATATATATATATCTCATTAATTATACGAATTTACTATTTCAAATTACAAACCGTTTATAAAAATAATATGGATGTTATCATGATGACCCGAGTTGCAATACCAAATGATATTATTGGTACCAAACAATACCAACATAACCGATAACTTTTGATACTAGTATCGATATCGATACCGTAAGGTATCGCACCGAGATCAAATGATACCTACATAAACGATACCTTCAATACCAGTATCGCGTGATCTCGATATCGATACTGTATGGTATCGCACCGATACCAGACGAGAAATCGAGACTCGAGACCGTGTCTAATGAATAGGCCTGTAGTAGAGAACGCTATGATTGCGAGAAACAGCCGTGGGATAGCACTGCAGTGCTATCGTTTGATACCACGATAATGACATTTAGATACTAATTAATAAAGATATATAGGAAAACTTAAAAAAAAATTTAATCGAACAATTCTAAAAAACGCAAGTAAAAAGTTTTGGGGTATACTGTTTAAGAGATTGTGGTCAGAATTTCTTGTTCAGTATTTCTCAACTTGTTATAACTTTATCAATTTGTATTTAAATGTCAATATCACTTTTTTTTACAAGCATTCTTTTATTTTATCTATATTTTTGATTAGAAAAAGTTTTTATATTAAAAATAAAAAAAAATTCACGTTGTTAAACTTTTATAAATAACAACAAAAGAAAAAAACATTTAACAAAGCGACAATTCTATAAAAGCGCTAACATAGCTTTAATTTTTTAACATTGTAGTATAAATAAAATTATTTCTTCGTAGAGCTTTCAGCAGAGTGGCGCAGAGGAAGCGTGCTGGGCCCATAACCCAGAGGTCGGTAGATCGAAACTACCCTCTGCTACATACGATTTTTTTTTCACATTAAAAAAGAAAAATTTAAATTAAATAATAATATTTTAAATAAATAATAATTTTGTCATTTAGAGTTGACACAATCATAAACATTTCACGCACAACAGCAGGAATAGAGGGACTATGGTAGGACTTTAAAAAGACCAAATTCAAACTTCTTGCGCTGGTATAGTATAAGATTTTGAAATCTTATACTATATCTGCGCAAAAAGTTTTTCTAAAACAAGAACTTTAAATATAAAAACGTACTTATTTAACAGCGAATCCCCCTCTTAACGACAGTTTTCTTAATTTTGCAAAAACTTTGCTTTCAGACTTCAATTAAGTTTGTTTTAGTTAACCTTGAACAATTAAGTAAGGTTTTTTTAAATTATATAATAGTCAAACAATGAGTATATATGATAATATCTATCGGAAATATATTTTTCTGATTTTTTTTTTAAATGTCGTAAGATAAAACATTTTATTGGTGTTTTTATTCTTTTTACAAAGCAAAATTATCTCTAATATTTCAAAAGTTATGTTTTAGTAACACCCTTACGGGGCCGTCCATTAATTACGTCAACATTTTTTCGGCAATTTTTACCTAGTTTCATCCAATATGAAATGGAATCATTAGGTTCAAGCAGCTACAAGTAAAGCACAAAAAATCTTATATTTAATAAGAAATAGCTTTACTTGTCTTGATACTGAAATGGTAAGGCAATTATACACATCGCTGGTTAGACCACACCTGGAATTCGCAGTTCCAGAGTGGAGTCCAGGTAATAAAAACGATATCAATGACCTAGAGAAAATTCAAAGACGAGCAACAAAGCTAGCACCTGAACTAAAACATCTAAGTTATACTCAAATATTGGCAAAGTTGGGTCTCACAACTCTGGAAACAAGACGTACAAGAGGTGATCTTATTGAGTTTTTCAAAATAACAACTGGTATTGATAAGATATTGTGGTATAAAGAGCTTCATAAAGCTTCTTACCAAAGTCTAATAGGTCATTTAATGAAATTTGAAAGAGAATTTGCAAAAACAACCCTGAAACACAGTTTTTTTACGAACAAAGTGATACCTCATTGGAATGCTTTACCTGAAAAAGTGGTTTCTGCAATAAAAGTAAATTCTTTTAAAGCTAGACTAGATAAACATTTGTTAACGGCTGTTAAAGTATAAATTTTAAATTTTATGCTCCGCGACAATATTCGTTACAACGGCTTGTATTACTATTAGTGAGTCCAAATAATCGTTTTTTTACGTTATCCGGGTAATCAAGTATTTATTTTTTTAATTACCCGGGTACCCGGGTATCCGGGTAAACGAAAAAAAATTTACCCACACCATGTTGTGTTAATTAAATAAAATGCAACAATTTTAGTTTTAAATATATTTTTTATTTAAAAAATAATACTTTAAAAATACAAGTTTGTCAACTGTTTCCATTTTTAACTGATTTCGGGTTTTTGTGACAAAAGCTGAAGCTACCGAAAACACTCTTTCACTTACTGTTGACGTTGGTTGTATTGTCAATAATGCTGTAAAAAGTTTTCCAATAGAGTCACCTCGTTTTGAACAATCTTTCTCCCACAACTTCATTTCTTTTTCCAATGTGGATTTTCTCTCATTATTTTCTTTCGGAACAGTCATAATTAATTCAATTGTTTTTTGGAGTTCATCATAATTTGAAACCAAACCATTATTTGAAATTATTTCTTCATTTTCAATTGTTAACTCTGTATCCATCTGTGTGTTTGCAGGATCTTCATTGAACAGCCTTTTGAAGGTTTCTTTAGCCAATAAATGATTAGAACTTTTTTTTAAATAAGTAAAATGGCAGGTAATCTCAGGTTTAGGATAATTTCCAGATTGTAAAAAACGCAAGAGTGATACAACATCCTCATTTCGTCTTTCTTCAATTCTTTTCTTCAAAGCAGTGAACATTTCCATGGCTAACTGCGTATTTGTTTCTTTTAGTTTGTTTAGCAAAAAAATCCATACTCCTTCAGCTTTTAAAAGATTATTATTATCTTTACTGAGCTCTTTAACAGCAAGCTCAACCGGTTGTAAAACATGTGATATTTCTTCTAAAACTTTGATATTTTTTTGTGAACATTTTTGCTGACCTAACTCCATTAGAGTCTTTTGTATACAATCGTATATTTTTATGAAACGATTTACCATTGGTATTATTGAGTTCCATTTTGTTTTGCAATCGAGTAGCAATCGTAACTTTTTGCCTTCTTGATCTATTATATGCTTTTCAAGAACACTGCTTCGAACTGAAGAATATTTGAAAAATTTAATAATTTTTCGTGTTTCATCAAGAATTTTGCCAATGTCTTCACGAAAGATTGGTAATTGTCTAACTAAATCTTTTTGGAAATTTAAGTTACCATCAAAAGCAAATGCATCAGCTACCTCATCATTTTGTTCGGTAGTTTCAACACAATCATCATCTGCTAAATTTTCATCATATTCTAAATTCTCATCATCTTGGAAATTTGTATCAATTACCGCATCATCATTCGTAATTAAACTCCCACTTTTTTTATAAAATACATCAAGTACAGCAAGATGTATAGCATGGTTGTAGCATAACTGAGAAAATGGTAAAATATTTTTCCCATATTTTACCATGACTGTTGCTCCATCATGTGTGGATCCGACGATATCATTATCCATTTCAATTCCATAATCTTTAAGTTTTGCTTTTACCAAATCGATAGTGGCATTTGAATCACAAGAACCTATTATTGCAGATAGACCCAAGACTACAGGTGGCTTTGTTGCTGAATGAAGAGTGATATTCATGAACCTTCTAACGTTTATATCACTCCATTCATCGACAGTAATACTGAATCTCTCTCCAAATTTTTTTTGCTCTAATAACGACGCCATTAATTCTTCTTTTTTTTCTTTATAAAAATCCATTATATATTTCATTGCCGTTGTTTCACTTTATGGCATTTTATAATTACGACTTGCTACGAAACCCCTAATGGCTTCAGATGAAGTAATTCCTTTGATGCTAAATCCATCTTTTGTCGCACAATTTCGCCAATATTTCATTCAATGATTCTCGACTTATGAAATTTATTATTCCATTTCCGACTGATTTCGTGTTTTTCGAAGAAGACGCATCATTTTCATTTTCAATTTATTTTTTGTAAAGATATGCTATGTAATTTTAAATGATTAATCATTCCAGTAGTATTAGATCCCGGACGTTGAATTATAGATTTGCATATGTTACAAACTGACTCCGATTTCTCTTTTTTTGTAAAATATTTCCATACCTCTGATTTTTTCGAAGACATTTCTGGGTACATGTAAATAAATCACTAAAATAAAAAATCACAACATAAAAATTGAAAATTGAAATTTATACGTATTTAAATATGCATTTATTACTTGAAATTTAGTACATTTTACTCAAAACACTTCACTTACCAAAGGCAGCTATATATATTAGAAAATTAAGTATTTATTTTATTTATTTAACAAATTTTTTTTTAAATATTTCACTTTCTTGCAAATTTTACGTCGTACAACTTCAAATTACAAAAGTTATTTATTTTATGTAACTTAGTTAAAAAAAAAATCAACGGTTGCTAAGCAACTTTATTACTCGATTGATTAATAGTTAAATGAATGTGCAATATTTACATTTTTTTGTTTAAATATTATACTCGATACTCGAAAAAAATATTCCGAGTAGTCGACTACTCGGAACTTGCTTATAAAGTATCAATTACTCGGGTACTCGGGTAACGATAATCGTAATTGGATTCCCTAATTACTATATTACTATAAAGAAATCGTAACTATTAAAAATTTTGATAAGATCTTCAAGATCTTCTTTACAAAACAAGTTTATTTTTATAAGTTGTTATATTACGATTAATAATTGCAAACTTAATATATATATATATATATATATATATATATATATATATATATATATATATATATATATATATATATATATATATATATATATATATATATTGTTCTTTATTACAATATTTAATACAATATTTACAAATATATCAATAAGAAAAATTACATGCAAAGAAATCGTTAAAAAAAAAAAAATAATAAAGAATAAAGATTAATAAATAAACGAAAATAATAAGAATATGATTGCACTAGGTACATCCAAATGCACTTTAAGGTTGTCCAAAAGGTTGTGTAGAAGAATTTATCACTATATATATATATATATATATATATATATATATATATATATATATATATATATATATATATATATATATATATATATATATATATATATATATATATATATATATATATTTGTTTTTGCGTGGATACACACTAAAAAAAAAAGTAGAAATTTCTACCTTAGGGTAGGATATGTGATATACCCTTAGTAAGGTATAATTTTCTACCTTTTAGGGTAGAAAATTATATTAAAAACAATTATTTCTCATACAATTTTCTAACTTAAAGGTATAATTATCTACCTTATAAGGTAGAAAATTATATCTTACTAAGGGTATATCACATATCCTACCTTAACTAAAAATTTCTACCTTTAATTTTTAGTGTGTAACGTTAGCATTTAGGTAATTTGGGATAACGGTAGTAACCAACGTGCCCGTCAACAGGCCTACCTCTAGATAATGTTAAATATTTATCATAATATTTTTATCGTAATTTATGTACAATTATGTAGATATTTTCGTTCTAAAAATAATTTTAGTGTTTTTTTTTTTAATTTAGTTTAGAGACAAAGTTTTTAGTTCTAGTTTTTATTCAGTTCAATAATTTTAGTTTTAGCTTTTATTTAGCTCATGTTAAGATAATTCTAGTCCTATTTTTTATTTAGTTCAATTTTCGTTTGTTTCATCTAATTTTAATGTAACTTGATGTATAAATAATATTGGCATATATAATTAATGGAAGTAGAACTTAGTGCCATATACAAACATAAAAATGAGAAGACTTAATTAAATGTAACATGATACACACAGTGGCTTGGCTAGTGATTCAGAATCCCTTTTCCCTTCCCCTTCCTATAAAAAAATAAAAAAACTCAACAACAACCTGTCATTAGGGCTCCAAAATTTAAAAAAACTTTAATTATTAGGTATAATTAAAAAAAAAAAAAGCTCTTCAAATTTGGTAACAATAAAAACTAATGGTTATTGTATTAACTTTAATAATAACTCATTTTTTTTGCAAATAAAGTGATTATATGATTATCATAATTAAGTTCAACATGTACAGACTTATAGTTCCTCGTCAAATAAAACTAGGAAAAGATTTTTACCACATAACTCCCACGCAAATAATTTATTCAAGGATCTCCAATTAGTAAATTTTTCTAACTACGTAAAAATTTAAAACTATCTTTAATTTGCATTAATTATACAATTTTGTATAGTTTTTTATTTGTATATTTAATATTTTATTTATCAACCTATCTATAAATAAGTTCGCATACGTTATTGAATATTTACTCTAAAATGATAAAACAAGTTGTTTGTTTCAAAATAAACACAATTCTCAAACAGATAAACAAACCTTAAGATTTGTTGGGTTCTTTCCACATAGCTTTGTATTGCATACTTTTTCACCATCAAAGAAGACTAAACATACTGATTTTTCGGATAACGCGTGACGCGTTATCCGAAAATTCAGTTTGTTATGGAAATGGTTTAATTACGACGCGTTACGCGTCGTAATTAAATCATTTCCATACTAAACTATTCCTCTTTCTAACAGCACAAAGTTTACTCAAACTCATCATGTAGGGGAAGGTTGCGTAAGATGAGCAGGTTCCTAAGATGGTATAACCCTTTTTACGGGTAGACTAGTGATTTGTTGTGTTTTTCTTTCAATTTAGCTTTTTTCAGTTCGAATAAATATATTCGAACTATTTAATAACTATATTCAATTAAGTTCGAATAATATATTATTATGATACATTATATTATAATAAATATATATGTAGGCACTTCAGTGTTTTTTTATATATAAAGAAGATATTTTCAGATTAAATTTAGAGCGATTTTTTAATCTATTATGCCATAGTAATTTTCAATATCAGTTTATCTGGCTGTAGAAGCGACTTTAATTAAGTTTTTGTAATTATTTTAGCTTAAAGTTATTTTATTTGCGTTCTAGCATCCTTTAAAATAATATATAACTACTTTTCTTTGTTTCTATTTTTTTTTTTTTGGTTTTGTGATGAATAAGTTGGTATAAAATAACTTTAAAAAGTTTTTGCTTATATTCGGGTATTAATTTTTAAATTTAAGTTAAAACCTGCTAAATCCCGTCCTCTTCTTCCTTTCAGTCCGTCTTAATATTTGTTTCAAAAATTATTTCGGTAACTAATTTGGAAAAACAATATAATAATTTAATTGTATAATACAGTATTTGTATTAAATTAGCCTTATCATATAATGAATAATAAAGAATTATATGATTGGTATCTATGCCTGAGTGATAAATCTTTGAAAAAGGTGTGCTCGAATTTAAGAAGCCTATTCTCGAATTTGTTTTCAGTAACTGAAAATAATTTGAGCTTGTACAACAAAATTAAAATTGTCGTAGATAAATTTAAGTCGTTAAAAAAAAAACAATAAAAGTAGATATATATATAAGCTGATGCTCTTTAAACCGCCTATTTCGGAAACTAGTTGTGAATTATGCATATCAAGTAAAAAAAATAGAACGAAGGGTAAAAAAAGAAAATTGAACCAACAAACCTCGAAAAACTGTTTTAAAAAATTGATACTTGCTTCATCTGGTTGTATAAATAAGTTCAAATCTGCTTATGTTCGTATTAGTAATATGAAAAAAAAATTTACATCTAACGACCCTAGAAGGGTATATAAACTATTAAATGCAAGTAATAAAGCAAAGATTCATCAATTAAAAAAGAAACAAAATAAGGAAATAAAAGAATTAAAAGATTTTTATAATAAAGTCATTAAAAATCTTAATAAAAGAGTTAAACTTTTGTTAGTTAAGCTTGAAAAAAGTGAAAATAAAGTTGCACTCCTTCATGAGAAAAAAAAGAATTACATGCAAAAAATTGTATTATGTAAACAAGAAGTTTAGCATGGTAGTGAATAAACATGAAAATTTGTCTTCTAACAGTTTAAATAATCCTGAAAAGGATACTGACTCTCCTAACACTAGAGTATTAAGCAAAGAAAATAAAGATTTTAATTTAAGTTGTCTTCTCCATGATCGCAGAATAATAACATTTCAAAACAGAAGGTATTCTTATGATATAAGAGAAGTTATTATGGAGTTAGTTTCTTTGAATGCATGAACAAAGTTAATGAAGTTATCACAATTGTTTTAAAAAAAGCTAGCAAAGATAGATATAGAGAAGCTTCCTCAATTGGTACAAAATCTCGATTTATGACTGAGGTTTTAGCACTTGCTCTACTTCAAGTTGCAGAAGAAATGATAAACACTGTAGAAATTAATTCAGGCAATTGTCTTCACAGTGACGGTACCACTAATCATCATAGACATTTTCAAAATTTACAAGTTACTACCACAAACAGAAGTACTTTATCTTTTGGATTATGTGAAATGGCTGGCAGTGATGCAGATTGTACTATTAATGAGTTAACCAAAAGATTAGATGATATATGTGACATTTTAGAAAGTAGCAGCAAGGAAAACGATTTTTCTAACCTTGTATGTTCTTTTAAAACTACCATTTCTGATCTTGGGCCAGTTAATCTACTGTTTAACTAAAAGCTTAAAGATATGAGGAAAAAGTTACTGCCTAAAGTTATAAAGAACTGGGAAGGTTTAAATAAAGGCGAGCAAGCAGATTTTATTGAAATGTCTAATTTTTTTTGTAAACTGCATTTATTATCTAACTTTGCAACAGAAACTGATAAAACAATTAATTCATTAGAAAAGTTAGTTTTAAGTAGTAGTTATGAAAATATTTTTGCATTCAATACTGCTGAATCAGGTGCTACTAGATTAATAAGAACTGAATATAAAGCTTTTCATGTAAAGGGAAGTGATGAAGCTGGAGTTGCTGGGTAATTTAATGCATTTCTTGCTGCTAAAGGACAAAGTAAGTGTATGCTTGCACCCTTTGTTGGTAACAGATTTAATTTATTATATTATAATGCTGTAGTTTTATATTTTCATTCAAAAGATATTTTAGAGTTTCTTTAAAATTGGAAAAATCAAAATAATCTTTTACTTGCAGGTAAAGAAGATATTAGCAACAAATTATATTTAGTAGAGGTGCGGGCTCATGGAATAGTTGATAAAATAATTACAGGTCCACTTTGGCGGATAATTGAATCACAAAAGAGTATTTTTGATATGAATCCATTTTTGTTAACCCTAAAAATAAAACTTTCAGATTTGTGTAAAAATGCATCATCGATTATGATCTCGAAAACACCTATATTCAGTCCAAGTGATGTTAATATTCATAAAGATATTTTGTATGATAAATTATTTTAAGAGACTAATGATACTGATTTAAAGGAGGAACTATTGTATATATAAAATCTGAATTAAATTATAACTTAAGATCTGACCTCATAATCCAGAACAACAAAGAACTAGAATCAACCTTTATTGAAATTTTACTGCCATCAGAAAAAATATTATTGTAGGTTGCATTTATCGCCACCCATGTATGAGCACTAGTGAGTTTAATATCACTTATATACAAACCTTAATTGACAAGTTATCACTAGAGAATAAAAAATATAGTTCTTTTAGGAGACTTCAACATTAATCTTTTAAAATATGACTCCTGCAATGATGTTTCTAACTTTCTAGATCTTATGTGCTCTTTCTCCCTCTTCCCATTAATTACTCAACCAACCAGAATTACCCCAAAATCAAAGACTCTCATAGATAATATATTTGTAAACTTTCACACTCCAAATACTAAATCAGGCAACCTAACAGTATGTCTTGCTGACCATCTTGTTCAGTTCATATCCTTTCCATCCAAGAACTTAAAACAGTCTCATTTCAAATTATATCGTAGATGTTTTAAAAATTTTGATGAAAAAAGTTTTTTAAAAGACCTTAAAGAAACTGATTGGCTTTCAATAAATCATTTAAACTACTGTGTTAATAACTCTACTTCAAAGTTTTTGGATGCACTTAAAAGATTACTTGACAGTCATGCCCCTTTTAAAATGTCAACCAAAAAAGCTAATAAATCTTTATCAAAGCCATGGATTACTAATGGAATCATTATGTCAATACAAATTAAAAATAAGTTGCACAAGAAGTTTATAAAATGTAACAATGAGAATTTAAAGCTACAATACTTTCAAAAATTCAAATATTACAGAAATCAAATTAGTAACCTACTGCGATACTCAAAAAAATCATATTATTCAACCTACTTTAATGAAAACTTAAATAACCTTAAAAATACCTGGAAAGGAATAAGGAGTATTATTTATATTAAATCAAAGATCAACAATAATATAGATAGTTTAAATATCTATAATAAAACTATAACTAACAAGAAAATAATTGCAAATACTTTTAATGATTACTTCTCTTCAATTGCAGATAAACTTTCTAAAGAAAATATACCTCCTAGATTTCACTTCAGCCATTATTTGAAAAATCAAAATCCTGATACTTTTTTTATATCTCCAGTTACTCCTCAAGAAGTAAATGACTCTATTTCCCTCTTAAATCCAAAAAAAAGCACCGGTCCCAATAGCATTCCTTCAAAAATAATGACCTTAGCATCTCAAGAATTGAGCTTCCCCTTGAGTATTATAATAAATCAATCTTTTCAATCAGGGATATTCCCTGACTTATTTAAAGTTGCAGAAGTTGTTCTAATTTTTAAAAGCGGCTGTAAACAAGATCCATGTAACTATCGGCCTATATCCTTACTCTCAAATATAGGTAAACTAATTGAAAAATTTATGTATAACAGGCTGCTCAGTTTTTTAAATCTATCAGATAGCTTATATAGTCTGCAATTTAGATTCCGAAAGAAACACTCTACTAACCAAGCACTCATAGATATAACTGAAACCATACGTGAGGCTTTGGATCAAAAGCAATTTGCTGGTGGAGTATTTGTTGACCTGCAAAAAGCTTTTGATACTGTCAACCATGAAATTTTATTATCAAAACTGTATCATTATGGTGTAAGGGGAATTGCACTGAACTGGTTTAAGTCATATCTAAACCATCGTCCACAAAGTGTTACTATTGGTAATATCTCATCCACTACTAAGTTTACATCTATAGGTGTTCCTCAGGGTTCAACTCTGGGTCCGCTTCTTTTCCTTATCTACATAAATGATTTAAACACTTGTATTAAATACTCAAAGGTGTATCATTTTGCTGATGACACTAACCTTCTGATTGTAGATAAGTCTTTAAAAAAGCTAAATAAGTACCTAAATTATGACCTGGCATCACTGGTTCAATGGCTGCGATCAAACAAAATATCTTTGAATGTCAAAAAAACTGAATTAGTTCTATTTAAACCTCAAGGCAAAAAAATTACCAAAAAACTTAATTTTAGAATTAGTGGTCAAAAACTAAATATTGTAGATAAAATAAAATATCTGGGCATATTATTAGATGAAAATCTTTTGTTCATTCAACAAATTAAGTCCATATCAAACAAATTAAGTCGAGCAAATGGAATGCTTACCAAAATAAGGCATTTTGTGAATTATGAAACCCTTGTGAATATTTGGCATGCTATTTTTAACTCCCACCTACGCTATGGTTGTCAGATATGGGGGCAAAGTCCATCCATTTATAAAAAAAACCTTACAAATCTCCAGAATAAATCTTTAAGAATAATTCACTTTCAACCTAACAGTTTTTGTTCTGACATACTGTATAATCTTTCTAAAATTTTAAAGCTTGACGAACTTATCTACTTATCAAACTGTGTTCTTGTATGGGACATTGTCCACCATAATACGCCTAGCTGCTTCACTAGCTATTTTAAATTCACAAATGATGTTCATAGTTATAAACTTAGGTCTGTATCTTATTGTAGTCTTTCTATGCCTTTAAAACAAACACACAAGTATGGCATAAAGTTAATCAAGTATCAATCAATTCAATGTTGGAACTCTCTTCCTGTTGAAACTAAAAAAATATTCTCCAAAATATCAAATAGAAATGCCTTTATAACCCATGTAAAAAAATTTATCTTCAGTAAAAATTATCAATGAACTATAAGTTATGCAATCACCCCCTAGTTATTCTCTATAACTAAATTTTTAATATAATAAAAGTAACATAGAAATAAATTAAAATATCTCATAAATAAAAATAAAAATGAGAATAAAAATATAAAACCAAAAATAGAAATAAAAATATAAAACCCATAAAATAGAAATAAAAATATAAAACTCATAAAATAAAAATAAAAACATAAAACTAAAAATAAAACATAAAAATATACAAATGTTCATTTAGTCACAATCAAGTACCCTCATTTTCATCATCCTGTAAAGTTATATGGCTCTAAAATTTGTGGCACTACTAAACCATATAACATGTAATAAATAAACAATAAACTATTCTCTATGCAATCGTCCCGCTTAATTCTCTGTAACAATTTTTTTTTTTTTTCTTTTTCTTTAATTCATATTCAATTTTTCTATGCTTGAAAAATGCTGGATCACAACAAAACTCCTATGACTTCTACTTCTTTGACTCTTCTTCCTTTCTTTCCTTCTTTTTACTGTTATATTTTTTTTAATTGATATTGTTATGATTTTTATATTTTATATATATATATATATTTTTTTTTTGCATCGTCCTTATGATAATCACTATAATATATATAGATAAATATATAGTAAAATATATACCTATATATAGTAAAATATATAGATAGTACTTATTATATTACTGTATTTAATATTATTATTACTATTTATTACTATTATTATTACTATTTATTTTTATTTATTTTTTATTACTTATTATTATTATCATTATTATTATGCTATATTTATACCATCATAGGTCTTTACGCGTCATCAGTTTATAACTGTTTGTAAATGTCCCGCACGATTGTATATATACAGTTATTATTTAAGTGAAAATATATTGATTTGATTTGATTTAAATATTTTAACACAGCAGACATTAGAAGTAATTTGTCATTCTTTGTTAGTTGTTCTGGAAAGACAATCTGTTGATCAACTTCCCGGAGGTAAATATTGGCATCCTTCTGATAATATAAGTAAGACTGCAGAGAATGTTCCAACAACAAACAAAGCGTCAGAAAGTGACTTTGCGGTATTGGATCTTTTAATTCGTACAAAGCCAAATACGAAAATACAAACTATACAAGCTTATACTATGTGGTATAAAAATAAAACACTAGACTGGTTGGATAAAAAGACTTTAGATGAGCATGACTCATTGCTAAAAAAAGCTTCAACAAACTTTAATAAAATAAAAGATAAATACAAACAACGTTATTTAGAATTAATGTTTGAAATGAGTGAAAGGTTGTTTGAAAAGCATAAAGCTAAAAAAACAGCGGGTGATAAAGCCTTCTTAAAAAAGCTAAATCGGTTAATGAGTTGTTAAAACTGAGGACGAAGTTGTGGTTGACCTCAAAAGAAGCAGATGATGATTATGTTTTGTTAGTTGACACATTTAAAAGCAAAAAAATATTAAGAGCACAGTTGGATTTTTATAGGTATGTTATGGAAGTTAAATGTGAACCTAAATATTTTTACAAAACTAAAATGCATGGTAGTAAGTGAATAGACTTAACAAACTATGAGTTGTTCAGTAATTTACAATCAGTTATTAGAACAAGGACTTTTCTAGAGCCCACTGAGAGAAGAGTTAATCTTATTGAAAGAAAAGAACGAGATATTTTGATTGCAAAACAGAAAGAAGAGTTAAGTGAAAAGTTAAAGAATGCAAGACTGTCTCAATTAGCAAATCAACAAAAAACAAACATCTTGGCTGTCATTCTAAATGATGTTAATTATCTTGTTGGGAAATTTATTCAACATAAAATAATGAAAATCGACACTAAAAAATACTTTTTGTGTACAGGTGAAGTTCTTCGAGTAAACAAGTCAACTCCTAACTTGTTTGATGTGGTCTGACTGTGGAAAATCAAGTATGGACTTTTCCATTGCTTGTTGACCTTGAAATAGCATTATAGTTTTGTAAAAAGCCTATTTTACAATTTATTTGAAATAATTACTAGTTTAATATATATTATTAGTAATATTTTATTAGAAATATATTACATATATTATAAATTATATAATATTATTCGTATTTATTAATCTATAATATTTATATCTATAATGTTTAAAGTTGTTATAACGTATCCTATATAGTTATTATATAACATTAGTAATATTATATTATAAATATTTAATAAATTATATAATATTATTATAAATTAGTCTTATATATTATTCTATAATAAATATATTACAGTTATTATAACGTAACATATATAGTTATTATATTATATTATTAATATTATTATAGTAGAAATATATTATAAATTATAACATATTATTATAAATTAGTCGTATATATTAATCTATAATATTTATATCTATATCGTTTATAGTTATTATAACCTAGTAATATTATATTATAAATATATTATAAATTATATAATGTTTTTATAAATTAGTCGTATATATTAATCTATATTATTTATATTGTTTAAATATATATATATATATATATATATATATATATATATATATATATATATATATATATATATATATATATATGTATATATATTTATATATACATATATATATATATACATATATATATAATATATATATATATGTATATATATATATATATATTATATATATATATATATCATATATGTATAGATATATACATATATATATATAATATATATATATATATATATATATATATATATATACATATATATATAATATATATATATATGTATATATATATATATATATTATATATATATATATATATATATATATCATATATGTATAGATATATACATATATATATATAATATATATATATATGATATATATATATTATATATATATATATATATATATATATATATATATATATATATATATATATATATATATATATATATATATATATCGTATATGTATAGATATATATCGTTTATATTGATCTATAATATTTATAATATCGATATAATGATCTATAATATTTATAATATCGTATCTATAATATTTAAGGAAATTTAAAATTGGGCAACCTTGTGTTTTATTTTTTCACAATTTAATGTTAATTAATAGAGTTATGACTATATTAATGTGTAATGTGTTTATGACTATATGAATGTATATTTTTCTGCTATATATATATATATTTTTCTTTTTATATTTTCTAAAAACTAGTTGTGAACTGAAAGTTGTTTTATTTGTATATTGTTTAATGATAACAGATAGATTATTGCCTAAAGTCGTTGCGTAAAATTTTTATGCAGTTTTTACTCTGCTCTCGTTCTTAAATTAAATTTAGTTTTAGTTTTAGTTTTCGTAAACGAAAAGCTTTTTTTTTCGTTCTCGTTTTCGCTCTCGCGCACGAAAATATCACTGGTGCAGAGTCACAAAACGTGAATGTGCCAATCCACCTTACTTTAACTTTAGATCTAATCCAATTTCATTGAAAGCAAACTAATTCTAATAAAGTCTAGCATAACAAAATAATGCATTTGATAATTTGTATAAACAAGGGGTTCGCAATCTTTCAAGACGAAAGACCCAAAGTTTATTATTTATAAAAATTTTCCAGTTTTTACAGAGCTACTAACATCTTGTTTTCAATATTATTATAGTATTTGTACATGGAGCTGGAGAGTCGCATTACAGCATTGAAATTTTAGCATCAAATGTTTATACCAGAGTTGGCAACCTGCTTGCGAGCAGCAGGTTGCCGATTCTGGTATAAATATTTAAATATATAATGTAGATTATGCACTTACATAAATCTTTATTTGTTTTTACATCAGGCCAACAAACACAAACTTTGAAATAATAATAGTGTTACGAGTAAAAATCTCGCGTATGCTCATTTAGTTCTCCACGTGCCAGGTATTTTTGAAGCACAACACGGTTTAAAAAAAGTAGAATATGGAAAATGTTATTAAAATACTAAACGTTGGATGAGTATGTAACACAAGACTACAAACGCAGCCTAACTTTCTTTTTTTAAGTTTAGTTTAGTTAATTTTAGTGGTCAATAATTTAAAATATTTATAACAATCCTTAATAAATATATAGACTTTTAAAAAATCATAAATGTTCGCTTGTTTAAATTACTAACAAATATGTGCTGCATCAGGCACCTCTATACTAACAGTCTTAAGATACTTGTGAACATCTGCGAAAAAAGTACCGTACTTTAAGAACATAATAGAACACTGGAAACATATGTGGAGAGAGTTTATTTCCTGTTATCGTTTAAAAATTCTCTTTTAACAAATGTAAATGTTCATCTAGTCAATTTTTGAAAGTGTTGACAGAAGTCGCGTCAATCACTAATAATCGGCCGTGAACATTTTAGTGAACGGACGTGTTTATTATTAAACTTAAAAATGGCTAATAAAAGTATTTCAATTACTCATTTAAAAGAAATTATGGATATTCATGAAAACACAATAATGAAGCTATTTAGCGACAGGATTGATAAACTAGAGAGTAAAATATCCTGAAAAAAAGTGTTGAATTTGTCAGTGACAAATATGAAAATTTACTATTGGAAATAGATGTTTCTAAAAAAACAGCAATGTCATCAGTATATCACTTGAACGACACAAAAATAAATATAGAAAATGATAACGTTATTAAAGATAAGTTGGCTGAACTTGAAAATAGGAGTCGCAGAAATAATTTGAGATTTAATGGTATAGAAGAAAAAGAAACCTGGCAAGAAACTTATAAGCTAAGGTTACTTATAACAAATATTTCACACGCGATTTTAATTTTTTTTTTTTTTTTTTTCAATTCATATTTATAAAATTATTTAAATTCTGAAATGGATTCAAACCAACTAAATTTTGAGTCAATTTCATTTAACTTTTTTCAAATTAATGATTTTTTACTTGATAATGAATCCGATCTTGACATAAATTATTTTAGTGAAGCAAGTGCTCTGCAAAACTGCTCTTATTTTTATAACAATGAATTGAAAGATTATCTTAATAGGGATTTTCTTAATGTTATTCATTTTAATATAAGAAGTTTAAAAAAAAACTTTGATACTTTTCATAGTAATATAGAAGAAACTTCTAATATTTTTAACATAATATGCATTACAGAGACATGGTGCAGTTCTGATGATGTTAAAAACTCAAATCTCCACCTTCCAGGTTTTAATTTAATTTCTTTAGCGCGTAAAAATAAAAAGCAAGGTGGTGGTATTCTTTTTTACGTGAATGAATACTTGCGGTTTATTAACAGGCCAGACTTAAGCATTTCTGATGGCGATAAAGAGGTTTTAAGTATTGAAATTTTAACTAAAAATACCAAAAATATAATTTTAAGTTGTTGTTATCGCCCACCAAATGGCGTAATAGAGGATTTTAATGCCTTTTTACATAATGATATAATTAAAAAAAGTTCACATGAAAAGAAATTAAACTACATAATTGGTGATTTTAATTTAAACTGTTTTGAATACCACACTAATACTAACATTAAAAAGTTTTACAATGACATTTTCGAAATTGGAGCGATACCGTTAATAAATAAGCGTACCAGAATATCATCAACATCAGCCTCTATATTAGATAATATAATTACAACTGACGTTTTTAACTTATCTTTAAAAAAAGGTATTATTAAAAGTGACGTCTCTGATCACTTTCCCATTTTTTTTCTCCATAAACACAAACATCAAAAAAATTCTACACCATAGTAAACCTTTCATCAAACGTTTTTTTACGGAAGCGAATTGCTCTGCTTTTAAGGAACAATTATCTTTACTTCATTGGAAACATATAGATTCTAATGATGCTAATTTAGCTTTTAATTCGTTTTTAAAAACATTTTTTGAAATTTATGATATTAATTTTCCTAAACATAAAATACTAAAAAAAAAAAAAATATTTCACGTCACCATGGATTACAAAAGATCTCAGAAAAAGTTCTAAAGTTAAGCAAAAGTTGTATATAAAGTATTTAAAAACGAGAACATTAGAAAGTAAAACAATTTATAAGAACTACGCTAAAAAATTTGAAATGCAAAGAAAAAATTTAAAAAAAAGATACTACAGAGTAATTCCATGTCAAAACAACCAGGCCATGTAACCCTATGTCTTTGGATTTTTTTTATATTTTTACTATAGTTATTACATTATAAAATAAGATAAATCCCAAAATTTCAAGGTCTAACTCCCAACGGTTCGTGAGTAATGGTTGTTTTAATTTTGGCTACTATTATTGTTTTGGTCATTTTCCGCCATTTTTAATTTTACATTTCTCTTTATAAAACCATGCCTTTAAACGTGTGAATTCTAAAAATAAGTGACTTAGTTAATCTCAAGACGAGGAATTTAAATATATAAATAAAAAACTCATTTTATAATTAAAAAGTACCTAAATATCAATTATAAATGTTAAAATAATGGACACCTGCCACTGTAAAATTTTTAGGTGTGCGGTAAATTTTTTAAGCCTAAAATTTCAAATTAGGTCATTGTATGTTTGAAGAACATTGTGTGAAAAAATCATTTATGCCAAATACATAGTTCTGTAAATATTTTACTTTTGTACTAAAAATGTATATATAATTGCAGGGGCGGACCACGATTTTTTGGTGTTTGAGTTAAATAACTTCCAGCTAAGTTCTATACTCCAAACCTTTGAATGTTCATACTTATGTCATTTAAGGATGTTTGCAAAAAATTGCGCTACGAAGAGCCTGGGAACAAAAATACCCTAAAAAGTAGAAATCATCCGCCCAAACGTGAAGGGAATTGATTTTTCCAAACAGAAAAATTACTTACCACCTTAAATAAGACTAAAAATTGTACATATTTTTAAAATTTTGTCAAAAAATCATTTGGTATTCAGAAGGTATAACCATGTAAAGTTTACAACCCCCTCAAAACGAGGGGGGTTGTTTAATTAGGTATGATTTCTAAACAAATCATTATTTTTCAATAAAATTTTATTACCTTAAAGAAATTTCTACCTAGTTTAGGATATTAGAATTCATATTTCAAAAAATTTATTTCCCCCACGTTTTAGTTTTCTAATTTTTAGGGTATTTTTGTTCCCAAGTTCTTTGCAGCGAAAAAATTTTTGCAAAACATCTTTAAATGACATAAGTATGAACATTCAAAGGTTTGGAATATAGAACTTACCTGGAAGTTATTTAACTCAAACACTAAAAAATCGTGGATCCGCTCTTGAATTAAACGTGCAATTTTTATTTCTTTTCCTAAGAGTAATTCCATTTCAAAACAACCAGGCCATACAACCCTAAATTCTCTGACTTTTTTTTCAATTTTCGCCAAAGTACTTTAGGAAAAAATGATAATTCCTACCTAAATCTAAATCTAAGTGGTTCTCAAGTTATGAAAGTTTTTTTAATGTATTTTTTGTTTCCTTTTTGTTCTTTGGTTCCTTTTCTTTTCCAATTATCAGTTTAATTGCTGAAAAAATAAGTTTAATTGCTGAATTCAGACATATTCATCTAATTTAAATGTTGCAATTAGTTCTACATAAATAATGTAATTAATACTTGTGCATTTTTAAATTTGCAAGTATAACATTTTTTAATTCATTATCAAAATGATTTCATGTGATATTGGTAAAGTTTTAATATCAGAATGCCATAAAACCTCATATTCTAGAAATAAAGAGGTTTTTTTACTACATGACCTAGACACTGATACTCGTCAAAACATTTTATGGAGATCTGAGTTGCGTGCTTGTGAAGAACTTTTCAGCATTTGTAATCACCATTTTCACTACTTTGGAAAAAGATTTGAAAAGAAAAATGGCAATTTTTGTAATGTTTATAAAGTGCATAAAAAAAAAATGAAAGGTAATTTGATTTAAAATATTTTTTATGTAATTATATCAAAGAAACCCTTCTTTAATTCTCAAATTGTATTACTTTTCTGAAGGATGTGGAGGTATAAAAATTTTCAAAATCTATGCCATCACTCAGAAGATTTTTTATTGAAAGCTGAATGGATATTTTTTGCAACCAGTCATGGCAAATCTTCTTGTGATGCAATAGGTGATACAGTAAAACGAACAACAGCAAAAAAACGTCCAAAGAAAAATCAAATACTAACAATCGATGCAACATTTGAATTTTGCACTCAAAAAACGCTCACAATAAAGTTCTTTAAAATTGATAAAGGAACTATGGTTAATGTTAGAGCTACATAAAACAAACGATTTGAGAAAGGAAAAACAATACCAGGAAGTCGAGGATTTCACCATTGCATACCAGTTTCGAAAGCATCTATATTATTTAAAAAAACTAGTAACAATATAAATCCAAAATCTATTAATATAAATAAAAAATCAAATTACCAAAATTTAAGTTTAATAAATTTTGAGCTAATGCAGAAATACAAATATTACGCATGTACATATAACTCGTTTTGGTGAATTGCAGTAGTTGAAGAAAAAGATGAAGAATATAATGATATAAAAATAAAGTTTATGCATCCACACGGTCCATCTGAACAGTTTTTCTGGCCGAAAAGGAATAAATATTGTTGGATACCAATCACCAATGTAATAACATTAATAAGTGCACCAACAATAATATCAGACAAATATGAACTTTCAAAAAAAGATTTTAACAAAATTAATAAGTATATATTTGTAAATCAATAATTTTTAATGGATATATTATAAAAAATTGTATATCAATTCAAGTATGCATCATTTTTATTTATTTTAAATACTACGATAAGCGAAATATGCTATATTTGCTTTTTTTGTAACATTTTTCATGTAATTTTTAAACTATGTATTTGGCAGAAATGATTTTTTCACACAATGTTCTTCAAACATACAATGATCTAATTTGAAATTTTAGGCTTAAAAAATTTACTGCACACCTAAAAATTTTACTGGGGCAGGTGTCCACTATTTTAACATTTATAATTGATATTTAGGTACTTTTTAATTATAAAATGAGTTTTTTATTTATATATTCAAATTCCTCACCTAGAAATTAACTAAGTCACTTATTTTTAGAACTCAAATGTTTATAGACTTGGTTTTATAAGGAGAAATGTAAATTTAAAAATGGCGGAAAATGACCAAAACAATAATAGTAGCCATAATTAAAACAACCATTACTCACAAACCGTTGGGAGTTAGACCTTGAAATTTTGGGATTTATCTTATTTTATAATGTACTAACTATGGTAAAAATATAAAAAAAATCTAAGGACATAGGGTTGCATTTAAAAAAAAAATTGGTTGTTTTGACGTGGAATTACTCTACATAAATTTACTAGAAAAATATAAAGATAATTCAAAGCAAACATGGCAAGTTTTAAGAGAAATTACAGGCAGTAAGAAATTGAAAGCTAGCTCTTTACCTAAAGCTATTAAAATTGATAATAAAATATTTGATGATCCAGGAGTGGTAGCTAATAAAATGAATGAATTCTTTACTTCAGTTAGACCAAATTTAGCAAAAAAAATTTCAAACATAAACAAAACAATAAACAGATGTAGTTTTCCTTTAATATCTTATCTAAATTCTTTTGAATTGTCTTTTGATGAATTTGATAGAGCTTTTAAAATGCTAAAGTTAAATAGAGCAGTCGGTCCTGATGATATCAATGGAAACATTGTCATTGATTCATATGATATCATAAAAAATATCCTTTTTAAAATATTTAAATGTTCAATTCAACAAGGAATTTTTCCTGATGAATTAAAAATAGCTAGAGTTTCACCAATATTTAAAGGTGGAGACTTACTTAATGTTAGTAATTACCGTCCAATATCTGTTCTCTCTGTTTTCTCAAAGATTATAGAGAGAATTCTTTATAATAAAATTTTTAATCATCTTTCTCAAAATAATATCCTATACAAAAATCAATATGGGTTTAAAAAAAATAACTCCACTGAACACGCTATACTCCAAATAACACAATATATTACTGAATCATTTGAAAGTTCCAAATTTACTTTAGGTATTTTTATTGACTTGTCTAAAGCCTTTGATACGATAGATCATAAAATTCTTTTTTAAAACTTAAATATTATGGAATCTCTGGCAATGTTTTGAAGCTTTTAAAAAGTTATTTAAGTAATAGAAAGCAATTTGTTCACAATGACGTATCATCGAAATCAAACTTGTTAGATGTAACATGCGGAGTTCCTCAAGGGTCTGTCCTAGGACCTCTCCTATTTCTCATTTACATAAACGATCTTTATGAAGCATCTAATTTAATGACAATTATGTTTGCTGACGACACGAATTTTTTTCTATCACATAGTAACATAATTACCCTATTTCAAAGTATGAACATAGAATTAATTAAAATTTCAGAATGGTTTAAATTAAATAAGCTTTCTCTTAACATTGAAAAAACAAAATGGTCTCTTTTTCTTCCATACTACAAAAAACATCTTCTACCAAGTGAATTGCCTGCTCTTTTTATAGATGACATTCAAATTAAAAGAGTAACGGCTACAAATTTTTTAGGGGTTTTTATTGATGAAAATCTGACAAGGAAAAAACACATTGAAAACTTATCCTCTAAAATTTCCAAAAGTATAGGAATACTATATAAAATAAGAAGCATGCTAAATAAACATACTTTAGTTCAGCTTTACCACTCTTTTATTCATTGCCATCTAAACTATGCTAATGCGGCTTGGGGTAGTGTAAGTAAAACTAAATTAGAACCACTTTATCGCCAACAGAAACATGTTGCACGACTTATTAATTTTAAACATCGATTTTATCATGCTAAGCCTCTTTTAAACGAAATGAATATTCTTAATATATATCAACTTAATATTTTTAATGTATTGTGTTTTATGTTTAAATGTAAGTCTCGCACATCTCCAATTTCTTTTCACAATTTATATTCTTTAAAAGTTAAAAATAAATACAATTTGCGTAATGAAAATTTTATTCTTCAACCAGTTTTCAAAACTAATTTTGGTAAATTTTGTATTTCATTTAGAGGAGCATTTTTATGGAACAAAATAGTGTTAAAACTTTTTGATTTCTCTCATGAATGGAACTTTTTCTTATTTAAAAGATAATTGAAAGAAATTCTTTTCTCAGTTGAAAACATTCTGATATATTTTTAAGTTTGTTTTGTTTTTTATTAATACTCTTAGGAAATATTTTATCGTAATTTATATATACGAAATCTTTTATCTTAACTTATATATATATATATATATATATATATATATATATATATATATATATATATATATATATATATATATATATATATATATATATATATATATATATATATATATATATATACGTATATATGTATGTGTATTTGTGCGTATTATTTGTATGTGTATATATATATATATTGATGTGTAAGTACATTTATTTACATGTTTGTATGTTTAAATATGTATAAATAATTATATTTGTATTTATGTGTGAATATTTGTCTATGAATTATTAAAGGATTATTTATTATTTAAAATCTGTTTAGGCGGTTCTCGATGACAAGATCTTATGATCTTCTGCGAGTATACGCGCTCTTGTTGTAACGTTAACAAAATTGTCATTCTGACTATACGTATTTTATTCATTCTTATATTGTAAAACTTATTTTGAATAAATAAAAAGAACAAAAAAAAATCACTATTTGCGGCAGGGTATTCTACTGAAACACAACACGGTTCGTGAAGAGTTTCTCTTTCGACATGCAATTGAGTACTCTTTGCTGTGCAAGTCTTTGATTATGACCAAGCATAATATACTTTGACGACGATAGACGATTGAATAATACATGAGTTTATTTCAACAAATCCACGCATGAACTTGAACATCAGAATTAAATTACCTCTTCTTTCTTCAAGTGTTGAAAGACCTAACATGACTCTTCGCTGCTAAGGAATGGTTTTTGTTGCACAGTTTTAAACTTTTTCTAGCACTTCTACGTCTTCCCGTTGGTAAGGTAACTAAGCTTGGATAGCGTACTCTATGTGAGAACGAACATACGTGGTGTATACTTCTTTCCACTGTGAAAAAATACGGCTGCGAATAGTTTTTTTTCAGCTTCTCTAAGGAGCGTTTAGCGTTCAAAAGCTGTTAAAACTTGAGTATTACGTTTGAGATCATTTGAGATAAGAACTCCAAGATCTCTCTCTAAATGGGCAACTTCGATTGCAAGTGGCAGGCCATCTGATCCTGGTATGTAATAATCTCGTTTTTATCTTTTTTATCGGCCAGTATGTATGACTAGTAACGAAGTAGCTAAATTTTTTTTTAAATTGTAACGTTGTTGACGTCAAATTTTCTTGAACCCCTCCCTCTCCTTGTCATAAATTATCAAATATTTTCAGACCCTTTCCCCTCTATTTTGTTGACGTAATTAATGGACAGCCTTTAAGTCAATATTTTTAAAAAATAACATGAAACCATAAAGCTCGGTTTGAAACAAGAGTGTTTTACTCCCACTTTATTTTAATTCGGTTTGAAAGAGCGTGTTTTACTCCTACTTTATCTTAATTCCTCAGTAAAAACCTAATATTAATTTTTATATCATTTCGGGATTTTTACTCGCATTGTAAAATGTATTCATAAACGTTAATTTTTGTGAATGTGTTTAAATATTTTAATAAAAATATTTCAATACTTTAAATAAAAAATATTTGAACTTTTATAAAAATAAGTGTCTGCCAGTGCTGGATTAAAGTGGAGGCGAAAAAGACCAGTATGCAAAACTTTATCGAAAGCTTTAGATATATCATGAGCAATAACCCTAGCTTTGCCGCCTCCATCTAATGAACAATAAAATCTTTCAGTCACAGCAGTTAGTAAATCAGCCATAGATAGGGTTTCCATTTGTCTTGATTTTACGAAGGAGAGCGCAATGAAAAGATTAATTTTATTTAATTTAGCGCTGCGCTCTCCTACGTAAAATCAGGACATATGGGAACCCTAGCCGTAGAGCGAGAAGATTGAAAAACATATTGATTGTCTGACAATAAGTTAATTGACGGGATGTTAGAAGTTTACTTTAGCAACAAAAGCTAGAGTAATTTGAATGTCTAACAATGTATGAGAAAAAAAGTTCTTTGCAAATAGTTCTGCTTTATTCTAGGAGAGTTAATAAGATCAGCCCCATAAATGAAAGATAGAATGTTAAACACACCTTTGTTAAAGACGCTGTTGAAGATTTTCCAAAATTCTCTGGAGCCTAACTTCTAAGATAATTGATATATACAAAATTTAGTGAACTGGGAATAATAGAGCTTAGTATCAAACAACACCTTTTAGCATTGCTTTCTTGCAATAATAAATAGGCGTTTGTTCACAGAAGAGTTGATTAAAAGATGAAAAATGTGATTGCGATTAGATATAGAAGCTGCACTATGAAAACCATGGAATGGAAGGAGGCTTGATTTAAAACTAATAACAAGGGAAAAAAGCTTCTATTCTTGTCTGGATATAGGAGTTAATGTTAGAGGCGCATTTATCAGCGGAAAAAGAAAAAACATCAGTCCAAGGACCACCACGTAGAAAATCATGAAAGAAAATCCAGTCAGTTTTAAAGAAGTAGTAATGATAATGTGAGTCCGAAGAAAAATTATGAGATGAAAATTTTATAGAGAGCATTGCATGTTCGGAGCCACCTAAAAGAGTAAAAGGAGAACTGAACACAAGCTAGGGTCAGAAGCAAGACACAAACCAAAGAATGAAGAATGAAGGTAAGTGATTAGGGTGTCTGGAAAACGATTCACAAAGTTAACTATCGGAGCAAGAGATTGAGAAATGCAGAAGTTATGGGCTTTAGTGTCTGCAGGGTCAGTGGTGTTTCTGTCAAGACATTCAGTGTGATGAGCATTAAAATCTGCAACAAATATAATATTGTCAGAGGGGTAAATAAAAAGGCATGGTCAATTCGATCAGAAATTACATCTAAAAGAGTGCAGTCTAACAAGAACAATAAAGAGCAAAGAGAAAGGTAATAGAGTGAAGAGGTGCGAATCAGAAGCACATAAAATTCAAAGGATTCAAATCTGACTTCACAAAAGTTAGGTGAATTGATGCGTATGTATACCCTCAAGGCAAGCATGTGACTAATGGAATTTTTGCGAATCAAAAGATAGTAACCATCAACACTGAGATCTGACGAAGGAATGGTGAAATTTAAATTAGTCTTACAAAGAGAAAACAAGTCTAGGTAATTTTTCAAAAGATAAGATTCAACTGATGAAAGGTTGCTTCACACACCACGAATATTTGTAAAATATATATTAAAGCAGTTAGATAGTGGGAATGGTTTTTTATGTTAAATATTTTTGATTACTTTTGGCATGATTTAAGTTTAAAGAGAACTTGACTCATTTATAGATAAAGCACAGTATTCAAAGAAATGATATGCCGTTACCTCAATCCTGCTAATTAGCCCAATGTTGTAACTCAGGGCTCTTTATGTGTTCTTAACAGTGCACACCTAAAGTATTAACAGGGAAACCATCCATGCGCAACATGGCACTTTTAAAACTCTGATATTTTACAGTTTTTGATGGAATCAGCTTCTCTGAGATCTACCACTGAGTTCGGTAAATTAAAAAAGAATATTAAGCTTACTACCAGCCGACCTCAGAACCATTACATTGAGTTTTAAAGCTGTACCCTCATTAGGAGATAACAAAAAGAGTTGCATATCCACTATAAAAGAAGTACTAGCAAAAATCTATAAGTAGAATCAAGTAAATCATTCAACATCCCAGGTGGAAATCAATGTAATATAGGTTTACATCAATGCCAACCTAATTGATGAAGAAGGAGTTTGAGGCTGATCAACAGAATCTAATTAACCTTAAAATCTCTGCTTTGGAGGATTTCTACAAGACAGTAGCTGGATCCAATTAACATCTGCCCCTGATGAGTATTTTTATGGAGACACGATTACTTTACACCATTACTACAGGAAAGTTGTTGAACTTGAAATTTAAACTTTATAACTGCTTTTTTCCTTTTTTTTTTATTTATTTATAAACTTTGGCATATATATAATTCTGACATATATAAAATTCGCCGAATGGTCACACACGAGCAGTGAACGCCTGAGGAAAGAAATAAAGTACATTAGAATAAAGGAGGATTATTTTTCGAACAAAGCATATTTTGACAGTTGTCAAGACAAAAAATAAAGATTAATAGAGGAATATTTAAAATTTAAATAAGACAGACGATGCACCTAAACTGCAATAACAATAATAATAAACACTAAATTGTTTTCTAAACACTAATATTAACGAAGATATACAAAACATACGTCACCAAACAAAAAATAAATAAAACAAAAAATTGATTACAAAATAAAAAAGTAAGCATACAGCAATAAAAGGCATCAGAATGGAAAAAAAACATTAATGCCAAGGTGCGAACAGAATTTGTGTAGTGATTAAGTAATAAACATCTCCTCAGAGTCGCGTCTATTATTACTGGCGTTTCGATGAGGATCAGCTCTTATAACTAGTTTATCCCGTCAGACAAACGTCTTCGCCACTTATGCTTTACCCCGCGACTTACGCTTATTCCATACTGCAGTAAAAAAGGATTCACTACAAATAGCCAAAAACACTAATATTTTTTTGATGATATGAAAAGTGTTGATCTATTGCACAATATAAGTAAAAATAATTAAATAAATCACTTACCATACCAACGGTAGAAAAAACTACGCACAATGAATTAAAATTCAAATAAAAACGCCAGAAACAAAACTAAAACAACTAAAGTGTGCAAACAGAAAATACTAATAAATTTTTTTTTTTTTTTGTTCATTTAACAATATTCTCTGGTAAAATTGTCGTTGGTACATAATATATGAAGAACACGGAAACTCGAAGAGGATCATAAGATCTTGTCACCGAGAACCGTTTAACAATACAAAAATTATAAACCAATTATTTCAAAAAAATATAAAATAAAAAGTAAATACCGTTTAAGAAAACCTTCTTACAAATAAAATAACCTCAATTATAAAACACCGTTTAACAAAACAATAAAAAAATAAAATCAAATATTTGAAATTAGTAAATACCGTTTTTATGAAAACCGTCATACAAATAAAATACCAATTAAAAAAACAATAAAAAATAAAAACAAATATTTTAAATTACATTTAGAAACACTTATAAAAGAGAAACGAGATCAGAAGAACTCGAAAATATTTTCTATTGAGAAAATAACTTTTTTCAGTTTGTTTTTGAAAGAAGAAAAATTCCAACTTTAGGAAAAATCAAAGTTTTTTAAAACTATTTGGTTCCACAAATAAGCTCCGCGATAAGATATAAGAGACCTTCCAAATTTTGTACGCGAATAATGTTGATAAATAAAATTGTCATTTCTTAGATCATATTTGTTTTTGGGCTTTATTGCATATAAAATTTGAAAAGGTATTGGAGCTAAGTTTATCTTACATTTAAATATAAAGCAAAGAGTGTTAAGAACATTTAGTTGGTATATATTAAGAATACTCATTTTGAATAAAAGTGGTTTTGCATGAGTAAAACAATCTTTAAAATTTATTAGTCGTGCTAGATGCTTCTGTTGCCGATAAAGAGGATCTAATTGACTTTTTTTTAGCACTGCCCCATGCGATATTTGAATAATTTAGATGGCATTGAATAAGTGAGTAATAAAGTTGAATTAATGCGTGTCTATTTTTTTTTATTTTTTTTTATTTATTTCGCCGTTTAATAACTTTTACAATTTACAAGGTTTATAAATTAAAAAAAAAACTGGCGGGGCAAGTAGAAGACATTATTTTGTTTTATCACCGAGCCCCAATCGTACGTATTTACAATAGCCGGATAAAATATTTATACTTTACAAACTATTTATTAAAAATTATAAATGTAAAAATAAATAACAATTAGTTTAAGAAATACTTCAAGAACAATGTTCATGTTAAGAGTAATAATCAAGTAAACAAGAAAAACTGAAAGAAAAGTAAAAAAGAAAAACAAAAAATAAATTAATTAATTAAAGAGCACGTATTTTCAAGAGCCACACTATATACGTATATTATACAAATTATTTGTTGAAGAATATGAAAATAAAATTTATAACAATTTGTAATAAAGTAATATTTAAATAAAGAACAAAAAATTCAAAATAAAAGAGTACTTAATTTAAAAAAACCGTTTTATGTATGTATATTTTTAACCAATTTAATTAAAAGTAAAATAAATAAGAACTCATTAATAGTTAAGTAAAATGTTGAAAAGATTTCACCAATAACTTTTAAGATTAGAGGAAAGACCATAACTCGAATAATGAAAAAACTTGATAATAATGAAAAAAGTGATAAATTGATAAATTCTGATACATATTTTATATAATTGAATTTTAGTTTAAAAGAGGCATTTAAAATCGGATATATTAAAATCCATAAGTAATAACACCTGTTTCGATTCTTTTTTAAACTGATGTATACTAACTTTTTCCGTATTTGCAATATTAGGAAACTTTTTCCACAAATAGGGTCCACTATATTGAATTGAATATGTAATTTGTTTTGAATTATATTTAGGGACAATGTAGTTATTATTTGAAAATTTTGTCGGATATTTATGCTCTAGTTTTTCAAAATAGGACTGAAATATTTTAGGAGATTCCCATTTTTGTTTTATACATAAACATTAAAACTTGATGTAAGTTTATTTTATAAACATTTAATGCGCCCAGTATACGCAGAAGAGGCTCGCATTGTACAATTTTATCAGCTCCAAATAATATTCTGCAGGCATGTTTTTGTTTACTGTACAATTTTTTTAATTGTGTATGATTTGTACTTGCCCATGCAATATTACAATAAACCAAATGACAATGAATGAAAGAAAAGTATAAACTTTTTAAAGATTTATTATTTAGAAATGGTTTAGCCCTATATATCATGGCAATATTTTTTGATAACTTTTTCTCAATGCTTTTTATATGATCACTCCAATGTAAATGTTCATCTAATATTACGCCCAAAAAGTTAACTGAAGTTTCTCTTTTAATGTTAGCGTTATTGATTATTAGATTTGGGAGTTTAATGGGAATATTTTCTAATTTATTTACTTTATGAAATAAAATAAATTTGGTTTTCTCCACATTTTGAGACAGTTTATTACTTATAAACCATTTATTAACCTTTCCCAACTCTTCGTTAGCTGTTTCAAAAAGTGTTTTAATATCTCTGTGAGAATAAAAAAAGATTGGAGTCATCTGCAAAAAGAATACAGTTTAAGAAGTGTGTTGCTAGATTTAAATCATTTATATATACTAAGAATAATAAGGGTCCTAAAATAGAGCCCTGGGGGACACCACAAGTTACAGCATATGGAATTGTTTGTTTTTGCGCATATTGGATGAATTGCATTCTATTGGTCAAATAGCTTTTGAACCAAAATAAGTTATTATTTTTTACTCCATAATATTCAAGTTTTTTTATTAGTATGTTATGGTTTACAGTATCAAAAGCCTTTGACAGGTCAATGAAAACTCCTAATGTAAAGTAGTTAGTACTAAATGCGCTTGTTATTTGATTGACTATATCAATCACTGCATGTTCAGTGGAACATTTTTTCTTAAAACCAAACTGTTTTGAGTACAACATTGTTTTCTGATAAATAATTAAATAGCCTGTTGTACATTATTCTTTCAAGCAATTTTGAGAAACACGGTAATATAGATATAGGTCTATAATTAGAAATAATAGAGTCATCGCCACTCTTAAAAACTGGTGTGATTCGTGCAATTTTTAATTTTTCCGGAACAATACCTGTTTTAAAAGAAAGATTAAAGATGTGAAACAAAAGAGGTTCGATTATATGATAAACAGATTTTACAACATTAACGTTAATTTTATCAAATCCAGCACTTTTGTTGTTTTTAAGATTATAAAAGGCGGTTCGCAATTCAATTAATTTAAGATTAGGTTCATCCATAAATTTATCGTAATTTTTTAAATAAGACTCAAATGAAGTTGAATTCAGAGGAATTTTTGATGCCAAAATTGGACCAGCATTAATAAAAAAACTGTTTATTTTTTCAGCAATAATTGATTTATCATAAAAATTTTTATCATCAACTGTTATTTTTTTTGGCAGAGTGTTTCTCGTATAATTATTTTTGCCAATTACTTCTTTAATTACATTCCAAGTTTTTTTGGTGTTTCCGCTTGCTTTGTCTAATAGTTTTGCATAATAAAGCTTTTTAGAGATTTTTTTTGTTTTTTCGAATATATTTTTGTAGTTTTTATATGTCATTTAGTTTTTATAAGTTTTTTTTTTTAAGTATTTATCATATAATTTTTATTTTTTTTTTTGAGGATTTTAGTTACCCATTAGACATCCATGGAGTCATAACTATTTTTGTGTTCACTATAATTTGTTTTTCAGGAAATGCTGTTTCATATTGCTTGCAGAATTGACTTAGAAATAGATCATATGAGTTGTTAGCATCGTTTGATTGCAATACCAGATTCCAATCAACGTTGTTTCTTAAAAGATTTTGAAACTGTTTTACAGAGTTTTCATTGATCTGTCGCCTAAATATGGTAGTTTTAGAAGGAATGTTGTTATTTATTATGTTATTAGTAACTAAGAATGTTGGGAAATGATCTGATAAGTCAGTTTTGATTATACCTGTGTTAAGACGGTTATTATGAAAGTTATTAGTTACTATATTATCAAGAAGTCTCGAAGAGTTGTTAGTCACTCTAGTTGGCTTGTTTATTGTGGGAATTAAGTTACTTTGAAGAAGAGTGTTTATAAAATTTTTTACATTATTATTTGAAGCATGTTTTTTTAGGTCAATATTTAGATCACCAGCCAAAAAGACATGATCTCGCGTTTTATTGATAGCTGTTATAAATGATTTCAGATGAGTTTTATATTTTTTTAAATTACCTGATGGTGGTCTATATGTCGCATTTACAATTATGTTTTTTGTGTTTTTACTTTTTAATTCAATACATAATGACTCACAATCTATTTCATTCACGCAGAGATCATTACGTAAACTATAATTAATTGAGTTGTGGATAAAAATACTTACAAAACTTACAATTTTACAAAAATTACAAATTTTACAAAAATTACAAAATTTACAAAACTTCTCGCTTTATATAGTACTCCAATATTTTTTGAAACTTTTTTGCGCAAGGTTTCAATATGATTTTTCCACGTAAGGTTTTCATCAATAAAAACACCAAGAAAAAGTATAACTTTTGATTGTTTTATTTGAATATTATCTATATATATTTGAGGCATATCATTTGGCAAAAGATGTTTTTTGGATTTTGGATGAAATAGAGTCCATTTAGTGTTTTCTATGTTAATTGATAACTTATTAGACTTAAACCATTTTGAAATTTTAATTAGCTCTATGTTCATGTCATTAAATAGTGTTATGATATTATTGCTAGACAAAAAAAAGTTTGTGTCATCAGCAAACATTACTGTTTTTAAATTCGAGGCATTATAAAGATCATTCATATAAATGAGAAAAAGAAGTGGTCCTAGTATAGACCCTTTGGGGACACCACATGTTATATCTAGTAAATTTGTTGTAGAGGATACATCAATTTGCACATACTGTTTACGATTGCTTAAATAGCTCTTTTATAGTAATTTTAGAAAATTACCACAGATTCCATAATTTTTTAGTTTTTTTAATAAAAATCTCATGATTTATCGTATCGAAGGCTTTTGATAGATCTATGAACACTGCAAGAATAAATTGTGATTTTTCAAACGAATCTGCAATATTTCTAGTCAGATGAAGCACTGCGTGTTCAGTGGAATTATGTTTTTTAAACCCATATTGGGTTGTACTTAGTATTTTATTTTTAGAAAGATGATCATAAATTTTATTGTAAAGGATCCTTTCATAAATCTTTGAAAAATCAGAAAGTACAGAAATTGGACGATAATTAGTTATATTTGATAATTCCCCCCCTTTAAATATTGGTGTAACTTTGGCTATCTTTAGTTGATCAGGAAATATACCTTGTTTAATTGAACAACTAAAGACCTAAAAGAGTATAGTTTTTATGATCTCGTAAGAACTGATTATAACGTTACCATTTATTTGATCTGGGCCTATCGATTTATTGATTTTTAGCATTTTGTAAGCACATTCAAACTCTTTAATAGAAAGTTCAAAGTTATTAAGTATAGAAATTATCGGAAGATTAAGATCATTAATTGTGTTAGTTATAATTGGAATATTTTTTTCTAAATTTGGACCAATTGTTACAAAAAGATTATTTATTTGATTTGCTATATCTTTAGGATTATATAAGAAATCATCATTGTTTTTAATAAATTTTGGTAAGTTGCATGTTTTAATTTTTTGATTGCCAGTAATTTCATTTAAAATTTGCCATGTGCGTTTAGCATTGTTCTTAAACTTCTCTAATAAGTTTGAATAGTATTTTTTTTTTAAGTTTTTTTTTTGACTTTCAAAAAGCTTTACATAATTTTTATAAATTTCCTTATTTTTATCTGTTTTTGACTTTAAATACTTGAGATACAATTTTTACTTGGGAAGATTTCCTGAGTTCTTCAGTAATCCATGGTGACTTTAAGCTTTTTTTGTTTAAGTTAACTTTGTATTGAGGAAAGTTTGCATCATAAACTTCATAGAATGTTCTAAAGAATGAGTTATAAACCACATTTGCTTCCGACGAAAAATTTATATGATTCCAATGTAGTAATGATAGTTGTTCATTAAATGATGCAATATTTACTTCACTGAAACAGCGTTTTAGGATAACTTGTTTTTTTATTTGTAATTGTTCAATATCAGTATTTATTGAAAAGAAGATAGGAAAATGATCTGAAACATCATTTTTAATTAACCCTTTTTTTCGCCTTTATTCAACCAGGAACCCTAAGGAAAGAGAATTATGATGCAGTTAGCATCAGCCAAAGATGAGTATTTTAATCGACAAAATTTTTTGAGCCTTTAGACAGGAGATTTTTAATTTGGAGTTTGTTTCTCCTAGCATTTGCCTAAAAAAAAAGCAAATCTTCCAAAACCTTACTAGCCAAACCCAACAAGGGACATATAGTACTGGGTTACATGATACCAGTACCACGGTGATCGTGATGATCCTGAACCGTTTTTATTATTATTTTTTAATTATTATTGTTATTATTATTATTGTTATTATTATTATTGTTATTAAGATTGTTATTATTGTTATTATTATTATTATTGTTATTAAAATGAAATTTAAAACTTTTTGTTTTAAAATTTTTAAACTTAATATTTGTAATTTAAGTATTTTCGAATCCTTTCAACTAAACAATTCTACCCAGAGGCGGCTCGACCAAGAAAATGAGGGGGTTGGGAGTGAATCCTCACAAAGTACCAACTGATTCCTATATATATAAAAAAAGTCTTTAAAACTAAAATTTACTCGGCTGAACAGTTTCAAATAACCGACTTGCCAACTAAATTCTTAAAAAAATCGACTATAACTTGAAAATCACCCTTAATGGGGAAACCCCCCTCCTCCCCACACACATACACGTAAAATCGCCTCTGATTATACCCCACTAAATACTTAATAAATTTACTATATAATTATATCTTGGGCGATTCCATCGTTACTTACGGGACATTTTGATCATTGTAATGTCACATTTTTACATATATATTTTTTATTTTAACAAATTAGATGTTTACATATTTATGAACCGTCCCAAAATCATTTATTTGTTTTCCTGTTTATTGAAATTTTGTTCAATTATTATAAGTTTAGGAATTATGGTTGATTATATGCTGTGTTACTAACCGGACGCAATAAAACATTGCATTGAACCTGTTGTTTTCAATTGAATATTTCAAGCCAAATATTTATAAACTAGCTTCTTAAATAAAATTAAATATTATTCTGGGTAAAATTATTTAAAAGTTTGTTTTAGCTATTTATTTATCTTAAATCAAATTAGTGATTGTTACTTATTGGGACAATTCTACACTTTTAACAAAATGTAGTTTATCTACCATTTATATAGAAAGTATGATGCATGACTTTAATTTGAAATTTAAAACAAAAAAATAACGCAAATAACATTATTGATCGAAATTAAAAATTTTTAAACGTATGGCAACCCAATGACTACTTGGTTTTTGTTTGAATTTATTTATTCATTTTATCTAAATAACTCACTGGAGCGTGGAATTGCCCAACTGCGTACATACGTTTTATAATTTCGAAATCTTTGTTTAAACAATCAGGGAGCTTATTCACCAAACTTTTTTTTTGCGTAAGTTTGGCGTAAGTTTGGCGTAAGTTCAAAACTGTAAAAGTCGTATTCACCAAACTTGCGCAGCTGCGCTAAAAAAAAACTTTCGGAAATTTTGCGTAAGTTCAACCTTAACTATCGGTATTCACCAAACTGAAATGGTATTCACCAAACTTTGCTCAGCTCAATTTAAGCAAGAAAAGTTACGTTAGCTACGAGTTGCCTTAACTTAGGCGTAACTTTAAAATCACTAAATAATAGAAATGGTGAAATACTATTACGATGCACATATTATCAGATTGATATAGAATTTTACTTTAAATTATAATATACACAATTTATGTATAAAAATTGTATATATTATAACAATCTTAAAAATAATCATAGATATTAACACAAATATAAATGCATCATAAAAATTTAAAAACTTATTGACTTAATAACATCTAATATTTAGACGCTGTTATTATAAATTATAGTAATAAAGCATTTTGTATTATAATATCATAATATTATAGTTATTTTTTTGTATAATATGATCAATTTATTGTCTTATAATTGTAATATAACAGCATAAAATAGGACCTTAACATATTTAAATTATATGCAGTATGATGTGATATTATAAATAAATATTGGTACATCTTTATGGCAAGCATTAAGATGTTATATTAATAAATAACTTAAGCTTAAAGTATTTATTTTATATATATTAAGATGTTATTATATTATTAATATAACAAAACATTTTATGTAAAATAATAGTAACATTGTTATATAAAATAAGATATTATATCTTATTTAGAGTATGAATTATTATATATTATAAAAGATGTTATGTTGTTATGATGCAGTTATGATTTGGTAATATATATATATATATATATATATATATATATACATATATATATATATATATATATATATATATATATATATATACTATATATATATATATATATATATATATATATATATATATATATATATATATATATATATATATATATATATATATATATATATTTCATAAATATATATATATATATATATATATATATATATATATATATATATATTTATGAAATTATTATATTGACAAAATAACAACTATATCTTTATAAATATTCTATTCACAGTTTTTTGTTAAATGGTACATGTCTCATTAAGTTTAATGATCATACTTCATTTAGTTGTTTTAATAGCTTTATTTAGTTTTAGTTTAAATGGAACTTTAGTTAATTTGGTCAAGATCAAATCTAGCGTTAAGCTCAATTTGTTGCTTTAAACGATTACTATAATGTAGAATGTGTTCAAAAATTTCATTTGTATAAAAACAAATAGAGGTAATTAACACATTAATAATAATTTGTAACCAATCATGTTGAGGAGCAACCCGATTTCTTCGGATTCAAAAATGCTAATATCAATGAGGCTTTTTTCAAAGTAACTGGGAGTTTTCAAAAAGTAATTGTTAAAAATTACTAGTCAATTCAAAAAAAAATTAGTAACAAAAAAAGAGTAATCTTTTGGTTATTAATTGTTTAATATGATTGTTGTAAATTGACTGTTACGAATGAAGTTTGAAAGAGTTGATTTATCGACGTCTTACATAAGAATAACTTTTTTCCTTTTTCAGAGATATTGTCAAAAAGTATCCTTGATAAAAGTTTTTATTTTTTCTATTTCTTAATTAAAAAAGATTGTGGAATGTAATCCTAATGCAGATTTCCCTTTTGCTTGTTAACAGTCTTGATTACACCATTCAATCAGCCAACTACACCAGAGAAAATATATTTCAATAAGGCTCACCTTCAGGTAGATAGTGATGTGGAGCAATCCTTTGATTTTCTCAAAAACCGTTGGAGGTCACAAGAGAGGTGGAGCACTTCAGTGCTCCTAACATATTCTCACCCAAATTATATATTGCAAAATATATATTGTGTGTAATTTGCTGAAAAACCTTTACAATGGCTTAGGGTTAGAAATTCCAGATGACATAAACTTTGAGGACAGTGATGAAGATGATGTACACTATGTTCAGGCTGAATTAACAAAGGTCAACCCTTTTAACTTGGCATTGAACAAAGTACTCTAATTAAAACTTTGTTTTTAAATTGAAGGCAATAATATATTTTTGAATGTTACATGGATTTTTTTTGATTTTTTATTTATGACTTGTCTAAGCATTTTGCAAACTCCAAACTTATGCTCATGCTAATGTCAAATTAGTATACGAATTTGTAATTTCTTGTATTTTAAAAAAATACTATTTACTTGATATTTAGGATTGAAAAAAATAAAAGTTTGTTTAGTTTTTATTAATTATATATTAAACAATTGTCAAAATTTATCTGCCTCTTTCTAGAATAATCAGTTCTATACCCCTCACTATCTCTTTTCTACTTAAAAGTATTTTCCTAGCTTTTGTAGTAATATTTTATACTAAATAAATATTCAATAAAAAGTATTAAGTTTTTATAGCAAAGTGTTATAAAATTATTATTGTCATTTTATTAGATTGTAAAAAATACTAATGAGTAATAATCCCTAATTTAAATTAGTTAGAAATTTATGAATTCAATATTAAAAAAGTTTGTTTTATATAATTACGAAAACTTGGTTCATTCAAAAAAAAAATCAACTTGGTTGTTTTTTTGCGTAAGTTTTTGCTTAAGTTTAGCGCAACTCATGCGCAACCCTAACTTTATGGAAATGCTGCGAAACATTGGTGAATACCAAAAAAAACATGAACTGAAGATTTCCGTAACCTTAGTTGAGCTGTGCAAAAGTTACGAAAGTTTGGTAAATACGCACCCAGATTTTACTAAATTTCTGTCATAATTTTGTCTTAGTGGTTTATTACGCAATTTGTCCGCGTGATTTATGACGTAGTTTCGTATGGCAAAAAAAATTTTTTTTTTTAAATCATTTAAAAGTTATTGTATTTTTTTAAGTTGATTTATGTGATTTATCACGTAATTTCATATAGTAAAATAATGTTGTCTTTTTTTTAAAATCATTTTAAAGCTATATTTTTTTAAGTTAAAATTACTGACCAGTTACTAACTTATAAATATTTTAACTTACGTTATTAGATTTATTAATTTTATCTACCTTTTTTGTTACTTTATTTAAAACTCATTCTATTTAACATGTTTAGGTTTAAACTTAATAACAATTTGGAGTTTTTTTTATAAATACTATAAATGTTTCATACAGAAACTTTATTACAAAATTTCGTTCTAAATATAGAAATTTCAATTTAAAACTGTCTTCACCGCATAATATTAATCTGAAAAACTACGTGGTTATTATTTAAAGATAAAATTATAAAGAAATCTAATGAAACCACGATAGCGTTATCAAAAGCTCAGCTCCATACCTCATAATTTTGTTTAAAAATAAATTATCTACCTTTTGAAGAAAAAAATAAAAAATGGAAAAAACATTATTTATGTTATTAATAATGACATTTAGTGAATTTTCCACTAAAACTATAAAAAACTGTCATCAAAAATGTGTTTATCGTTTTTGGCATGCAGCTGGAACGTGTTTACCTTCGGGACAGTGTAGATGTCGGTGGGGATGGACTGGTCCAAATGCAAAGTATATAAACGGTGGTAAGTACAACAATCAAATACTTGCTGATTACTGTACCATACCATGTCATTTTACTTTCGATTTTCGAAATCCTCGCTGTATTATAACAAATACACAAACTTTTGTAACAAAACAACATTTAATATCCGCAGCAGATAAGAAATCTAAAAACGTAACATTTTTGACTAATGTTATGCACACTGATTTCCCAATAACCTCAACTAACTCTACATCAAGTAATAATAACTCAAAATCTCCCTCTAAGCAGAAACCTCATTCATCAAATACGTTATCTGCAAAAACTAAAAGTAGCGATACCGTGTTTACTAAATCTAGTCAATCTACAGCAACTAAAGATGCTATTTCTGAACCAGCAGAGCAAATAGCTGGAAAAAAAATCACACAGCATGATACAAAAGCACCTCTTGAGAAAATTATATCTGCACCTACTGAAGAGTTAATATTAAATAACGATTCTACGATAGTTGTTAATTCTGAATCGGTAGAGAAATCAACTAATAACAGATTGACACGGTGTAGTGCAGAATTACCGGTTAAGTTTAATAAATTTGTATTTAAGACAAAATCAACATCAAATAGTGATTCTACATCAACGTCTTCTGAATTAGATGTTTCAACCATCCCTAAATCAGAGTTGATACCTTTTCCTGAATTAGAATTGTCAACTGAAATCAAACGTTATAGTACAGAACCAGCCCTTTTAACAATTGAACCTTTAACAAATAAAGAGTTATTTAGAAGTAGTTTTACAAAAACAACAGTACCTGAATCAACAGATGTATCAACTAAAAGCGAAAGCACCGAGTTAAACAAAGAAAAATCAACAATAAATTCAATAGAGGTCATTTATTCGAATTTCTCGCTGTCATCTATAGCAAGTGACGACCTTACTGCGTATGATAGTTTGTGTTGTTTTTATAACCCATAATTTTATACTAAATGACGTAATGGCGTAATAGCGTAGCTACACATCTTTTATATTTCTTTATCCTGCAAAAAAAACTTTTAAGTAGAAACCTTTGAAATAAATCTTGACTAAAATACTTCACATTAATGGTGTTTATTCGTTTGTTTTTTTTATAACAGTAATGAATTTTATTGATTGTTTTTAACTGATATGTGACCAAGATTTTTTTTATATAGTTATGTACCCAGTCGGCATTAGGTCTTCAAAAAACGTCTTTTAAACGTTCAAAAGACGTCCTGAACGTCTTTTGAATGCTTAAAAGACGTTTTTTTAGGACCAAATCCCGGCAAGGAAGATGCTCTAAAAAAGTCATTTTAGCTCATAAAGTCATTTTAGCTGATAAATTTTAAAATAAAAATAGTCACAAATAAGAAAAGAGTATATGGTATTCGAATAATTTAAAAGAAATTTAAATATTGTGAAAATCTATTTCATTAAATTAAAATTTTTAGATTTAAGTTTAAAATTTGAAAGTTTGAATTTTTATCCGAAAATTGTTAAGGGGCTGTCCATTTATTACGTCAACAAAATAGGGAAAAAAGGGGTGCCTGATTTTTTTGACAATTTTTGACAAGAAGGGGATGGTCAAGACAAGCTGACGTCAACAATCTTACCTTTTTAAACAAATTTAATTACTTAAAAAAAGAAAATTAGGAAGCGTTTGCAGTCCTGTGTTACATACTCGCTCAACTTTCAGTATTTTAATAAAGCTATTTATATTCCTATTTTTAAAAACCGTGTTATGCTTTAAAAAGACCCAACACATACAGAATTAAATAAGCACACACGAGATGTTTACTCGTAACACTATTACTTTTTTCAAGTTGTTGTTAGTTAGTCTGTTGCGTAAACAAAAAAGATTCATGTAAGTACTCGCACTCGCACGCCTCGTGTAGTTTTTTCGATGCTAAAATGCGGCTCTTTAGCTCCAAGCACAAATATTATATAGTATTGAAATAAACTTTGCTAACTGTAACTTTTGGATCCTCCGTCTTTGAATATTGCCGACCCCTGGTTTATACAATTTGTTAAATGCAATTTTTTTTGTAAGACTATTAGAAATAATTGGCTTTTACTGTGAAACTCGATTAGGTTTAATGTTAAAGTGAGGAGGATTGGCACATTAAAGTGTTTTATTAATTTGATATACGTTCATAATTTAAACGTGTCAGGTGTATATATATTTTTGCCAGCCCTTTAATCTTTTTTTTGTTCTTAGTAAGCCTTTGTAGTTATAAACTGGAAATTAAAAGTTTATTAATTTTTTTTTCTAATAATAGTAATAGTAATAATGATAATAATTATAAATGTTTATGGAATTTAAATGGTTACATTCATTGGAAAAACGTTCATAAGTTAAAATTTGAATTAATTTTTTTTTTCTAAACATTTTACTTTTATTCACTTTTTTGTTTTAGTTGTAAACTAGTCAATTTAAAATATTGTTTCGTTTTTTCCATTTTAATTTGATTATTAAAGGGGAAGGGAGAGGGAGGTTGAATGCCGACGTAATTTTATAGGGAAGAGTGCTAGAAAGTTTGACAAGTTGTTGATATGAGGGAGGGGGAGGTAAAAATCGCCAAAAAATTGTTGACGCAATTAATTGACAACTCCTAAATTGTTTTTAAAGCTTTTTTTAAAGAAAATACAGTGATAATTGGTGTCAAATGCTTCAGATAAATAGATAAACACACCAAGGGAAAATTTTCTTTTTCAAAACTGTCAGTTTTGAAAAAGAAAATTTTCTGACCAATCGTCTGCTGACCATTCGTCTGCAATCGTCATTGACCAATCGTTTGCTGGTTACTTTGGTCGTAACCAAAGTAACCAGCAGACGATTGGTCGGCTAATTCAATAATTGTATGTATAGCTGAAAGATTTTTCTTAAAATTCAAATTAATCCTATAAAAAAATTGTCTTTTGAAAAAGAAGTAAACGTTTGAAAACTTTCGAACATTTATATGTAACATAGATACACGGAAAGTGCCGGACTAATAATTGGATACGTCGGCGCGTTTATTATTTCTATTAACTGGACTATTAACTTAACTGAAGTTTCGAGTTCGAGTTCGAGTTTATTCAATAATTAGTTAATCGAATATATTTCGAATTTCGAACCCAAAGTTCGATATTTAAAAATCTGTATTTGGTGCTGTAAAATCGTATTAAAACGCTTCAAAAAGTCGCTGTAAAATTATATTAAAGCGCTTCAAAATAGAGGACGAGACAGCAGAGTGTGATAAAAAGGCACAAGAAGCAAAAAGAATGGAAAAGGAAAAAAATGAAGCTGGAAAACAACTGTCAGTTAGAGTCACAGCATGGACGTCTTATCACGAAAAACCTAAAGAAATAACACGAGCTATTGAGCGCATGTTGGCTTCCGATAACCTACCGTGCGATTTCGTAGAAGAAAAAGAATTTCAGGCACTTATGAAATTGGTTGTTCCTCAGTATCATATTCCGAACAGAACCACTTTTTCTCGCATTATTGTGCCAACTATGTATAAAAATTTGAAATGAGAAATGATTGATCGCATTACTACTAAGTTTTTTGGAAACCATCCTATTGCTTTTCCACAGACATACGGTCTTCTTGTGCACTGGATTCCTATATATCATTTTGTTTGATATATTTAACTGCCGATTTTTAAATGCGATCATATACACTAGAGAATTAACCATTTGTGGCTGTGTCGCATACGGTCGAAGCAATATTAAATATTTTGAGAAGTCAATTGGAGATTGGTCGCTACCAAGAGCAGTACCAATATACGTTCTTCGAGACAATGGTAGTAATATCAGAGCAGCCATAAACATGTGCCAAAACTTTATGGACTTACCTTGTTTTGCTCATACACTTTAATTATCAATTCATGATGCAGTATCCGAAATTAAAGGCAGGGCCGTAGTGAGATCAAAAATCCTTTCGGGCAAGAAGAAAAAACCCCGCCTCAAATTCAAAAATTTTTTTAATGTTTAATTTGATTCAAATTTTGATAAACCTACTTAAAGCACATTTAAAATCAACTTTAAATCGTGCTTTGTGGTTGAAAGTCATTGAAAAAATTACCAGGCATTAGTTTTTTTAATAAATATTAAAACTAGACACATTCAAACAAAATTTATTTTTCTAGCTTTCAATGATGCAAAGTTATCAATAACTTCATTGTAACACAGAGATTTCGCCAGGGGATTTTCAATTGACAAAATGGCAAGATTAGTCAAACGTTCTTGACCCATGTGGATCTTAGATAATTTTTCAAAAGCTTAAGTTTGCTAAAGCTACGTTCACATGATGCCACAGTGACGGGCAATTTCAATGAAAGGGTATGCCTAAGTCAAATAATAGGTGTGCATAAATTGCAAGATTTTCAATAGATTTGCGTTTTTTAAATCTGGAATCAGGACACTGGCTTGAAACTTAAAGCTTTCAATTTCAGATAGAAATTCATTAGCATTAAGATCACGAACATATTTTTGACAAAGTTTGTCTTCACCTTTCTTCAGATCTTTAACTGACACACTTGCAAGAGAGTTACCATTTAGAAACTTAAAATCTGTTGAAATCTCATCCATTGTTTCAAATCTCCAGTGTAATTGTGTAATTATACTGTCAAAGACTATATTACAATTAATTTCAAAATCTTTTTCTGGAGGTATGTGTGAACTTTCTTCCCTTGTTTCACCATCAAACATCCTTTTTGCTCTTCGTTTTCTCTTGATTGGAAAGCTAGCTTTAATGTCAAGATCTTTTGATACTATTTCAGCTTTTTTCATGCTGTTATGAATGCCCCTGTCTTGAAGGTTTTGTATAGAAGCAATCAGACCAGCAATTTTTTTTGATTCAATATCAATTGTCATATTTTTTGATTGTAAGTTGCGATTCTCTCTGTCAATAATGTAAATATCATGTTCCAAAGGTCAAGCCAGCAAAGAAATCTCGCTTTTCACCTTTCTGCCAAGAAGTTCAATTAGTTCATTCTGAATTTGTGGGGAAAAGTAACTAACATATTTCTGCTTAAGTTTAACATTCGTTATGTGTTCTGCTAAAGGATGATGATAGCGTGCTATTAGTTCAATTGTGTTGAGAAAGATTCCACTGTTTGGCTTACCAATAATATTGGAACTGCCTCAAAAAGCCAAATTGTTCTTAGCGCAGAACATAATTGAATCTATAACAACTTTTAGAATATTTCGCCACTTTTCTTTTTCAGTTTGGATGGCATTTTGAATGTCCTTGTCTAAAGATCTTCCCTCTCTCAGATTTATTTCTATTTCTTTCCATGAAGTGAAACACTTTCTATGTTCACAGCTATTCTCGTGTTCAGGGATTCGAGGGTTTAGTTGTTTCCATTCTGAAAAATCTTTGATGTATCTTCAAACTTGCTTGTCGTTGTGTTTGAAAAAAGGATACATGGAAAGCAAAACAAAGAATTTTTTGAAGCACTGTATAACAACCATTGACGATTAACTTTTTCCCCATTAGGAAGATTTTTTCCAAACCAACTAGAACTGAAATGTCTGTTCTCTGGTGATGTTGATGAGGTAAGATAGACTTCTCTCTTGTCTTGTTTAGCACCATGTTCAACCAAAGAACATCTTAGACTGTCATTAATTTTGGGCCAAGTTAGTGGATCATCAAACTTGAATTCTAACAGATTTGTTGTAACTGCATTTTGGTTGACTTCATTGTTTTGCAGTAACTGTTCATCATCACATCGAAAAAAAACTGGACTTTTTTGCGCTGTAAAAATAAAAATAAACTATATCAACATTTTTTCCATTGTAATATTGCAAATGACATGGCTTAGTTTGCTAAGTTTTTTAATTAAATTTATTTGTGATTTTGAATTGAAAATCCATCAATAAAAATATTTTTACCTGGTTGTTCTGTTTGATCTTTGCTTTTTTTAATCCATTTTGCAAATACCTTTTGTAATTTTTTGTCGCTTTCAAGTCGTTGCTTTTTTAACTTTTTGAAAGCTGAACCAGATACAGTGCCGGATTAACCCTTAGGCAAATAAGGCACATGGCTTAAGGCCACAAAAAATTTATACATAAACTTATATTTATGTCTTATCTTTATTGATGAAATTATTATAACTATTCCAATTATTATTTACATTTTGTTCATATATCAATTTTACGATGTCAAAAATTGTAACTAATTCATTCTTATAAGTGATAATTTTTTTCTTCTAAAATATCGTTTTAAAATACTTCGAATAAAATATTCGAAAAATATTGTGTTTTTTTATATTTTTTAAATTTGATAACATTTGTTTTAAACAGTGAAACTCTTTCGTAAACAATAACAAAGCGTAGTAATAAAATTAATGGATTTAGCAAATGAATATACTTTTAGATATAACTATTGTTATAAAATTGTAATCCTTTAAATTTATTAGTAGGTTTAAAGAAGAAAAAAGCATCACATTTACTGCAGAAAGAACTGGGTATAGCTTTTTTGTTCAATATGCCATGTTTTAAATGTTTTTATCAAAACATATTTGTCACATATTTTATTTATTGTTGATAATAATATAATAAAGCTCACTAATATAATATGGATTAGATCCATGTATCTCAACTATACTGAGTGACTTTCATTTTGACTTTCACTATCATACATTATTATCTATATATATATATGTATGATTTTTTATCATATATATATAAAACAATATGTTTAATCATTATTATATCACATATCCATTTTACATTTTCTAGTTAATATTATTTTAATTTATAAATTAACTCTTGCTATAACATAGAAAACGTATATACGCTATACATGTAGAACTTCAGTTCTGTGACCTGGGGGTATAAGAAGCAGATCATTAATAAGTCAAACAATCAATCCCAGTGAGTAATTTGCATGAATTTTTGAACACCATGCTCCTGAAATAAACAAAAATAAAATCCTTCATTTATAGGAATCTATAATTTTTAATGAATTATGTTGACGCTGTCATCCTTATTGTTAGATTTCTGTTGTAATTATTATTTTAATTGAACAAAATATAAAATCTTTCAAAGTTGAGTCTTTGTCTATTTATTGATGGATTACCTCTCTTTAACAGCACAGTGAATTGTTTTTGGGTTATATTTGGGTGCATTCTAGAAATCCCGTCATCTGAATTCATAATTGGTGTTTATTCTGGTAGTTCAAAACCAAATTCATCAAATGATTTTCTTCTGGTATATTGGTTGATTTTAAATTATTATTTCGAATATTAAAATCTATATAATATATAGGTTTTGCATGTTCTTATCATGCAGTTCACAAGAAACCATTTTTTAAAATTTTACATCATTTTATGATATGACTTTATGAATCAATTATTTTTAAATCGAATAATTATGCTATTGAATACATAAAAATACGTTTTTAAAAATCACTTTTACGTTTTACTTTTAGATTAATGTCGATACGTAAAGGTGGTTGGGAGCGAGCAAAGGAGTTAGAGAAGAAAAAGCACGATAAAGATAAACTGTTAAAGAAAATACTCAAAATCAATTTATTTTTCACTGCCACGAACAAGGTTGATGCTACTGATAATATTACTCTCAATTCCCCACAAAATACAGCAATATGTCTGGTAAATATATTGGCATGCAACAAATCCTGAAAAACAAAAACAGGCCCACTAGTTAAACCTAGTTGGCCAGTCAGCTGTGGATTGTTGCGTTGAAGCAGTTTCATTTTTTAACATATTGAATCGCCTGTATACTTTATTTGTAGCATCAACACATCGTTGGGATGTTATGATGACCCATGTTAAAAACCAACCAGAATGCCTTGTTCCAAAATACCCATCAGATACCCGGTGGTCTGCTCGAGCTGATGCTGCAAAAGCAGTGTTCAAGGGGTATCACCAATTACAAAGTGCTCTTCAGGAGATCTCAGGGGATTGTAATCAGAATGGTAGCACAAGGAATGAAGCGGGTTCATTGGCCAAACACATGGATACTATTGAAGTTGCCCTATTGTGTGAACTTTGAAATGACATTCTTCAGAGGTTCAACATTAATAGCAAGTTATTGCAAAGTTCTACAATCGAATTAACTCCAGCTATTGGTCTGCTGAAGAGCTTGCATATATTTTTGGATGAATGCCGAGAGAAGTTTGATGATTATAATCAGAAGATAGGTGATCACTGTGGCAACAGCACATATAAATCTGAAAGCCGATGACAACCAAAGCGTAAGAAACAAATCAATTATGGAGATGCCGCAGATGCTATGGAAGGGATGTCAAGCCAGCAAAACTTCAAGGTCAATACCTTCTAAGTCATCATCGATCAGCTGAAAAATGCATTAATGAAGCGCATTAAAGCTTACTCAATTGTGCTGCAGAGATTTGGAGTTCTGACTGAGTATGACTCCATGACCGATAAAGATATTGACACTGCTGTTAAAGGAATGGTTACTGTGTACTTGAAAGACCTTTGTTCTGATTTTCCAACAGAATTTCGACAATTTATGTGCTGGTATAAAGAACAGAGAAACTATGTAGAAGGATCAAGTGCACAGAATCAAGTTGATTCAAGTGCTCAGAAGATGTTTAAAATGATGCACAATTCTGGTGTATATCAAGCATTTCCAAATACTGAAATAGCTCAACGGCGTCTTTCTGTACTTTCACTTCTGTGCATTGAAAGTGATTTGCTCAATATATATATATATATATATATATATATATATATATATATATATATATATATTTTGCAGTTTTTGTATTGTACTGCACAGCCATCACAAAAATATGTTATTTTTAATACCTCAAGTTTCACTTTTAAAAAATTAATTAGTTTACGCTGAAAAAGATGAACTGCAATTGTGTCATGAGTCTTACATTCTGAAAGCAGCACATAACTTCCATGACATAAATTTCCTTCATATTTACAATAAAAAACAAAAGGATGTAAAGTTGCTTGATTATTTGTCCAATGATATCCCTGTGCTGCATCTTGTATAATAAATGCATAATTTTCTGAAAAATCACCGATAACCAGAAATTCTCCATCTGATAAATTGTTTTTCTTCCAATCTAAATATTTTGCCTGCTCTTGAGCAATAAAATCATGCCTAGTAAGTGTTTTTAAACTCCCTTAAAATATTTCAATAAATTCATCAGTGGACTGTATAAAGGTTTGAAGCTGGGACCTATTTGTTGTAGTCCACTGTTTATACTCAATTTCTTCAACTTCTTTAATTTCAAAGCATTGCAACAGCCTTTCCTTTAGCATAGCAACTCCAGGGCAATTTTTACACTCGCCTAGAGGACATGCTGGCAAGGAAGGATTGCATTGGATTTTTGCCAAAGCATGTTTGTAGTTCTTAATAGGGGTTTCTAGTTCATCTTCTAGTTGTAAATCATCCATATGTGATCCGACTATCATGAGTTTAACATTTTGATGAATGGTACATACACACACACAGTGAGTACCACTTGCTCCTGCAAAGACACATTCTTTTGGACGTAGCTATGCAAACTTCGAAAACCCAATTCTGATATTTGGACACTTTTCTGAAAATAATTTATAAACTTCCTTCAAATTACTTAAAACTAATCTTTTCTGATTATGTTTTTTTTCCCCATTTTCCATAACAGATAGAAAATCTTTTTTTCCTGGCATTACACGGTTAACAGTGTCAGAGTAATAAAACTTTTTTACCATATCTTTCACATGTACAGGTAGTGATTTCCCTTTTTTTGGGTTAGGGGTTGATAAAACACCTTTGGTTATTAAAACTTCTTTTGCTTGAGATACAAGTCGATGCGAACAATTAAATTCTCTCATCACTTTTCGATTACTCCATTGAGCAACAAATATTGTCAAAATCCTGATCTTTTCACTCTTACTTTGTGTTGATTTATACTTATCCTGAAGCACTTTAACAATGTCATCAGCACATGTGTTGGAAACTTTTTTTTTAGATGCTTCGTATTCATTCTCCTCTAAAGTATCAATTGCATCTGAATTAGTAGATAAAAGGTCTAACTTCCTTTTTACAAGTTTTTTAAGCTTTTTCTTTTTCTATGGAATATAACTTTTAACAGTTTGTAACTTGCGTTTTTCTAAGGGTGGCTCACCCAATAACGACAAGGATTTATTAAAAATAGAAATTTCTACTTCCTGGCACTGATAATTTTCATCTCCCTTGTCACTACAAATATCTTGAGATCTAGAACTGCCTTGAGAATCTGACTCTGTTTTACAATTTGCAGAATTTTTATCATCACTTAATCCTATTTCGGAAGGTAAGCCAGTGATCCTCTTTCGGCAAGTATCACATAATTTTGCTCCAGCCATAAGTTTTGAGGGATACATAGCTACTTGCTGACTAGTAGCTACCCTCAAGGCTTTATATTGTTTTTTCTTATGGTGTTGGAAAGGATCATAACAATAGTGTTGTCTCTTCTTTAACTCTTTTACTTGTGCTTGAAATGCCATCTTTAATCTAAATTTAATTTGAAAGTTGCTAAAAACTAATTCCTAAGTTGTCTTTTGATGACTAATTCAATGGAAATGAATTGATTATTTTAATATAAATATATATAGCTTTAAGCCTCATATAATTTAATACTGACTTAGTATGTATTTATAGTACTAGTAATTAAATTACAACCTAGAAAATAAAAGAAAAATAAGGAAATAGTTAATAATATATATTTCCAATAGGCTATTTACAGAAAATGACCTCAAAATATCGCATTTGTAAGGCCAATAAATATTAAATTTTTAGAACCTACTTATACTTTAATATTATTTCCAAAGCTGTTTATGTGAATCCCAAAAAGATTTTTTCATAGGACATCCACAATAAAAAAATCAATCTGTAAAAAAAAAATTATGACTTTTGACCTTTGCCATCGACCTAAGTTCAATAAAAAAAAAGTTATTGGTCAAAGGTCAAATGACTAAATGACCAATAACATTTTTTCATTGAACTTATCAATTTTCTGTATAGACACAAAGTTGTTCGTCTATGCTAGAGCTTCTGTTTGCCACCAAAATCAACTTCCTAAGTATAATAGCAAAAAAGTTATGACGTTTAAATAACCAAGGTCAAGTGAAAAGGTCAAAACTTTGAAAGGTCATATCTCAGAAAATAATTGACCCAAGTCAAAAAAATTTACATGTTTTTCTTCTGTCCATATGCCCAACATGTAAGCCAATTTTCATCAAAATCCGAGTCGGTGATGTTGAATTTGACCAAAAAGTGGTTCCACTTGACGTGGAATGCCCAATAAGTCATTAAGTTAAACATTATTTGTAGTTTTGAAAACATTAAAGTGTTGCATTCCAAAATCTATTGTTTGTTTCTATTGCCATTTGTAAGAGTAATTAATTCTTACGCTTAAAAAAAAATCTAAGTTATTTTTTAAATTCGCGACAATTAATTTAGTTATATTTAGTCGTTGCGTATTTACCTTGATTGCGCAGTTTTTTCACTTCTTCCCATAATTTCTTTCTCTCTTCCATAGTTTCTTTAGCGAAATCGTCGTTAATATGTATTCCACTGCCTTTCAGATTTTGTTTTAATTATTTAATTTTTTTTTAATTAATGTTTTAATTTCACATTGGAAATTATTTTAATTTGCATGAAGGTGCGAGAAAAATTATGAGGCTTGTCCAAAGATTTCGAAACGCAAATTAAAATTATTTTGGTTTTGGAGCGTCTTAAAAACATTTCATATATTAAAAAATGTTTATTAAATTTTGAAATTTTCCGCCTTGCTAATTTGCCGCCCATGGCTGCGGCCTCGTTCGCCACCCCTTCACTACGGCTCTGATTGAAGGCATGATTAGTATGATAGCGAAATGTAAAAAAATTGTCTCGCACTACTATCACAGTATTCAATCATCTCAATTGCTGAATGCACAACAAAGGCAATTAAAAAAAGATGAAAGTGGGCTCATAAGGAGTGTATCAATGCGTTAGATTTCCGACTATTACATGATTCAATGCCTCATGAAAGAGAATGCACTCTTATCAGCCAAAATTGCATTAACTGGTAAGGTGGAGAATCTCACTACGAACGAATGGAAACTTGCCGAGGGTTATATAAAGATTTTAACTCCTTTTGAACAGGCTAGCAGAGAGTTGTGTGGTGAAAGTTACCTAACTTTATCTGTGAAAATACTAACTCTGCATAGATTACACCAGAAATTGCAAAGTTTCATCTGTGATATTTCAAATAGAGGCTCTGGAATTTCACTGGCCGGGAGACTTGCGGCATCTTTAGAAAGAAGGTTTCCTATTTTTGATGAGGTAACATAAATAACTATTTGTATACTGAGACTCAGTATATAAGTGTTTATTTCAGTGTTTTATCAATCTTTTTTTGACATTCACTATCATTATCAATCACGTACTATTTTTTAATTACCTATTTCCACATATATATCATATTAGATATTTATGATATATATATATCATAAATATCTAGTTATCTATATTCCTTGAACTATTTGACAGTTTCGGTAATATTTTATTAGGTTCAGCCAGATTCAGTTTGCCCACTGGTAGATCCCAGGTACACATCACTTTACTGCACGCAACCTGAGAAGTTGGCGGCCAACTTATCAAAGCTTCGTGAATTACTCAATGAACTTCCAACAGTACAAAGATGAGGACCAAAACCAGTCCAGTCTTAGCACTCAGTGACGGAGTCTACACTAGAAATACAATTGACAGGCTTGTGGGAATCCCTCGATAACATGATGACAGTAACTGCAACCAACGACAATGTTTCTGATGCTGATGTGTCAAGTACGAGTGCGCTTGATGATGATATGAAGACATACTTATGATATGGCGATTGGGCGCAATGGTTGTTCACTGACATGGTGGAGGCAAAATAAATGTCAATTTTCTTGTTTTGCTAAGCTGCTCAATCACTTCTATTATTTGACTCAAGATGGGATGTTTGAAACTTGTTGATCAAAGACTCAAACACCTTGCTTATAACAGATAGAACACTGATCGGATGATAGTTAGAAGAGTCAGAATGTTCACCAGAGTTTTTAAAAATTAGAACTACAGATGTCCTTTTCCAGCAGGTAGGAAAACAAGATTCAGTCAAACACCTATTAAATAGTTTAGAGGGAATTGAAAAGAGTTTGAGGGAACACTTTTGTAAGACTATGACAGGAATGTTGTCTGGACCACAAGCCGTAGAAGAGTTTAATTGACATCTGACATTAGTAACGAAAGCTGGAGTGATTTAAATGTCTAACAATGGATTAATTTTTTTTTTTTTTGGAACGGAAGGAAGAGCGTACATATAGCAATTTACGGATGAACCAACACCGCGCCAGAAGTTCAAATAGAACACAAACATACCTATAGTCACTTATGAGTAAGTGAACACCGCGCCAGAGGTTCAAACCAGGGCTTTTTAAACTTTTTTCACTCACAACCCCATTTATGATTGTGAGTTTTCTGGCGACCCCATATATATATAAAAGAAAGATAAGTAAATATTTTTTGATGATTTATTTGTTTGGTAACAACATACATATAGCATACATGTGTATATATGTCATATGTATATGAAATATACAGTTTTAAAATTCGTTTAGAAACATACAAAAGTCTAAAATTATAAATTCCACAAAAAGCTGTAAAACTGTATTTTTAATAGGTAATAATTTGCATTTTTAATTAAATTATTAATCAAAAAGTAATTAATCAAAACTTTTTTTAATAGATATTGCATTTTTTGCAATAACACAAATTAAAGGGAATTCTGACCGTCTCAGTTTGCTCGAATATATTCAAATGCAGTCATTGAGTGGTAAGTATTAAATAAAAACTTAAAGAAAATATTTAATGAGATGGATGTGCCTGTTTTTATTGCATAACAAATTAAATCTTGGTTGAATGTTTGACATTGCTGGACGTGAGACCTCTTCAACATTTTTTAGTGATAAACAATATTGGGATTTAATATGAGTTAAAGCTGAAAAAGTAACTACACATAAATATGTGGTTTTGAATGGCAGAAGAACATTTAACGCCATATCAGTGATTGTGGGAAACTCAGGTCTAGTTCCGATCCAGAATTCAGTCAAGGGCTTTTTTGGAAAATGTACTGTCAAGTTTGAGTCACTCAAAAGCTCAGCAAATTCTTCGTGAGCTTTGAGTGGCAAGTAATCAATCTCACTCAAGTCAATCCCAAACGGCTTTTGAATCCAAGCTATCTTTTGAAATCATTCCTACCTAGTTTTCCAAATTTTGATCTTTTTTATAAAACTTTCAATTTTATCATTTGAAGTAAATATATCGCAATTTTTTAATTTGAAGAGACAAGTTATGATTTTTTAACTTCTCAAATATATCAGACAAATGACACAGCTTGGATAGCCATAAGTCATTTTGAAAACAAGCAGCAAATTCACATTTTCGTTCGATTAAAAATGTTTCGATTTCGTTCTTTGATAGCAATAATCTTCTCAAATTTTGACCTCTTGACAACCATCTTGCTTCGGCATCTAAATATAAAAGTTGTGTTCTTGGAATCTGTATCCTTACGGAGATTTGAAAATAAGCGGCAATTAAGGACATGGCTCTTAATAAAGTTTATAATCTTAACAGCATACTAAAGCACATGGTTTAGTTCTGGTACTAATTTTTTTACTGCCGAGCTTCTTGGTGAATAAGGCAGTGAGTAAAAGTTATACGATCATAATGAGCAGCTTGAAAATATGATTTAAAACCAATATTTTTGCCCGTCATTGCTCTTGAACCATCTGTGCATATTACACAGTAGTTTTTCTATTTTAAACCTTAAGTTTTAAAAAATTCGTCGACTTTACAATATATGTCTTTCCCTGTTGTATGTCCATTCATAGGATGACATATTAACTATTTTTCCTCCACATTTTCTTTTCAAACTTACCTGACATATACTAACAACTTAGCCAATTTAGTAACATACGTTGTTTCTTCCAACTGAATTGAAAATTTTGCGCTTTCTTTAATTCTTGTAATAAATTGCACTAATTGGTCCCTATTAATATGAGAAATATCACTATATACGCGACAGTGTCGTTTGACAAAAGAAATTTTTCAAATATTATTGCCATATTTACTTCCGTGTAGTATTTCTACATTTTAATAGCAGCCTATAGTACAAGATATTCTCCAATGGTCAACGGCTTTTGATTTTAAACAACACAGTATGAAACTTCCCAGACAGCACACAACTCTGGGCCAGAACCCCGGCGAATTGTCGCACGCCGTTGCGACTATATTAGAAATGGGCCACTTCTGTCGCGAATATGGCAAGCAACTTTCTCTTGTATGGTAAATCATTGCAAAGAGTCGCAGCGGCGTGCGACGAAATGCAAGAACTCTGGCAAGTAACTGTGTACATATGCGACGGCATTTGATTTTGGGCCAGCACTGTCCCGATTGCGGTGGATACAGAGTTTAGGCCGAATGTCGTTTTGGCAAATTGCTATTATTTAAATATTTTTTTCGTTTTCCATGATGATACTATAAAAAAGAAACTAAACGTTTACAAAAGATATTTTGTTATTACAACAAAATATTAATATACTTTAGTTTTGTATAAAAGTTATGCTGATATGCAAAAGATGCAGATTTAAAAAAATAAACAGTTGATAAAAAATAAATGTTTTTTATAAGGTTAGACATACCTAATTGCGACTAAAACTTTTTATTTGTTATAATAAATAAAACATTTTAATCTTAAGAACTGCAAATTCATCGACTAAATAAAAAATGTACAACTTTTTAAATTTAATTTAATATATATTTTGTATGTGACATGAAACTTTTAAACAAATCAAACACTAGATTGTTATATATGATTGGAAAGACCTTGAAAAAATATATATATATATATATATATATATATATATATATATATATATATATATATATATATATATATATATATATATATATATATATATATATATATATACTTTGTAATTTAATTTAATATATATATATATTAAATTACAAAGTTGCATATATATGTATATATATATGGTATGTATAAAAGTTGTAATATATTGATAATAAATTATGTATATATGGACAAAAACGGAAAAAAACACAAAAAAACTAACAGTTCTATTTGTGTTAATAAGCTTTATAACTAATAATTTAATATTTCACGACCAGGAGGTAATCCACTGATATAGGGTGGTAGCCCTTTTATCAAGATCAAATGACTCTTGGATCAAACCAAGAAAAGAAAGTGAACAAAACTAATTGCTTTTGCAATTAACCAAGTCAAGACAGAGCTAATGAAGAGGATTGACAATCTGGACCAAATTGTCATTGATAAAGAAGTTGTAATCAATAAAATGAAATTGAAACTTGAAATCCTTGAGAAAAACAAAGTTTGTTTAAACAACACTAACAGTAAGATTTCAAAATACAGCGACTTTGCAGCAGCCTTAGCAAAACCAGGATCACAAGCTAACACAGCTCTTGTTAGTGCCATTTTTACAAATGCTAAAGCCACTGAAAACAAAGATAAAAAAACAATTTTTGTAGGCATGTTTCCCTTTAATACTTTAGACCAGATTGCGGACGAATCCATAACAACCAAAAAAGTAAAAGAAATTGTATCATCTTTAAAAATTAATGCATAGATTGTATCTACACGAAGAATTAAGCCCAAACTTAGTCCAACTAATGATGCAGTAAACAGCTAAAATACCAGAAACAGTCAAAATTCAATTATTGTTGAATTCGACAGTGCAGAATCCAGAAACATGGTATTAGCATCAGAACAAAATCTTTCCAAAACAGAACACAAGAATGTTTTTATCAGACCTGATTGAACAATTGCGGAGCAAGCTGAGTTTAACAGGCTTACCTTTGAGAGGAAAGAGGCAATTAGTAATCTTGAAAAAAATGGTAATCTTGATAAACTATTTCGATTTGTCATCCGCAGCAATGGAGTCCGCTGCATCGATGTATCTAAGACCCTTGACATCAACAGCCATTCAATATACCCATTTGTTGAATGGCGAAAAGCCCATATTGCTTGCTCGAAACCAGTCAATACACAATAATATTGAGTGTACTAATATACCATCTACCTCAGCTCAAAGCTATTCAAACCAGTCATTTAATACTTATTTTCGCCAAAATACTTAAATCATTTATACTGTTACTACACAAATGCTTGTTCACTGAACAACAAACTGATTTTGCCTTAAGCCCTGGCATATACTTTTAAATACGATGCTATTTTTATAACTGAAACTTGGGCTAACATCAACGGCACAATGCCGTTGATGCAAAGTGGAAATATTAAGCTAAAAAACGATAGAATTAATGACTTAGCAATAGAAATGATATCAATTAAAGATACGTGTAAAAAATTGCAAAAACAAAATCAAACGATAAAAACAGAACTTGAAATAACTAAAGAAGCACTTAAACAACACGAAATAAACAAGCTGATTTTGAAAGTAGTTTACATTTTACTCAAAAATTACAGGAAAACAAATTAGATTTAAAGCAGCTAGTGCAGATGATGAAAAAAATAAACTAAGGCAGCTTGAGGATAGGCAACGCAGAAATAATTTGCGACTTGAAGGTCTTCTGGAAAACGAAGTTGAAAGTTGGGAAGAATCGGAGGTAAAAGTTTTAAAATTATTTGAAACTAATCTTAATTTAAAAGGAATTGTCATAGAACGCGCTCATAGAACGGGAAAGCTGATCCAAAAAAACCTCGAGCAATTGTGATGAAAATACTAAGCCATAAAGATAAAGTTAAAATTCTTAAAAATGCAAGAAAATTGAAAGGGACTGGGCTGTATATCAATGAAGACTACTTGCTTGATACTTCAATTTTGAGGAAGAAATTGTTGGAGGAAATGAAGAAGCACAGGACGAATGGTATGTACTCTATAGTTGTTTATGACTATAGGGATTTTAAAAAAACAAATAAAAACGCTTAGTTATATTTTTGTATTTGCAAACATGTTTTTTGTTTATACATATATATATATATATATATATATATATATATATATATATATATATATATATATATATATATATATATTTTAATTTAATTATTTGCATAATTATTTATTTGAATATTTATTTTAAATATCATGGCAGAAGAAACCGCTTCACAAAAAATAGAATCTGAACCTTTTCAAGTAACTAAAAATATATTATTAGACAGTTATTTAGACGCAGATGAAATGCAAATTTTTCATAGAAATAATGAGATAATGTTAAATAATAGCCTATATTATAATTCAGGTATTTCACCTCTTACTGATGACCTTGGTGAATTTTCAATACTACATTTGAATATTAGGAGTATTCGAAAAAATTTTGAGAAATTAAAAAATTTTTATTTAGCACCAAACTTAGTTTTCTAATTATTTGTCTTACAGAAACATGGTGTCGGGATAAGGAAGTTGAAAATGACTTTAATTTTCAACTTGATAATTTTAAGGTTGTCCATCAAGTTAGAGGCTCTGAAAGAATAGGCGGAGGACTGTGCGTATTTGTGTATAATACCTTAGAATACTTAGAATAGAATACATAATAAATTAGAATACCTTATTTTACTCATCAGTCCTGAGATAAAAGAAACACATCCCTCTTCAATTTGGTTTCAATAGTAAGAGTTCGACCTTGCATGCTGAATTTGTTATAAGCGAAACAATTAAGCATTACAACAACAATAATTCGCCTATTTATTTATGTTCTTTAGATGCTGAAAAAACTTTTGACAGCTGCAACTGGGACATTCTCTTTGATAAACTTTACTTTGATAAAAACTTACCTCTCCAAATAGTTAACTCTATATCTTCTTTATACCACAAAAGTAGTGCAACTGTCTCTTACCTAGGTTCCAAATCAGTTTCATTTGCTCTTAAGCAAGGAGTGAGACAAGGATCCATTCTGTTCCCCTACTTATATAACATATACACCGAAAAGTTACTCGAAACTATAAAAAATGATAACGTTGTGGGTACTTCTATACATGGAAACTTCACAGGTGTTGTTGCTTATGCTGACGACATAATTCTTCTAGGCTCTACTCTATCTGGTCTTGAAAGGCTGATTACAACGTGTAATATTTACAATAACTTAAACGGCATAAAGCTCAATACTTTCAAAACGGAACTCTTGCTTTCGGGAAAAAGACAATTAACTAACTGCAAGATAACCTTAGACGACCATCAAATAATACCAAATGAAAAACTTAATCATCTAGGCTTTATTTGGGATACACAAAAATCTATTTTTGCCTCACTCAATAGAACAAATATTAACAATAAGGTATCAAATTTCCAAACAATAGTGCAAACTCTGATTCAATCTGGTATCCGGTTTGTACATCCATCTTCAATTATTCAGTTATATACATCTTTAGCAGTTCTGACGCTAACGCATGGTCTGGAACTCTGTGAAAATAGAGAGTCAACAATGCAAAGACTTAATAAACTTGGAAGAAATGCAGTAGAGTCATTTTTTAATATCTCTAAGCATAGCAAAAACTATTTAAACTCTCTATTTAAAGTTCGGGAGATACGACTTACATACAACAAAATAAAATAAATCTATTTATCCATCTATTAAATAATAAAGTAACTTTTGAAATCATCAATTCTCAACTTAACTATTGTTCATCAAAATATTCATTTTTAGATGATATAAAGGAATTATGTAAGATTCATGAAATAAATATGAAAAACTTAATTCAGGATAAGAAGAAAGTGAAAATTAATATTTCAGAAAATATAATTCCTGAAGATACTTATCAAATTTTAGTACAGGCAATTCAATGTTGGAATGTAAAGCAACAGCGAACAATTTCAAAAATACTATTGAAGAAAACATTATCAAGTGATATACTTTATTCTCTCTTTATATATCTTAAACTATTTTTATGTATTTTTACCTTGTAAACACATTTACAGAGGGTGTTTAAATAAAATAATAATAATATAATAATAATAACTCGTTAACTTTTAAATTACGCATGGACCTTTGTTTGGTGACTAATGATTGTGAATCTTTAACGAATGAGGTTATAAATAAAAATGTTTCTTAAACAATTTAAAAGTTTAATTACAAACAAAGACATTTGTGGGAAATGCACATACTTTGTGGGAGATTTTAATTTGAACGTACTGGAATATGACGCAAATAAAAACGTTAGAAGTTTCTACAATATTGTATATCAAAGTAGTTGTATTCCAACTATTAATAAACCTACTAGAATTACAAAAGATAGCTCCACTTCAATAAATCAAATTATAACTAACAATTTCTCTAACATAAAAATTAAAACTTGAATACTTTTAACAGACATTTCAGACTATTATTCGGTTTTTATAATATTAACAAAACAAATAATCAATCAAATTTCCGAAAAAGTAAAAATTACCAAACGAATAATTAATGCTTCCATTGTTCATTTTAAAAGCCTTTTATCTTCCACAGATTGGAGACCGGTCCTGAAAACTACAAATGTTAATATTGCTTATAACAGTTTCAATCGGATATTTCAAAACGACTATAATGAAGCATTTCCAAAAATTTTAAAACTTATTAACATAAAAACATTTCAAAATCCGTGGATAACACCGGGTGTCATAAAATCATCAACAAAAAAAAAAAAACGCCTCAATGAAAAATTTATAAAAAAAGAACCTTTGAAAATGAGTCGAATTATAAAAACTACAAACGAATTTTTGAATCAATTATAAAGTCCTCAAAAAAATCGTACTATACTAACCAGTTAATAAAATTTAAAAACAATTCACAAAAAACATGGCGTTTAATAAATGACTTCATTGGTAAAAAAAGTGTAAATTTTAACAGTCTTCCGAAAAAACTAATTATAAATAACTGCGAAATTGTTAATGAATCTTTAGTTGCTCAATCGTTTAATCATGCATTTGTTAATTCAGGGGTAAATTTAGCATCAAAAATTAAACTTAATAAATCTGATTTTAAATCATACCTAACCGCTAATAATACCATAATGGAAAATAATAAACTAACTGAAAAAGAATTATTAAATGCTGCCTCTAATTTAAAACCAAACAAAGGTCTAGGCGTTGACGATGTTTGCAGTAATGTAATAATAAAATCAATTTCTTATTTAAAATCTCCGCTTATGCATATTTTTATTTTGTCTCTTGAACAAAGAATCTTTCCTGATAAACTTAAACTTGCAAGGGTGGTACCAGTCTTTAAATCTGGAGATGATACCAGCATTTCCAATTACAGACCAATCTCAATACTACCATGCCTTTCAAAACTATTAGAATATATTATGTATCACAGACTATTTACCTTTCAAGAAAATAACAATATTCTTTATAATAAACAATTTGGATTTTAAAAAAATCACTCCACAGATCAAGCAATTATTCATCTTGTTCAAAATATTTTTCAGGCATTTGATGAAAATAAATATACGCTAGGTATATTTATTGATCTTAGCAAAGCGTTTGACACTGTTGATCATTATATTCTATTAAATAAACTAGAAAATTCGGGATTAAGCACTCAAATTTTTAAAGGTTTCAAAGTTATTTGTCAAATTGGAAACAATATATTTCATTTAGCTGCGGAAAAACTGATAGTATTAATATAAAATGTGGTGTTCCACAAGAATCAATTTTAGGACCACTCTTATTTTTAATTTATATTAATGATTTAAGAAAATCTTATAAGTTACTAGACACTATTTTGTTTGCGGATGATACACATTTGTTTCACGCTTGTCACGATATTAAAATGTTGTTTAACTCAGTTAACATGGAACTCATAAAACTCACAGAATGGCTTATCGTTTTCATGAACGCAATAAAATCCCTTTAAAACTTCCAAAACTTTATATTGGCAGTCAATTTATAAAAAGAGAACAATCATTAAATTTTTTAGGAGTACTCCTTGACGAAAACGTTATTTGGACAAATTATATACATTATCTTGAAAGTAAAATCTCAAGAAATATTGACCTACTTTATGAAGCAAGGCCATTTTTAAATCAAACTAGTTTAAAATTGTTATATTTCTCCTTTGTTCATAGTTATCTGAATTACGCAAACATTGCTTGGTGTGGCCCAAATCAAAACAAAATTAAAAATTTTTTTTTTTATAAACAAAAACATGCAATGAGAATAATATCTTATGTAGGCCGTTTTACTCACTCCAAAGAACTATTTATAAAGCTGAATATACTCAATGTCTACTAAATAAATATTTTTCATCTTTTAATTTTCATGTATAAAGTTAATAAAAGAACAACACTAAACATTTTTAATTCGTTATTCAAAATAAATAAACATAGATTTTTAGCCAGATACTCAAATAACACCTATATTCAGTCAAAAAGTTTTTATGCCGCAACGGAGTTTTCATTATCCCATTAGAGGATCAAAAGTATGGAATAAAATCCTATCTAATAAATTTAAAACTCTTAAAACTCTTGACAAATTTAAAGTTAAATTGAAGCAAATGCTCCTAGTTAGTGATGGAGTGCTTGACTTTTTCGGGTGACACAGATAAGTTTTTTCGATTTAGTTTAAAGATTATCTTTGTCAATCCTTTTATGGATTTGGTTGAAGCATGAAATGAAGCATATAAATATATACATATTTTTTAATTGGAAAGGTTCAAGTTGTTAAATTTTTTTTTTATTTTTTATTTTATAGCAAGTTTTACTTTGCGCAAATTTATATTAATCTTTATATACTTATTTATTTAATATTTATTTCTAAGAATTTGTTATTTTACTTTTTATTGATTATTTTATTACTTGAAAAAAAAAAAAAAAAACTCTTTATGACCCTGTAACTTTTTGTTTTATCTTTTTAAAAATAAAGTCTTATTTTATATATATTGGTAACATTTATATACTCTATACGAAATTATTTATTTATTACGAAATCAATCTCGGGGCTTGGCGATAAGACAAATTGTGACTTCTTGCACCGGCCATCTGTATATTGGAAATATTAATTGTATTTATATTTTTATACGGCAAAAAATGGAGAAAAAAAAAAAAAATTGTTTCGGCGTCGGATGCAGTCCAGAATAAAATGTTTAGTGGAATGTGCTTAGCCGGAGATTTCAATTTTAATAAATTAACATGAAACAAAGGCATAGCATACACATCAGTAGAAGCCACTTTATCAGATCATCGATTTGTGCATACTCTTGAAGATCGCTATATTTTTCAAATGGTTAATTTTCTTTCATTCTGGAACTCAAATAGCAAATATAAAAGTTTTCTTGATTTAATTCTTACTAAATCATCCAACCGCATCTACAATATCAAGCCTCTTCCTCCACTTTGTAATACCTCCAACCAATACCACCTGTCTATTAATTGGCATCTGGCTACCGCCGACACTATAAAAGATCTCTTTTGTGCGATCGAATTTGTACTGTAAATAAGCAGACTTCAAAAATCTGAACCTTGATTTCAAAAATATTGACTGGGATGTTTTGTTTACTTCTAAGAACACATCACATTGTTACGAAATTTTTCTCATAGAGTACAATTGTTTGTGCAATAAATGGATACCTTGTTGTAAGAAATTAGTTCGTAAAACTCAACCACCCTGGATGAATGATCAGCTACGTAATCTTATTGCAAAAAAGAAACATTTATGGATTTTAGTTCAGCAAACCAGATCCCGTATTATACCAGTTCTCAATAAATATAAGCAGGTTTGCAACCAAATTAAAAAATACACTAAGCAATGCATCAGAAACTATGAAAACACAATAGTTCACAACAATTCCAAGAAACTACTATTTAGCTGCGTAAAATCAAAGCAAAAAATAAAAATCAAATCAACGCAATGTATGATTCAAACAACGATAGTATTACCTCAGGTCCTGAGATAAATAATATTTTAAACTCATGTTTTTAATCTGTCTTTGTTAACGAAGGTCTTGTTTCTCCAATGCCGGAATTTAAACATCAAACCACGAGCTTTGTTTTGGAAGCAGTGGTTTTTTTTAGAAAAAGTAATTTCAAGTCTCAGCAAACTAGATCAATATAAGGTGTAGACGGTGTGTACCCATGGGTTCTTAAAGAATGTGCTAGTACAATAGCGTACCCTCTGACAAAAATATTTCACAGCTCGCTTCAAGAAGTTTCTGTACCCAATGCTTGGAAAATTGCTAACGTAACGCTCTTGCACAAATGCGGAAGTCGATTAAATGCAGCTAATTCCCGTCCAGTTTCGCTCACGTCTGTACCGTGCAAAGTCCTGCAACGAATTATCCGGGACCCTATTTTGAACTATTTATATAATGATCAAATTCGCCATATCGCAGAATAACAACACAGATTTGTTAGGAACAAATCCTGCGTCACCAGCCTTTTGGAGTCAATGAACATTATTTCTTCATCTTTGGCAGATAAGCAATTGGTTGGCATAATCTTTCTTGATTTTGCTAAGGCTTTTGACACTGTGCCGCATCAACGTCTTATGCATAAACTAAAAGCCTTTGGTACCACTGAAAAACTACTTTGCTAGATTGGTGACTTTCTTACTAACCGAAAACAGAGAGTTGTGCTTGGGGAGTACAAGTACAGCTGGGCAAACGTAACTAGCGGTGTACCACAGGGTAGTGTCTTGGGTCTACTTTCGTTCATTATTTACACAAACAATCTGCCATCAGTTATCAATTACTTCCCTTGCAGGTTGTTTGCAGATGACTGCAAAATTATTGCTCATATTAAAGATGCTTCAGACTCAGACAAGCTTCAATTAGTTTTAAATGCTATCACGGAATGGTCTGAAAAATGGTACATAAAGTTAAACTACAAAAAATGCAAAGTGATCCGTATGGGTAAAAACAACCCCCAAAAAAATTACTATATATTTAATGCAGCAACTTTGACCAACGTTAACACTTTAAAATCTTAAAAAGAGCACGATCCTGGCATTACCATTACCTCGAATGGCAAGTGGGACACACACTTCAGAAATTGCATCTAAAGCTAATAACATTTTAGGATGGATGAAAAATACATTCATAAGTAGAGACGCAAAACTATGGAAGAAATTATACAGAGTGTATATAAGGTCACATTTAGAATAAGCTACTCCAGGCTGTAATAATTATTCAAAATTTGCACTACAACGCATTAAAAGTATCCAGAAGAGAGCTATAAAAGTACCTCACAGCCTAAAAAAATTCCGGTATGAAGATCGCCTGCAGGTTCTTAATTTATACACTTTAACAACCTGAAGAACTCGCTTAGACTGCATTCAATATTTTAAAATTAAAAATAAAATTGATAAAATGACTTGGCAACTTGAACCATTGACAGTAAAACCTAAGTATGGTCACCGTAAACGCATACGTAGAGAAATAACAGTTAACTTTAAAATACGTCACAACTTTTTTACAAGCAGAGTAGCGAATTCGTGGAACAATCTTCCGGATGGTGTTGTTCAGCAAACTTCGGTCGATCTTTTTAAAGCTCATTACAATAGATTTTTAGATAAAAACCACTAACTAATTTATAACGTTTAATATAATTACCTGCTTATACTGCGTATAGCAGGGCTTGTATTCATGCTTTGTTCCAGGAGTTATCTTCTTGCAGAAAATATATACTATACTATACTATACTATATATATATATATATATATATATATATATATATATATATTATATATATATATATATATATATATATATATATATATATATATATATATATATATATATATATATATAAATATATATATATATATATATACATATATATATATATATATATATATATATATATATATATATATATATATATATATATAGTATATAGTCATATATATAGTATATATGTCATATATATACATATTTTTATATTTTGTGGAGTTTGTATATATATATATATATATATATTTATATATATATATATTTATATATATATATATATATATATATATATATATATATATATATATATATATATATATATATATATATATATAGTATATATGTCATATATATACATATTTTTATATTTTGTGGAGTTTGTATATATATATATATATATATATATATATATAGTATATATGTCATATATATACATATTTTTATATTTTGTGGAGTTTGTATATATATATATATATATATATATATATATATATATATATATATATATATATATATATATATATATATATATATATATATATATATATATATATATATATATATATATATATATATATATATATATATATATATATTCTTGAAACATTAAAAAAAAATGTAAAGGAAACAACAACATCCTTTAGTTTAGATTATTTGTTGACAGTCTGAATGTAATGCTGTAGTAAATGAGTTTTTATTTGATCAAATAATTTGATCAAATAATTAAATTTATAAACCGACATAACAAAAGACCATACCTTGATTTTTAAAGATTTTTAATACAATATAATGATTTTTACATACCAAATTTTTATCTTGAGCAACATGTGGCAATATTTGTGTTAAATAATAAAAATTTTTACTGAAAAGTATTTGTATTTTTGACAAGACTACCTCTATTGTGTACTAGTCATTTTTGACAAAATCAAACTTTTTTACTTATTCTTATTCTTAAGTCTGTTAGGAATATTTTTAGCACAAAATTTAGAAAAAGTTGAACATGTTGCAATTTTAAATGACAATTTTCTCACTTGTCATAATTTGTTGAAATTTTTTTATTCTTGATAACAAAAGTGTTCATAATTTATCTTATTTTTTATCATTTTTGTCTCAAGTGTTTTCTTTTAATAATAACAATAATATATTAATATTGTTTTATAATAATACACTTCATAGTAAATTATTTAAATAAAAGACTTTGACCATACAAATGATATCACAAAAAATACTTTCGATGAATATCATGTGATGTGTTTTTTAAATTGTTTTCACTTTTATTTTTGAAATACTTTTGGTATTTTTTATTGCTCTATATTTTAACATTTCTCAAATTTTGGGATTTTTTTGATTAAGAAATATAACAAAATGATCATTTGTTATTACACTTAATGCCTGTAATTATTATTTTTAATATAATTTATTACGACATTTAGCATATAATTTATTTCTGTGTTTTTAAGTTTATTGATGAAAAAAAATAGTGGCTGTCTTTTCTGTAAAATGGATAACAAATGATATTTGTTGATGGCCATCCTCCAATAAGACCCACCGCATTAACCAAGCCATTAAAAAATGTGAAGATTCCATAGATGATTGGATTGATTATGATATAAGTATTTTGTATAACTCTGGTTTGTTATTTTATGTATATTTTTACAAATTATATTTTTTCTATAGTTTATAATTTTTTTGTTTGTTTGTTATTTTGAAGTATTTTTCTAATAACTTTTGACTATTTTGATTTTTTTAGTTACAAATGACTAAACAAGAGAAAAATTACCTATATATAAATTATATATACATATATATATATATATATATATATATATATATATATATATATATATATATATATATATATATATATATATATTTATATATATATATAAATATATATCTATCTATATATATATTATATATATATATATATATATATATATATATATATATATATATATATATATATATATATATATATATATATATATATATATATATATATATGTATATATATATATATATATGTTCTTGTTATTAAGGTGATCCAAAAAATCTAATAAACTTGTCACAGCGGAATAAGATTTGACTTAGAAGTCCACGCAGTTCTTTATACCGATGGTGCAAATACGGCAAGTAACCTCTTGGACCTATTAATTCTGAAGCAAGAGCTCTGATCAATACGCCACTGCTGATTGTTTTTATCTGTAAGACAATGCTTCACATCATCTTTACGTAAAACCAAAACATTTAAAATTTAATCATTCATAAAAAAAGGAGGAAAAACGGCACTAGCGCGATTGGTTTACTGTTGTCTACTATATTATCCTTTTCATCAGTAAACAAAAATACTTTCATATCTTGCTTTTATTCCCTCTTTTCCTTTTTATTTCTTTAACCCTTTTTAAGTGTCGTACTTCTGGTTTCTATTTTTAGTTTTTTTAATCTTTTCAACTTTTATAAAAAGCTTTTAATATTGATGTTGTTAGGATTTAAGTGCTAGTACCATTATTTTGAAACCATACTATCTTTTTTCAAAAAAATCCGTTTTGGTACAAAATCTAAGTTTTAAATCCAATTTTTTTTGTTATAAAGAATATTGTGCGTTGTTCTTAACAAACTTTAACAAACGCACAGCTTCTAACAGTTCTTTTTCAGTTGATTCAGAATTTTCATTTATAATTTGTTAGTCAATTATGACTCAATAACAAGTTTAATGGTTTTTAATTTTAATGCTAAATTTTAATCTACGTTGATAAACACCTCATCAAATGTTTTAGCATTTATAGATTCTTTTGATATGTCATTGCTTTGTACTTGAATTTTTTTGGAAGTCCATTTGATTTATCTAAATATAGCCTTAATAAAATTCCAAGTTTTTTAAGTATCGCCTTCGGAGCTGTGTTTTGTTATTCCGGCATTTCTAGAAAATTGACCTCTCGGCCTCAAGAAAAACATAATGAAGTACAACAATGCTTTTTTTTATTTGGTTTTAGCTATTAGAAATTCATAAGCAAAAGTTTTATTGCTGTATAGATCTTTTGGAGAATTTGAATGTTCTTCATGACTCGATCCGTAAGAACCTTAATAAAATTTTCACGGATATTGGCTGATAAATCCTCCTATATATTTATCTAATCACAGATCTTATGTCGTTCTGTCAGAAATGGGTTGTATTTTGATAGCATTTTAAGCGTACATAAACAATTTTCATTGTGTTTTCAAATCTGCTGATTCTTGCCGCAAAACGATCGATCACTGTAAAACCAGAGAGAGTTGATCAGCTTGCTGAATGCTCATTTTCTGATGTGAGTGAGTTGAAACGATAGATCACTGTAAAACAAGAGAGAGTTGATCAGCTTACTGAATGTTCATTTTCTGATGAGAGTGAGCAGATGAGCTTTGTTAAAAGAAAAAAATGGTAGGACTAGCAGAAGTTTAGTTCTTAACGACAAATTTTGAACAGCGTTAGTTAAGACTGGTAAACTGATCATAAATCAGTAATGCGAAACTCTGGGGACAAGAGAGTCAACAGATTTATTATAGGTAGACAATTGAGGCGAGCGAGAACAAGCGTTAAGTGTACCAAAAAATCCTAGTTCACCTTTATGTTTGAAAGAAAATAAAAATAATAACAAATGGAAAATTATCAAGCGCTTCAGTGTTTTTTTAATTTATAAATTTAAAAAAGGCTTAAAGTTCTTACATTGTACACTGTTGCAGCAATAATCTTGTTTACTTCTTTTATTAATATATTTTTTCAGCTGACTTTTTAGCCTGTGTACCACCAGATTTTATCTTTACCCAGTCAACTATGATTATTGGCTTTAACTCTAGACTTGTAAGAGATATTAATATTCCAAAATGATAAATCTCCACCGCTAAAATAAATTAAAAATTGAATAATGAAGCGTCACACGTAACATTGTAAAAACGTTGTGAAAAATACTAATGGATGTAGGAACAATCAGCTCGTCATCCATTATTGTTAAATAATGGATGACGAGCTGATTGTTCCTACATCCATATTAATATCTCTTACAAGTTTAGAGTTAAAAACTCTTTCATTAAAATATTAAGAAATTTTGAAAAAAGACGAGCTGATTGTTGATGACATATATACTTATTATTATTTTGCGACTTTAAATAACTTTTATTAATTCAATAATTAATAAAATAATAATAAGAATTCTATTTTTATTCCAACTTAGAAATATTTTTTTTGTGTGTGACCTTTCTGTTGCCACGGTCTCCTGGAAAATGCGAGTAAAGGCGGTTGAAGTCTTAATATTCGAATCAAACATTAAGACTTCTATGAACGTTTAAAATTCAATCCAAATAAAATTTAAATTTTTTATGTTTTAGTTCATTTTCATAAGTACTCGACAATCAATGGCGTAACAACGTTTTGGCATTGGGGCATTGCCAAATGGGAGTGTAAATAATCCAACAACATATAACTTTAATTGAAAAAATACTAGATTCTTTTTAGTTCAACATGGTTCAGAACATGTAGAGTTAAGGCCACAAATGACTGCCGCTTTAAAAAAGGTAACTGTTTTAAAAATTCTTGGAAATTTAGAAATGAGGATATTGAAAAGAAAGAGTGGAAAGGGTTGTTTTACTGCAAAAATAAAGTTATAGTATTTTGTTTTTCTTGCCTCTTATTTGTATCTTGGGCACATAGTATTCTATTTTGTCAGTCCGATGGATTCGTGGAATGGAAACATCTTAACTCAAAATCACAAAATTTTGTGGCAACACATAAAAAACTTTGCAAAGTAGAAATTATTTGAAAAAGGGCCTGAAAAGGGTAAAGCATTTGACGACTTTGCACAAGCAGCACTGAAAAACCAAATTTTGAAATGGTGCCATTCATTGACTAAAATATTAAAATGTGTATTGTTTTGCGTTGAAAACAACTTTGGTTATTGTGGACACAAAAAAAATGGAGGTATATTTTTATACCTGATGAAATTTTTAAGTCAGTTTAATGTTGATTTTTATAATTCCCTTAAAATAGCATTTTAAAAATCGCATCAGCAATTGGTAGCCAACAATCCAGAATGAATTCATTAAATTGTTATCAGTGAAATAATAAAAAAAATTTAAGCTGAATATTATAATATAATATTTGATAGCACTCTAGATGTATCGCACAAAGACCAAATAACTGAAATTATGAAGTGAAATTGCCATATAAAGAATATACCATTGAAAAGAGGTTCGTTGGTTTCATAAACACAACAGAAAAAACAGGAAATAGAATTGCCTTGGCAATTAACGCAGCATTAATTCAAATTGGTTTATCACTTAAAGATGTGGGTGGCCAAGGTTACGATAATGGATCCAATATGGCTTGAAAGTACAAGGGAGTTCAAGCAATACATCAAAAAGAGATTCCAATCATTCCATTCATTAAATGACTTAAAGCATCAAATTCGTTTTTTGTTTTTGTATTTGTTTTTTTATCAAGGTGTCCCAAGAAGTCCTTACGGTCTTATAACAGAGTACGGCGAATGAGCATTTATCTAGAAGTTTACGCCTCCTTCCTAATTGCATAACTTACGCAGAGGTGGGGTTTGAACCAGGGATCCTTTGTTTCTGAGGCAAGTACGCTACCACTGCGCCGTGGCTGCTCTTAAAGATGACGAAGCTACGAGCTAACAAAATCTATAATAATTTTTCAAAAATTTAAGAAACGTGTTTAAAAATGAAAATCGAGCCAGTTCAAAAAAATAATGTAAAACAAAAGTGAATGCCAGAAGAGATGAAGGTTGGATAAATTCATAATTTCTTGTTTTCCAATTATTGATTTAATAACGGTGTAGTTAAAAGATAGATTTGTTCCTCTGAAAATATATTGCAGACGACTTTAATTTTAAATGTTCTCGCTTCATAAAAATTGAAAGAACTATACCTGTATGTAACCGCACCTGAATATCAAACGAATCTGAAAACAAAAAAAGTGTTGTTCCATTTTTTTTTTTTTTGAACATTATATTTTGCCGTTGAAGAAATTTTATAACCTACATCAGAGTTGACGACACCGGGGAGGCCGGAGCTACTTTCAAAAAAAAGTACACCCCCCCCCCCCACTTTTTTTTTCAAGGATTTTTTTTTTTAATTTTTTTAGATATAGAAGACTTTTTTTAATTGATAATTATATCCCACCCCATCCACTCGGAAACCCGTGTCGTCGGCCCTGTACATAAATTTACAAATGAATTTAATGGTAGAAGACATTATTTTTGTCTTGCATCGTATTACAATATATATTTTTAACAAAATTTTTTTCAAGAGTTTAAATTATAAGCTAAGAAGTAAGATAGACGTTAACAAAAATACTAACATTAAAAAAAGATTGTCTTAATTAAAAGTAATAACATAAAAAAAATAGATAAAACAAAAAACAAAAAAGCATTTTAAAAAAATGCGATTAATGATAACGAATAATGTCAGTAGTTACTTAATTTAGTTTTAGAACTTAGAGGGTAAGTAAATTTAAACTAAAAAGAACTAAAAAGTTAAAAAAAAAAGGCGATTAATGATAATGATGATGTAATGATAATTACATTATTCTTATCATCATCCGGAGATAATTCGGACACGGGGAGAGAATAGACACGTAGAAATCCTCTACCCTGTTAACATTAGGACAATGATGTCTACGGTCGATATGTTGGTAGACATACGCTCTTAGCTTTAAAATTGTTAGGTGACAGTTTCCCGCCAAATAACAGATTTTAGAATGAAAAAACGATTTTAGAGTTTTTTTATGTAAAATATCTACTACTTGACTAGCATTTTTAAAATAGTTTTTAAACATTAAAAATCAATAAATATAAAGAAAGTTAAAATGTTAAAATATACCATATTCATTGTTATGTGACAAAAAAAATATGTTACTTTGAAAAAATGCAATAGTTATTGTGTCCAACAAAATTATGTTACTGAAAAAATGTTATTAAATAAGCTCAATTAAAGTAAAAATTGTCCGAAGTCTCCCCGGTCTCCCCAACAAGTTCAACAAGCCTCTCCGTTACTTGGTTAACTACTCTCGGCCTACCAACACCAGAGGCTTCATTTATTCCTTTTAATCTACAAAAAATAGTTGTTTTAGGAATGTTATAGAATAAAACAATTTCTAAATACGACACTCGTATTATTGATCAATACAAAGATTTCTTTTCACTTTTCACAAATTCATTAAAAATTCTGAAAGCGTTTATTAGAGTTTAAGGGGACAACTGAATAAGTGCGAATTTCATAAGTGCAAACTGGCATAAGTGCGAACTGGTATAAGTGCAAAGCAGTTGCAAAAACTGGCACAAGTGCGAACTGGCATCAGTGCGAATTGGCATAAGTGCACCAAAAGAACTTACAAACATTGGCATAAGTGCGAACTGGCATAATTGCGAAGCAGTCACAAAAACTGGTAAAAGTGCGAACTGGCATAAGTGCGCCGAACAAATTTGAAAACAATGGCATAAATGCAAATTACCATAAGTGCAAACTTGCATAAGTGCGCCGAACAAGTTTGCAAACATTAGCATAAGTACGAATTTTATATGGCGCACTTATGCCTATTCGCACTTATGCCAGTTCGTACATGTGCCAGTTTTTGAAACTGCTTCGCATTTATGCTAGTTCGCACTTATGCCAATGTTTGCAAATTCTTTTGGCGCACTTATGCCAGTTTTTGCAAACCTTCGCACTTATGCCAGTTCGCACTTATGAAATTCGCGCTTATTCAGCCTCCCGAGTTTAAGTTCTTGTCGTTAAAATACTATTGTTAAAAACTAATTACTTGCTTGTTAAAATGCCAACTTTTGCGAAAGAAAAAATAGAAAAAAAAAATTTCGAAATTTTCCAAAATCTATTCGGAATTCGGAAACGTTTAAATTATGCAGATAAGATACTGTTTTTTAAATATCTTACAAAGTATAACTAATATTTGATTTATTTTTCAGATATATAATCACCGTTAAATTCTGCATCGAATAGTGGGCAATTTAATTTTTTTTTTTTTTTTAAAAAAAAGCCGGTTCTAAAATGTTGGTTTTTCACGGTTTTAATTACAATTAAAAAATTTCATTTTTGTTTACAATTAAAAATTACAATTAAAAAATTTCATAATATCAATATATATTTTAAAATACTTTTTCATATTCTCATTAGCCTTGTCTTCCAATTTATTTATCAGTTTTCCTTTTGAAAATTTTGCTAAAATAAAAGAGGTAACAACAAGAGAACTAATATATTGTTCGGAATTGGAGAAATCTACGGTATACGACATTTAAATTTCTGTGAACTTATTAGTTTGTGAACTAAAAGTCTTTACACCTTAAAAATGTTTTCTGACGTTTAAAATAATTATTAATGTAAAATATAAAAGGAATTTAATTAAACAAGTTAAAAAGTAGTTTTAAAAAAGAAATTAACAATTATTTAAAAATTTTGGCAAGAATTATTATACAAGAAAGAAATTTATACAAGAATTAAAAAACAATAAAAATAAACCTCAACTGTATCTTAGAATCAAAAATATCGCTTAGGTCATTAAAACAGCGCTTTTTAAAGTCGCTTAATACTGTTCTGCAATGAGAGCATAATGTTATTAATAAACTTACATATAAATGAAAAGAAACGATTCTTAGTGTTTTTACGAAATATATAAAACAAAACAATTCTAAAATTCTTTTTTGTTTTTTTCTTTTTGGATTCAAGAGTTTTTTTAGAAAGTTACTCTCAAAAACATTTTTTTAGAGGATGACTCTCAAAAAAACATTTTTTGAAGGTTACTCTCGAAAACACTTAAAATTTGTTGAACTTGTTAAAACTTGTATCACTGTTTTGGCCATTTTTCAAACTTTTAAAGAATATCAAGTCTTTACTTTAGAGTTAGAAATTTATCAGTACAATTTTTTTCAGTGTCAAAAACACTGGACGTGTTTACTTTAAAATGTCTTTGCTTTAAATTTTACTAAAAAGTATTTACTTTAAAATGTCAATAGCGCCATTACTAAAATAAAATCAAAAAATACCCAACTCAAAAAAAAATCGGAAACAAACATTAAAAATACATCTACTTGAACAACATGAAAAATAACTTTAAAAAATATAGATTAGTGTTCTTAAAAGAAAAACTGTTGATTGAAAGACGCAATCACATTTGCATACATTAACTGCTATGTATGATTTGGCAAATTAAAAATGTAGGTTAAGCCCAATAAAAAATCTATTCTATAATTTTACATTTATATACTAAATATATACTAAAAAAATATATACTAAAATTGACTGACTACTGTCAATTTTTTTGACAATGACTGATAATTTTGGTTAGGACAAGGTATAGATTTGAAATCTTTTTTTGTTTTTTAACATTTTCTGATTTTCCTATGCCATTCCAAACTAAGTTTCAATGTTGTTCAAACTATTGAAAAATGAAAACTTTGACTAAACTTGATGATGCTACTTTAAAAGTAAATTCTTAAATAATTTTATTAATCCAGAAGTAAATTATTTAAGAATTTACCTCTGGAGTAGCATCTAAATTTGTTTTTATTTAAAGTAATTATATCTGAGCATATTTAAATAGTTTGTCATAAATGCTTTATTTAAAAAAGTAAATTTACATTTTAAAAACGTTAACCTCATAATCTCCAATTTTCAAAAAACTTACGTAGAAGTAATTATAAAGGTATATAACTAAAAGTTACATATGACCACAATCACCGCTACTTAAGTACTTACATAAGTTATTAGGTTCCATGCCTAAAATGCTATATATACGGTTGTTTTTTACTTTGTATTATAGAAATCATATCACTAAAAAAGTCAGCTTTTCGTAAGACAAAACTCAAAATGGAAAAAATATTATTTTTATTTTTGATAATGATGTTTAGTGAAGCTTCAACTAAACCTATAAACAATTGCCATCGCAAATGTGGTTATCTTTTTTGGCATGCAGCTGGGACATGTTTACCTTCTGGACGATGTAGATGTTGGTGGGGATGGACCGGTCCAAATGCAAGATATATAGAAACTGGCCAATACAAAAATCAACTGACCGCTGATTACTGTACTATTCCGTGCCATTTTACATTTGATTTTCGAAACCCTCGTTGTACTAATTTAAAACCAACTTATACAGAAGAAACCAGTTCAGAATATGGGTCTACAAGCAAACCTCTGATGTTTACCACGGGTGAAAAAACTACCAAAGCAGATCTCTCAACTGAAGTAACAGATACTAAAACTCCAACGTCCGTAATTAATAATATTGACTTCATATCAACAACGTCAAGCCCTTTAAATTCTGAACCGATAAATTCGTTGTTAAATATTGAATCAACAATTGCAGCTTATGAACCCGAAGCAACTAAAGAATCAATCATAACTAAGGAATCGATGCTAACCAGTAAGTCTACATTACCAATTTATTCTGAATCAGCAGAATTATCAACTGAAGAAAAAATTAATCCTATTAGTACAAAGTCAACATTCATAGATACCGAATCTATAGGAACAAAAGAACCAATTCAAAATGGCGGTTCTACATTACCAATTTATTCTGAATCAGCAGAATTATCAACTGAAGGAAACATTAATAATTTTAGTACTAATTCAACAATCATAGATACCGAATCTGCAGCAACTAAAGAATCGATTTTAAATGGCGGTTCTACATTACCAATAAATTATGAATCATCAGAATTATCAATTGAAGGAAACATTAATTTTAGTACTAAGTCAACAATCATAGATACCGAATCTGCAGCAACTAAAGAATCGATTTTAAATGGCGGTTCTAAATTACCAATAAATTATGAATCATCAGAATTATCAACTGAAGGAAACATTAATTTTAGTACTAAGTCAACAATCATAGATACCGAATCTGCAGCAACTAAAGAACCAATTCAAAATGGCGGTTCTACATTACCAATTTTTTCTGAATCAGCAGAATTATCAACTGAAGGAAACATTAATAATTTTAGTACCAAGTCAACAATCATAGATACCGAATCTGCAGCAACTAAAGAATCGATTTTAAATGGCGGTTCTACATTACCAATAAATTATGAATCATCAGAATTATTAACTGAAGGAAACATTAATTTTAGTACCAAGTTAACAATCATAGATACCGAATCTGCAACAACTAAAGAATCGATTTTATATGGCGATTCTACATTGCCAATAAATTATGAATCAGGGGAATCATCAACCGAAATTGAAAGAAAAATTAAAACTACACAATCAAACAAAGGCAAAAAGAAGAGAACAAAAAAACCAATAACAAGACCGAACGAAATTTACAGCTAAATTATTACTGTAAGAAACAACAGTATACGAGTTATCTAAAACACTGTTGTTTAACTCGAAAGTACGTTCTTCGAATTTTTAAATAGTCTTATTTTGACTCTTAGTCTTATTGGTTTGATTAGGTATAAAACTTATCTTCAAATCGTAAAATCTTTGACTCCAAAAATAAAAAATAACTGATATTTGTTTTACATTTTATTAAATATTTTCACAACTTTCTCTAACTTATATATTTATGTAAAATGTAAACTGCCTGAAATTTACCGTAAACTAAAAATGTTCGGTTCTATTGGATTTCGGTTAAATAATGTGATGTTTTGTTTGGTATTATATATTTGTTGTTTGTATGAAATTTAAACAATTTAAACAAATATGAAATTTGTTTATATTTTATATATAGTTGTATTTAAAAACTTTTACAAAAATAAAAAAAATTTATTGCATTTTTCTTAACTTTTTTTTCCTTTAATATTTCCTTTTTAGCAGTTGAAACATTTTTTTAGAGCATATTCCAATGGAAGCAAACGATTTTTTTTTCTCATCTCAATTAATATTATTTTGAGATCAGTGAGTAAAGAAGCGTTAAAATAATAATAATAAAATGGAATTAATAAATAAAACCTGGGCAAAAACTCCCTGCACTTTTACTCCTCAAAAGCAGCTTTTAAGAAAATATAAAGTTATTTTGAGACTTTTTAAAAAACGTTTGCCTTTTTTTTAATCAACTTTAAATACTTAAGCTAAGTTAGCGCTCCAAGTGTGAAAAGTTTGGCTAATGGTAGAAACGTTTTGGCGCTCTGAGCGAAAAAATATTTAGCGCACCAATCGTAATTTGTTTTTTTTTATCGCCACAAATTACTTTTATTTATGATAAAATGAACTAAAATATCTTTATAAAATATTAAAATTAACTAAATGCTAAGTAAAGTATAAGCTGTTTCTTTCATTTAAAATTACATTTCAATGTTGAAGTAAAATGTTACAAAATATATTTACATCATCTAGATAAACGTTGTTTTTTTAATATTTAAAATAAAAAAATTTTAAATTTTATTAAAATTCTAACCGTTGTTCTTTGCTTTTAAAATAAAATAGTTTTAAATTTCTTAAAACTTCTTATCTTTGTTCTTTGCTTTGTTCTTATATAAAAACAAAGCAAAGAACTTTTTTTTAGTAGAGAACTACTATATATAGTAGTTATCTAGTAAAAAAAATTCACAAAAATATAAAAGTTTTTAACAAGTTTTTCTTTCAAAGACTTGTATTAAGTTTTCTCCTTAGCAACTCACTTAGCAAAAATTCTCTTTAGTTGTTTATGGCCAAAATTTTAAACCAAACTTAAAAAAAAATTTTCTTGAGGAAGCTGAAACTTTAAGCTTTTAAATAGTGTAAACTAAGCTTTAAAATATACGGAACTTATTATTAGCAGCTGAAAAAACTACTTTGGGGTTGTCCATAAAGTACGTACGCTTTTTTTTCGTCTATTATATAATAATGGACGAAAAAAAGGCGTACGTACTTTACAAAAATATATTGTAGTCACAAAAATATATTGCAGTCACAAAACTATATTGCAGTCACAAAAATATATTGTAGTCACAAAACTATATTTCAATCACAAAATATATTGTAGTCACAAAACTATATTGCAGTCACAAAATATATTGTAGTCACAAAACTATATTGCAGTCACAAAACTATATAGCAGTCACAAAACTATATTGCAGTCAGTGGTACCAGAAAAATCATAAAAACTGTACCTATGCACTCCATTTTACGGTATTTCGGCATATTTCCGTTTACTATAAATTTTATTTCCAATTTTCTCAACTGCTCTAAACATTGATTCTGGCGACTATCAGTCGTTTTTTGCAGAGGGTTTTTGATATTTCATCTCTGATTTTGCAATAAAATAATTTACTGTTTAGTAATATAAACATAAAAATGAATTTTTTTAAATAATATTTTATTATAACAACATTTTTTATGTTATTTTATATAATATATAATCAGTGTTAAAATTTTATACAAAATATATAACAGAGTACAGCGGGGTTTGTAGAGCATATGGGTAAAACTATGCATGTCACGACAAAACTTTTAATGAATGATAGTTAGGTAATTAGAATGGTAACTCAATGCGCAACAAAAGATTGTTGGACGGCATTTGAATAGATGCACATTTTTTTCAATTTTGGACCAAAAATGTAAAAGAAAAAGAATGTTACTATATTTCTTTTAAATGCTTAAAACATTTTAATTGCCATTTCTTAAGGTGATACACCACCAAATTTTCAAAAACTTAAAAAAAAAAGATAAATTTTATATCAATAAAAATTAAAATAATTTAGAATGCTATTTTAAACTTTATTTTACTTTGACTCGATTACTTTGTCTCGTTTTATCGAAAAACATTCATTTTAATAGATCCATTCAAAATATGATAACTTGAAATATATTAACACAACATCCATGAAATTTTTTACATATGTTCTAGACATGTAAGATAAGGTATAGACATTTGGATTTTAAGATTTTCACAGTACATAAAAAATTATATCAATTTTTTTACATCAAGTAAAAAAAAAAAAAACTTTTTTAGGCCTTAATATTCAAAGAAAAAAAGATTGAAGCAGACTTTTTCAAAAGTTCAATCGCTAGAAAATAATATAATTAACATTTCCTGAAATTTGAGGTGATTTGCACTTCTGCTTCTCAAGATATCATGTTTACAATCAGACAATGTTCTGCAAAATTTGAAAACGGAGAAAAACGCAAAAGAAGATTAAATATTCTTGTCATTCCTTGATAATTTTTTTTATATAGTTAACTTATCGAAAAATTAAAAAATAAGTTGGAAATATGTTTTTTATATTATTAATCAATAAATTGCCTATAAAATGAGCGAAATATAAAAAATTTCATTTTTTTTTCAATTTACAAAAAATACTTTGTGTTGTACCACCTTAAGTGTTGATATTTTACCAATTTATCGGACTTTTGATCGTAATTAGTCATTTTTTCCTGAGTCTTACTGTTTTCTTTAAAACCAAACAAACGTATCATCTTGTATAGCAGGGATAAGTTAAGCAACTTTCAAAAAATTAAATAAAACAATTATCGAATACAAAGAAACCACTTTGATAAAAAAAAGATTTTTTGCCGTACGTTACACACTTATATTTTAAAATTAGTAATTTTTAAATCGGGTTTTAAAGTTCAAGATAATTTTATAGAATAATGTTTTTATGATACTTTTTTACTATGAGGCACCTCACAGGATAAGGGACCAAGTCTTAAAAATGGAGTTATTAGCACTAGTGTATAAAAAAAAGAAAAATGTTAGTGGTTATTTTCTGTTTTTAAATGCATATTACAGTTTAGATTACGGGTACAAATTTTCACATCAAATAAATTTCAGTAACTCTTTAAAAATAAAAAAATAGAAACATAACTTAAAAATTCAAAAAGGTACAAATCCTCATTAAATACAAAATTTTGTATCTGCTTTTTGTTTGGGGCAAACTGGAACTGTTATTAGCATTTTATTTATATGTCCAACTTGTTTGCAGTAAAAACATGTGGACGGCTTTCTTTTACCCGGAGGCAAATCCATCGAAAAATTTAGATTGCCAACCGTTTCTTAAACTGTTTTGCGAACATTTGCTGCTCTGACCTAGAAATAAAATATAATTTAAGATAATTAATGATGTTTTCATTGCTCAAAGCCTAAATACTAAGTCAAATATATCCGTGTTTTAATTCTCGTAATGATGGTAGGTTAAAAAATCAAAAACCTGGGGAAACGTTATCCTGTCAACTTGTGGCTTTGGACAAATTAAATCTTTCGCGAGTTCTGGGACAAAAAATCGGATGCTATTGTAGAGATATCATTGTCTTTCTATTACAACCTAAACTTCTGGTGAGAGAAGTTTAGGTTGTAATATTTGTGGCGTGGTAATTTTTGAGATGAGTTGGTGTTGCCATATTTGGAATTCTACCTCCAGACTGTCTAAATCAATCTTACAAGTAATCACTCCAGATTTATCAAATTGAAATGTGAAAGAGTGCCATTGCTTGGTATTAGGAATTGTTTTAAAATTAGGTGAAAGCTGTTCTTGCCAATCATATGTTGGAACAAAAATTAAACCATTCTCGTCACCGACGATGACTGATTTATTCAATTTTGAAATTGTAGTACTAGCTTCTATTAATGCAGCAAACTCTTTGACCGAAACTACTTCACTTCGCCGAAACTTGGATTTCAGAATCCCAAATCCTGCATCTGGAGAGAATTTCGTGTGACCGACAGGCAAAAATATAATAGTTATTTTTAAGTTTAACCCAAAAGCTACTCCCCAAAAGAAAAACTGCATTACAATGTGGTTTTGATTTTGCCCTACGCAGTTGTCAGCATGGCAATACAGGGTATCTTTGATAGAACATTTATGTTCAGCAAGGTAGTGATGAACCATACTCATAATACAGTTTTCAGGTATCACATAATTGTGCTGAACACAGGCCGATTCATTTGCAATACCAAAAATCCCAACTTTAAACGGAGTTAAAAAATAGATTTGCTGATGCATAGTCAAAAGAAATGTGTAAAATTTCATTCTTTTATGCCAGTTTGATACAATCATGATAAACGGAACGCTTTAGACGTTTAGATATTTTAACATCTCAGTTATACGCTATCGTTAACACACACTGCATAAGTCCGAGCGCGAACGTTGGATAACAATAAAAGGCATGGTCATTTTTCAAATCTTCGAGAAAGCTATAATTTGCAGCAAATGCATTCCAGACAATTTACATGCGGATTTATATTTTTCATGTATGCTTTTCTTTGTCTCCCATGACGAAAGAAGCATCTTACGATGATCTCTTATTCCTCGAGTTTGTCTGGGTAGAACTAGTGCATTGTTTTCAGCATAATTCATTATAAATTGAACAACTGCTGGGGCATCTAGTTTTGTACAAGTATTTTTGGGTTTTCTTCCAGTATTGCTATGTCTATCAGGAGCAATTCCAAACTTAATGACTTGCCTGCGTAGTAGACGGAGACGTTTACGACCAATCCCATGCAAAAACAGGAATGTTTTCAAACATACCTTGTATCCGTGAAACTGATTATCTATCAGTGTTTTTGATCGAAGTTCATTTTGATCTTGATAACGATTACAACACATCAGCCTTTCATTCGTGTGGTGCAGAGCACTTAACTGGGCAACAATATTGTCATTCAGTTTGTTTTCATGTTCAAACATCCCATCAATCTCAAAACATTGTAGTCTGTATTCGCGTATTTCTGAATGTGAGAAGCGCGCCATACAGTTTTTATTTTTTACTCCTTGATTACATCCACAACCAGATGTTATAAATTTTTGTATTTTTTCCTCATCTTCATTTTCAAATAACTGTGAGTAAAGTGAATGGAGAGGAATTATTGTCTTAATGGTGTTATCAAGAACAACAATGTCATTTTGGATCGTCAGTTCATCCTGTAAAGTTGAAGCCAAAGGTGCATTCTCACTCATTGGTTCATCGTGCAAAGTCGAGGTTAAAGGTTAATTCTCATCTATCGCCGCTTCATCGCCGCTTCATCGTCGCGAGATGCTTGGTTATCAGATGAATTAGACATTAAAAAATCATCATCGAAATCATTTTTGCATTTCTATATTCAAAGAAATCTTGCAGGCCATCGTTGACTTCTGATGGATCTAAACCATCAGTTCCACAACTATTCAAAAGCTTTGCTAATCAGCATTTTTAAAAGTACTGGATTCACGATTCATAATAACTAAAAACCATCAATATTAAACGAGTCATTAAAATTAAACTTAAAGTTTAACTTTATCTGAACTTTTTCCTACACCTAACGTGAGTCGGCTTATATAGTTGGTTTGAAATACTAGCAGAAATTTCGCAACAAATAGTTGTTTATTTTTTATAATTAATTTGGTGTGTATGAACATCACTGTCATGCACTTCTATTTAAATACAAAAAAACCGCAATACAAAGTTACATTTATGAATTAAGCGGGCTTATTAAGTCAGCATTTGAAATCAATTTGTTTCTAAAGTAGCACCTGTTAAAAGGTATTCAACAAAGAAAACAAATAAGTTATATTTTCAATAACTTCTTAGAATTTTCAACGATTATTGATTAAAAATAAACTGTATTATATACTTATTAAAAATAATTAACAAGGAGTTCTTTACTTCTAGAGGAGAGAACATTATCAAAACAGTTCTGATGAAGAGTTGGTACTTTTTCCACATTAAAAAAAATCCTTTTTTGCAACTACCAAAAAATCTTATTCACAAAAAAACACCTAATATGTATTGTAATAAAACTATAAAAAAAAACAATAATCTCGTTTTTAAATTTTTTGACCTGACTAACTATTATGCCAAATATCTCTGTAACTTGAAACTAAGACTTGGTACCTTTTCCTGAGAGGCGTCTCATAACTTTTCTGTTACTTACGCCATTAAAGTGTATAAAATAAAAAGTTGATAAATTATAGACACGCTTATTGTTCACGGTGGTTTAAGCATAGGATTTTATTGTGAGCATGCGCATTAAATTAGGTTTAAAAAAAAATGGCGAAAAACAAAAAACTTTGTAAAATATGTAATTAGTCTTCGCAATCAAAAAAAGAGAAAAAGTTTTTAAATTATATAATTGATAAGCTCTTCGTTAAATTAAAACAAAAAAACAAACAAACAACTTAAGTCGTAAAGAAAGAAAATTTTTTGTTTGAAATGATTAGGTTTTTAGGTAAAAAAAAGTATAACATCATCTCAATTATTTAAAGAATATTTTGCGAATAAATTTTTTTTGGATAAAAGCAAAATATATTCTTACTCTAGATATTGTAAGGAAAAATTATAAGTTATTCATTTTTACCTGTCATTTTTTTGAATGAGCGGAGCATATTGGAACAATGGGGCATAACGGTATAATTATGCCTGAAGACTTGTACCTCAGCTAAAAAAAAATTTTCAAAATTTTTTTTTGATAAAATATTTTAAATTATTGCGCTTTATTATCGTGAAAAACAAAATTGTGTATTTTCTTAAGCATTACAACGACAAAGGATTTATCTTGAACTATTGTTAATTTGCTTTATTTATAAAAAAATTATATTTTCAAGAGAGTATTCTTTATCCTCTTTTTGCATCTGGTCTTAAAAAAATCTGCGTTTAAACTATTTAAATAGTATTAATTTCAGTAAAATGACTTTTGTGAGGCGTATCGGGACAACAAGTTATTTATATAATTGATTATGTTACTACCATTTTGTGATGCTGTTTACAGATTGATGATGTTATTATTAATCTAAAATATTTTCCTTATTTAGAAAAGCAATATTAGTAATGAATTCAAAGTAGTTTTTATTTTTATAACTTAACTTGATTATTAATAGTGTTTAATGTGAACAAAGATGGTAAGAAATTATATAAGAAAGATCAATCATCCAAAATGGGATGAAATACAGTTTTAGTTGTGAATCAAAAGGAATTTAGAACTAGAAAAACTGCTGATAAATATGGCATATTTAAGTTTGCTCTCTATTGGTATATTTAAATAATAGATATAAATATAAATTGCTAGCTCATCAAAAATGTTGCCAAATAGTTTCAGGATGTGATTTATATGATTCATAATATTTTTTGTTAAATTTTGAATATAGTAGTAGTTACCAATTTAATAATATATAGGTTAGAGCAGAGCGGAGGTATTTTGTAATAAAATACAATCTTTTTATTTTGGGTGTATGGGCGTGTAGTTTCTATGGATATGTTATTTTTTTCAGAGTTTTATGTCTGAACATATTTAAACGATAGATAACCTTCATTTTTTTATCATTTTTAAAGCTTTACAATCAACGAATAACTGCTGCTTTTTAACAGTCCCGTTTTGCTCCACCCATTTGTTTTGCTCCACCCACTTGTTTTGCTCCACCCACTTGTTTTGCTCCACCCACTTGTTTTGCTCCACCCATTTTCAAAATGTAAAAAATTTTGCTAGTCTAGAGTTTCGTTGCTTTGGTTTTTGAATTTTAAGAATTTTTTTTGGTTTTCCATTTTCTTATATCAATGAATTTTAGGAAATTTATAAAAAACAATGCTATGATTATTTTATTCGCAACTAGCATTTGTTGCTTAAGTGGCGCTCTATGCCCCGCTCTACCCTAATTCTTATAACGCTAAGCAAAAAAAAAAATTTCAATTTAAGATTTAGCAACATTTTAAGCTTAGTTTGTAACAATTTAAAATCTAAAATACCAAAAAAAAAATAGTAATCTAAATTCTAGCAATGATCAACTGCATCATATAAAAAATTTTGATTTTGAATTAAAAGGCCATATTCCTAATATATATTTAGCCTTTAAGTTATAAAGACATTTTAATTCAATATTAAAAAGTCCCCTCATATTAAATTTACATTGCTAAAGGGTGAAAATCCAAAAGGTTTTACAATGAAAGTTAGAAAAGAAACTAAGATTTTGTTTATCATTTATATTTTAAAAAATTTCTAATAAATCTAATTTCAAAATTTTGATACAAAAAATACTTCGTAAAAAATTTCTATAAATTTATTATTATTATTTTTGTTACATTAGGCTTTATATCTTTTGCTTTAGGGTGACTTTTTATAAAATGTTCTATAATAATGCTTGCAAGCTGTATTATGCCAAAATATTCTATTAAGATTGGTGAATTCGGCGTGTAAACTTTCACAATAATACTCAATAATACCAAATTATAGAAAAAAAGTAGTCAACTGATGCACAGAGCATACTGCAAGTGTAACATCAAAAAAGTTTGTTAAATATTTGCCAAGTTCCTGAGTATCAATTATCTTAGAAATAGTATCAACTATTTATAATATTTTGACACTTACAATGATATGAAAAAATCACTTTTAAAATTTCTGGCTCACTTCGATAGATAGTAAGGAAACATCATTATCTATAAATTCAAGGTCTATAACTAACTTAGGAATAGTGTGAAAAAAGGAAAAATATAATTAAAATAAAATATAAATAAAAAATATAATTAGTAAGTTAAATAGTAATAGTAAAAGAATAATAATTACAAATTAAAACGTAAAAAAAAATTAAAAAAAACAAAAACCAATCTTCTAGAACTCTTTAAAATTGCTTTTTTTTTTGTCCTTTTCTGTTTGTTTACTTTCTTTTCTTCCTTCCTTTCTTTTTTTATTTATTTTTTCTTTTCTTTGACTCTTTTTTTTTTTCTCGTTTGTTTTAAAATATTTTTTTTGAAAACATTGTTTGTTATAAGAACTTCGTAATCTAACGTTTAAAAAAAGAATATATTAAAAACATACATAATTTATAATAAAGTATTATTGGTTTATGTACTTTCAAAACATTTTCTGCACTTTCCGGCAGAAAATGTTTTGAAAGTATATAAACCAATATACTTTATCAACTTTTCTTTTCAAGATAATCTGTAATAATGCTATTCAAAAAACATGATTGGACATGCTTGAAAATTCATTTGTCAAATTCTGCGTTACCAATATTTTTACTTTTGAATGCAAATACTTTTGAAAAAATTTCGAGTAGCATTCAATTGTTAGACATTTTACCCAATTATTTGGAACTTTGGAAAACGTTGTTAAATCTATTTTTGATGTTTATAAGAGTTGTATAACACTTCATACACATTTTCTCTTGATAAATACACTGAAAATCTTTGATACATTTATTCCATATATTTATATATTTGATCAGTTTTACTGTCACTTTTTAAACTCTCTTTTCCAAAAAGATTTTCAAATATTCTACATGCTCTTGATAACTTTAGTTGATGATTACTCGCCGTTATTTGCGGATCTAATTTTGAAAAAAACTACTGTATTCAAAACCATTATATTTTTTGACAGGTAATAGAGATTACTATTTTCGAAAAGATAAAAAGGAGTTGTATTATTAACTTATTAACTTTATTAACTTATTAACTTATTAACTTACCAAAATCTTACAAAACTTTAGTTCTTTTAAAGTATAAATTAATAGAATGTTTTAAATTTGCTAAGAATAAAGCTTTGTTAATCACAGTAATGCGACCTTACTACTTCAAAATCTATTAGATCTCATACTTCATTTATGATCTGTTTCGCTTCATTTCATTGTGAAATGAAGCTAAACAGATCATAAATTCATTTATGATCTGCTTAGCTTCATTTCACAATGTATAGTTTACCAACAACAAAAAACACAGTAGCGTGCCACAGGGATCAGTTTTAGGACCGTTACTGTTCCTAACATTTATCAACGATCTACCGGATCAGCTCAATAACAAGATAAAACTATATGCCGACGGTGGTAAAATCATAAACATTATAAAGAATGCGCGTGACAATGAGAAATTACAATTAGATACAGACAAAATCATGGCATGGTCCTCCACTTGGTTAATAAAATTAAATTATGAAAAATGTAAGGTTATAGATATGGGCAAAAATAATTCAAATAGAGTGTATATAATGTATGATATTGACACCGGACACTACCATACCATGTCTAGTAAGGAAGATGAAAGAGACCTGGGCATAGTAATACAATCAGATCTAAAATGGCAGACTCAAGTTAACTCAACAGTTGGTAAAGCAAATATGATGTTATATCATCAAATATGATGTTAGGCATTATAAAACAAACATTTAAATATTTTGATAACACTACAGTAAAAAAGTTATTTACTTCGTTCGCCAACATCTGGAATTTGCTATTCAAGCTTGGTGTCCTTACTTAAGACAAGACATCGATAAAATTGAAAAAGTCCATAGAAGAGCCACTAAGATAGCACCGGCGTTGAAGAAATTACCATATGAAGAGAGGTCATACAACTAACAACTCTAGAGGTCATACAACTTATATCAACCATAGAGGTCATACAACTAACAACTCTAGAAGAGCGTCGAATACGTGGTGATTTAATCCTGTAATATAAAATTCAATATGGCTACAATAAAATCAGTCATGTTTCCCAGTACAATTACACCGAGTCACAAGAGGGCCCTCGTCTGAGCCAACGCAAACTTAAATTGAGAAAGTTTTTCTGCAAAATAATGCATTTGTAATTAATTCTATTTATAAACAACCATCTGGTAGTTTAAGAAAATTTAAAACTTATTTTAGCAGGTTTTAACCAAAACAAGTTTAATACGGAAACATGTATACTTAGCTGGTGATTTTAACTTAAATTTGCTTCAAATAAAAATGTTCAATACTTTTTGGATGCTCTAACTCAATATAACTTAATACCAACAATAAATAAGTCAACGAGAATAACTAAGACTACATCGTCATTACTTGATAATATAGTTACTAACAATTTTCAAAACTGTCGTTTAGGAACGGGCATAATCAAAACTGATTTAACAGATCACTTTCCAATATTCTTAATTACTGATAACATTACCCAAAATATTCCCCCTCAAACTCTACAATTTTAACGCGACAGATCAATGAAATCTCCTAATTGTATTTTCCAACTCTTTTATCAGAAAATATCGATTTGAATCTTATTTTACAATCCCATGAAGTCAATAATGTATATGACCTATTTTTAGCGCGATTCTGTAAACAGTATGACATAGAATTTCCTGTTAAAAAAATAATTATAAAATCCAAGTCTCTTTTAAACCCCTGGATGACCAAGGGACTAATAAAATGTCTAAGAAAAAAACAAAAACTTTATGTTAAATATTTAAGGCATAAAACATATAAAAATGAAATAAGCTACAAAAACTATAAAAACTTATTTGAAAAAACAAAAAAACACTCTAAAAAAATATATTATGTCAAGTTGTTGGAAAAAACCAACGGCGACACTAAAAAAACGTGGAATATAATTAAACAAATGATTGGTAAAAATAAATGTATAAAAAATAATCTCCCAAAAGCTTTTAATTGACGGGGAAATGATTTATGATATAAAAAAAAAATAGCTGAAAAACTAAACTCATTTTTTCTTGAAGTAGGGCCGAACTTGGCGAGTAAAATTCCGCCAAGTACCAAAAAGTTTGAATTTTATATTAAACTGTGTAATACAATTATGGAAGAATCTAATTTAAATCTAAGCGAGTTAAGAAATGCTTTTAATAGTCTTAAAAGTAATAAAAGTCCGGACATTGACAAAATTAGTGTAAATGGTGTTCAGTTTTCGATACCATTGAACCGTCATTATTTTATATTTTTGACCTTTCATTAAAACTAGGTGTTGTGCCAAAAAAACTTGAAGTTGCCGTAATCACTCCAATTTTTATCTGGTGACGAAACTAATATTTCAAACTACAGACCTATTTCCGTCTTACCTTGCTTCTCAAAATTATTGGAACGAATTATGCACAACAGAGTTTATAACTAATTGATGTTAAACAGTTTGCTGTACAGTAAACAGTTTGGGTGGTATGGTCAAAAACTTCAAATTTTTTGATTTTTTGAATATAACTTCTTGGCATTTTCATTCATGCTGAAGTAGGCCTGTAAATCGAGCCGAACGAGCCAAGCTTGCCAGAGCTCGGCTTGGCTCGTTTACATATTAAGAGTGTTCAGGCTCGGCTCGAGCTCGTTTTGAACATGAGATTCTTTGTTCGAGCTCGGCTCGTTAAGGATTAGTAGTGTTTTGGCTCGGCTCGTTTTACATGTTGCTCGAGCTCGACTGGTTTAAAACTCGAAATAATTATTGTAACCTGTTAGTTTAAAGCTCTTTTAGTAAAAAAAAATTGTTCGTTAAAGGCTCGTCTGTAAATAATGCAAGTCCTAATCGACAAACAACATAAACAATCCTACAATCTATTAAACATGCAAATAAACAACATAATGAAATAAGATCCTACAAATCTAATAGTTCAAAATAAAAGTTAAAACTAATAGTTCAATGTTTAAATTTAATGTTCAAAGTTTAAACATAATGTAAACTCTCACAAACACAATAATTCCTATTAAACACTGCACTCTAATAGTTCAAATTACATTTTCACAAATATAAGTTTTGCTCTCATTGCATTGGATAAATATATATATATATATATATATATATATATATATATATATATATATATATATATATATATATATATATATATATATATATATATATATATATATATATATATATATACAGTATTGGACAAAACATTTGCATCCAAAATTGAACAATGCTAAAAAGTGTTCCTAATTTTACATGTCTTAAAAACGAAACGAACTATACTACCACAGCAAACAGTTCAGGAGTCTGGAGTCATAGCATGCCATGACATGAGCAATCAGCTGACAGGTGATAGCACACAGGCAGAATTTCGTTGACAAGTGCCATTTTGCAGCGGACAAAATAATTGCAACTTTTTTGGTTTGTTTCATTTCCTTAAGTCTGGTCCGTGTCAACGTCATGGAAGTTTTTTTATAATTAAAGGAAGTATCCAGAAGTTTCCAGAAGTTTCCAGAAGCATGCAGAAGCTTCCAGAAGTTTCCAGAAGAAGCATCTGGAAGCATCCAGTAGCATCCAGAAATATCCAGAAACATTCAGAAGCATCCAGACGCATCCAGAAGCTTCCAGAAGCATCGAAAAGAAGCATCTAGAATCTTCCAGAACAGGTTCACACAGGTTCATTTTACTATATAAGAGACATGTAAATCGACATGTGATTCAGTCAGTATATGGAAGTCAATCAGTCAGTATTATCAAGACAGTTTATCGAAGTGAGTTTTATCAAAGTGTTCTATCGAAGAACATCAATACAAGAAGTGAAATACAACAAGTGTTTCATTACATCAATACAGTCCACATCCAACCAAGACGTTGTGTTCCACAGAGCATTATTGTATCATCACAAGGTAAATGTAAGACGGTATGCCTTGAGAAGCGTGATTATTTATTTTTATTATTTTTATAACTTCAAGTGCAAAAATGGCTCCCGACAGTCTAGGATTGGAACTAAGAAAGGTTGACGATTACGTAAGTGGAAATTCACAAAAAAGTATTTGTGATAAATATCGCGTGAAAAAAATGGACCGTATCAAGACTATGTTCCAAATATCGTTCTACGGGGAACTTGGTAGAAGATAACAAAGGTGGAAGACCGCGTTCCACCACTTCTAGAGAGGATTTTATGATCTTCAGATCCGTCAAGAAGTATCCCTGGATATCATCAGTCGAGATACAAAAACGATTAGAGCTGCCTGTATCAGACCGAACAATCAGACGACGTGCTGTTGAAGCCGGATTGTTTTCTCGACGCCCTGCAAAGAAACCGCTGATTTCACTAAAAAACCAGAAGAAAAGACTCCTGTTTGCTACATCTCATAATGACTGGAATGTGCAGAAATGGAGAACTGTACTGTTCAGTGATGAATTGAAGTTCAACATCATTGGCATTTGCCGTGAGCGATGGCATTGCCGTGTACGTCGACCGGCCGGAAAAAGCCTCGATTTAAGTTACTGCCATAAGACCGTAAAGCATGGTGGAGGCCATGTAATGATCTGGGGGTGTTTTTCTGCTAACGGTCTAGGTCCAACACATCGAAACGATGGAATAATGGACCGTTTCATGTATAAAAATATCCTGAAAGATGTTATGGTACCTCATGCTAAATGGAATATGCCAATAAAATGGGTTTTTCAGCAAGACAACTATCCAAAACTCACTGCAAAAGTAGTCAAGCTGTGGTTTCAAGACAACCACCTATCGGTGTTGGATTGGCCGCCTCAATCTCCGGATCTCAACCCTATTGAGAACCTGTGGGAGATCGTCAACCGCAGAATTAATCGTGAAGGTGTTCGTAATAAAAATCAACTGTTTGAACAAATACAAAGGCCTGGGCAGCGATTCCACAAAGTTTCATTGATCACCTGATTGAATCCATGCCTCAAAGATGCAAGGCTGTGATCGACAACAAAGGATTCGCCACGAAATATTGATAGCAAAATACAGCTTGGTCAACATTTTGTTGAGTTGCACTTGTTTTGTCCAGAAGGAAATCAACTTTTTTTTAATACTTTTGATTAATTTATTAATTTTCGTGTACAAATAATGAACTTTGTGATGAATAAAACTTAAAGAACTTTGTCTCTAAACAGTTACATAGTTGTTTCTCTAAATTGAAAAAATGCAGCACTTTTATATAAAGAAACTAAATTAGCATTATTTGGTTGCACTCGTTTTGTCCGATACTGTATATATATATATATATATATATATATATATATATATATATATATATTATATATATATATATATATATATATATATATATATTCGAGCTTTAATCGAGCCTATATGAACGAGCCTATGATGTTCAAGCTCGGCTCGTTTAATAAACGAGCCTAATTTTTTGTTCAAGCCCGGCTCGTTTACCATTCGAGCCGAACATGAACGAGCTCTTGTCGAGCCGATCACCGAGCCGTTCAAGAACACGAGCCAGGATTTACAGCCCTATGCTGAAGACGATAGTGTTATTTATTTTTTAATGTATTCTTTATAAAACCGTCTATTTTCATGTAAAAATAGTACTAAAAAATATTTCTCCTTAGCAACGGCATAGCAACAAAGGTAAACTCATGTATATCATCTTATTGAACTGCCTAAAGCAAGTATTTTCTATAGTAAGTTTTAAGAAATTACTAAGTGATATTTGGCTTCTTTTATTGCCGTGAAAACACTAAAACCAGCACTTATGTAAGCTGTTATCACCTAATTTCTTGTTATGATTGTTAGGAGACATGCATAATAAAAGTTGCATATGTTATCTATTTCAGTTACTGATGTTTAATATAGCTAGAGTATAATTGTTTGTTATTGTTTTTAAAATATTCATTGTAGATTAAAATAAATTTATTAATTCTAATTATTAATTAAAAAGAAAAAGCACTTCAAAAAAATCAAGTTTGGCAATTTTTCCTCAAAATGAAGATACTTCTGCAAGAAAAGAATTGTCATTAATTGACAGAAATAACTTAAGCATTTTACCTAATTTCACAACATCAACTAGCAATGTTATTGCCAATAATGAATCTATCCTACAACCTCAAAGTAATAAAAACGAGTCTAATTATGTTTTAATTGATCTTGATATAATTGTACAAATTCTTACATTAGTTGGAACATGCCCTGACTGTGAGAGCAAGTCAATCAATATTAATATAGATCATAATAATAAAAAAGATTTAAGTTCTTTGTTGCTGTTGAGTTGCACTAAGTGTTCTTGGAAAACAAAGTTCTATACTAATATTAGTAAAAAAGTTGCAAGTAAAATTTCTGGAAAGTCTTTTGATATAAATTTACGTTCAGTCGTTGCGATGCGTGAAATTGGAAAAGGGCATTGTGCATTAGAAAAACTATGTAGTTTTTTAAACTTACCACCTCCAATTCAAAAAGCCACATTTAATGATGTTCAAAATAAAATATTGCTGTCATATAATTATATTGCAATGCAATAAATGATTAATGCTGCTCATGAGTTTAAAATGAGAGATGATACTGGAGTTTCAGATATTACTGTTTTTTGTGACGGTACATGGCAGAAACGAGGACATAACTCTTTAAATGGTATAGTAACTGTTATTCCAGTTAATACAGAAAAATGCCTTGACTATCGTGTTCGCACAAAAAAATGTAAAGCTTGTGAACTCTGGGAGGAAAAGTTTAACTCTGATGAATATGAAGAGTTTATGCAAAAACATAAAAATGACTGTCACCTTAATCATATCATATGTAGTAAGCAACCGGGGCCAGGGCCGGGGCTAGGTTTGATAACACATAGCCATGAACAGGGCCAGGTTTATGATCAGGGCTGCATTAATATTTATAGATCCTATAAAAATATTATCTTTAAATAAAATTTATGATATGAATTTTATTTAAAAACAATATTTTATAGGATCTATCAATTTTAATGCAGCCCCGGCTGGGTATATGACCGGGGTCGCATTTATATTGATAGATCCTATAGAAGTATTGTTTTTAATTATAACTCGTATCATAAATTTCAATTAAAAATAACATTTTTATAGGATCTATCAATATTAATGCAGCACTGATCATAAACTCATCCCCGGTCGCGGCTATGTGTTATCGAACCTGGCCCCGGCCATAGCCCCGGTTGTTTACTATCCGTATGGTGGAAAAAAAATAACCAAGCTTGAATGTGTAGGTCATATTTAAAAAAGAGTTGGAGCAAGTCTAAGAAAATTAAAAGCAACAAATAAAAGCTTATTAAGTGATGGTAAAAAATAGGGGGTGTTGGTCGTCTTACGGACAAAAAAAAGTTACAAAATTATTTTGGAATTGCGATTCGTTAATGTTGTGGGAAATCTGTTTATGAACTAAAAAAAGGTATAGGAGCTGTATTATTTCATTGCTCTGAGGCATCATCTTCTAATGTAAGACATGCTGTGTGTCCTCAAACTAATAATACTTGGTGCAAATACCAAGCAGATAAAATTAATAAAACAAATGTTTATAAAGAAAAACCTGGACTACCTATTGTTATCAGAGACATAATTAAACCAGTATTCATAGATTTATCAGATGAAAGCTTGTTAAAAAAGTGCCTTCATGGAAAAACTCAAAACAATAATGAAACCTCGAATGAAAAAATCAATAACTTGGAAACGGTATCCAAAAGATGTTTATGTGGGGCAAACTGCTTTAGAGATAGGTGCAGCATCAGCTGTTATTAATTTCAATGAAGGATTAGCTGGTATGTTGAATGTTTATTTAGAGCTTGGTATAAATCCTGGCAAAAACTGCATTACATTTTACAATCAAAGAGATAGTCAAAAAATTAAAAATATTGCAAAAAAATTGACTGATGAGGTAAAGCAACGTCGGAAACAAATAAGGGCAAAACGAAAAGGTTATAGTGATCAAGACGAAGAAAGTGAAGAAATAGCTTACGTGATGTTTTTAGTGATTTTACTATTTTTCAATTAATATAACTATTTGCTTTAAAAATTAAAATTTGGTTATCATAATTTTTACCTTTTTAAAAAAAACTTTTTTTTAGTTAAAAATTTTTATATTTTTCTTAACAAGAATACTAACCTCTTTATGGTACTTAAAAAATTAATTAAAACTCATTATAAACTTATTTTATTAACATTGTTGTTGGCTAATACATTGAAGAGTGATTAGAAATGTTTAGACATAAAATCAGAGCTTATTTTATATTTCAACTTGTTTTTTTCTAAGTTAATTTTTTTAAATTGCTGTTTTCTCAGAACGACATTTTTGAGCACAGTGCGATAAATAACTTGAGAACTACTTGTTATGGTGCTTTGAAATTTTGTACAGTTGTAATAATATATATGATAAACTCATTGAAGCAGTATATTTTTTTAATATTGTTTTTTGGTAGAGTTATGGACTCTTAAAGGGGGCTGTTTTGGGGTAAAATTTGCCCCGTTAGCTGTATATACTGTATCTCCTTGGTGCTTTAAGCTAACTTTATAATTTTGCTTCTATGAGTTCTTAAATATATTAAAAGTAAACACTGAAAGTTTGAGTTTTATAGCACCTACCATTGTCTCAATATTTATCGCAACGCCTTTTGACTTTTTTAGGTTTCGCGACCCAAAACTTGGGTCCAAATGTAAAATTTTAATTTTTTTGTTTTTGTTTTATGCAGTTTTTTAATATTGTATGAAAAAATAAATATTGTTTGGTTAAAAAAAAACGATTTTAGAATTTTGGCCATACTACCACTTTAAAAAAGATAATTCAACTAACCATGCGGTAATCGAGTTGATTAATCATGTATCAGATTCATTCAATAATGACTATTTTAACTTATAAGTTTTTATTGATCTGTCAAAAGCCTTTGACACTGTTAACCATAAGATACTTTTAAAAAAACTGGAACTCTATGGAGTAAAAAATAAAAACTTACTTTAGTTTGAAGATTACATGGCGAACAAGTCACAATGTATTATTTATAAAAAAATTGAAAAAGAAAAACACATTACATATGGTGTGCCTCAAGGTTCAATCTTAGGACCATTATTATTTTTATTGTATATAAATGATTTATACTTAGCATTAAATATTTTAAATGTTACATTGTTTGCAGACGACTCCAATCTTTTTTATTCCAACAAAAACATAAAAGTTCTCTTTAATATATTTAATGAAGAACTATTAAAAATAAACGAGTGGTTTACAAGTAATAGGCTTTCGTTAAATGTAAAAAAAACTAAATCTATTTTATTCTCCAAACCTAGTAAAGGTGATGATGTTTCTCTAAAATTACCTAATCTTTTAATCAATAAAACATTTATTAAAAGGGAACCAATCGTTAATTTTTTAAGAGTAATACTAGATAAAAATTTGTCATGGAAACCACATAGAAAATAAAATCTCAACAAATACTTCCGTATCATTTAAAACTAAACCATATCTTAAAACTGCTTCCTTGAAAAAAATATACTTGTCATTTATTCATAGTTTTATCTCTTACTCTAATATTGTATGGGGTAGTACTAATTATAGTAAATTAAAAAAACTTTATAGTAAGCAAAAACACGCGTGCAGGATTGTATTTGGTGCACACAGAACTTTTCATTGCGAACCTCTTTTAAGGAGGCTTAGTGCCCTAAGTATCTATAAACTTAATATACATCAAGTTCCACAATTCATGTTTAAAATAAAACATGGGCTTTCTCCTATTGTATTTCAGTCTTACTTTAGTGAAATCTCGCACAAGTATCCTACTAAATTTTAAATTAACAACTTTATTGTACCAAAAACTAATTTAAAACTAAGTTCTTACCAAATCCAATACCGTCGACCGTTTATGGAAACACTTTTCAAAATTTATTACAAAAAAAAACAAACATTCAAAACATCTCTTTAGAACAATTCAGGAAAGAATCTAAGAGTCTCTTATTACAAAACGACTTCGATTTAAAATATCTCTTTTAAAATTAATACATAAATAATATAAGTTATCTAAAAAAATAGTTATTGACACTACTTCTCTTTTGTTGCAGTTTTATTTTTGTTTCATTTTTTGTTGAAAAACTTTAATACTTTTATATTGTTGTTAATCTCTGATATATTGCGTTATATTTCAACACTAATATTTATATTATATTGATATTTATATTTTAACTAAAGTGTGTAAAATTCTTATTATGTAATTAGCTACTTTTCCTTTTTTTATATAAACTGACGATTTTTTCAATGTAAGAGGGGCTCGATGATAAGACAGTTTATGTCCTCTGCTTACTCCAGCTCTCTTATTTATGTTATTGTAAATTTTACTATACGGCAAATAATAATAATAAAATAAAAAATAAAAAAAACGCTCATAGATACAATTTTTTAGCAAATCGTATAGTCCACAAGTGAAATAATCTGCCGAATGATATATTAGAAGCTGAGTCAATAGATCTATTCAAAAATAAATTAGAAAAGTCAGAAATTTGTAAACCTTTTTATTAAAACAAAAATTAAAAACAAGAACATAACTGTAAACACCTATTTAGTCAAAAGCTGATACAGTGCAATATCTTTATTGTTATTATTATTTTTTTTAATTTTTTCTTTTTTTTTAGGTGCCCCAAGAAGTCCTTACGGTCTTGTCACAGAGCCCGCGGAAGTTCACGCCTCCTTCCTTACCGTGACGCGAAAATTTGTCCAGAGCTCGTTTCGAACCTGGATCTCCTGCTTATAAAGCAAGCGCTCTAACCACTGCGCCACGGCCGCACGATATCTTCTGTTATTGTACTCCACCATATCTACTGTTATTGTACTCCTCATCTGTTTTAAAAACAGTAGTCCCAGCTATTATTTATTATTATTATTACAAGCAAACTGGTTAACAATATATAATGAATGCTTAACACGGTTAATCAAAATAATGATATTTATATATTTGCAACTAACACATGCGCATAAAAAAAATCCAAGTTATAATAAGTATTGAATCACCGTGCTTTCACAACAGTTTTATTGATAATTTGTTCAAGTTCATTTTATTCATTTATAGCTCAACTTGCCCCAAACAGTTGCTCATCTTACCATGTTGGTGCTAGTTAAGCAGCCCGGTAAAATTAAAACAATATCTTCTCAAACAAATAAAATATTTACTGATTTTTTGAAGCTTAAATTGTCTTTCGAATAGTGAAAAAATTACGCCAATTCGACAGATCGTTCATAAAATTTGTAAATTTAGTAAAAATTGCTTAACTAGCCGTTCTCTACCTTTCTTTTCCTTTGACTCTGATAAAATAACTCGTTTACCTTTTATACAATAGAAGACATTTTCTTTAAATTAAATAAGTCTGAAGAACGATTTAATTTTTGATTATATTTATGTTTTGTACTAACCATCTTTTTCAGTTCTAAATTGACTTACACACACACATGTGTGTATATATATATATATATATATATATATATATATATATATATATATATATATATATATATATATATATAAACAAAGAAAAAAAAATGTATATATATATATATATATATATATATATATATATATATATATATATATATATATATATACAACCCTCGGAATTAGCGTCGGCATTCGGCAAAGCCGACCTAACTGCCGACCTGAAAGTGTCTGAGGTCGGCAAAAAATTGCCGACCTCATTTCTATGTTTTATGGTCAGACCTTTGTATCAAATAATTTTTGCCGACCTGATGCCGACCTCTATAAGATTGAGGTCGGCAAATTATTGCCGACCTCATTTTTCCTAATTCCGAGGGTTGTATATATATATATATATATATATATATATATTAGGGTGGGTCAAACGCCCCTTTTTTTTGAAAATCAAAAAACACTGTTTTCCATGTGCTCTAGGCGTACTTTAGGATCAATAAAAAACAAAATTTAACTTATTTGCTCAAATTTTAGCCCCCGCTCAATAGGCTTGAAAGTAAAATACTTGCCCCAAAAAGTCATATTATGAGTAATTGAACTCCCTTAATTAATTTTTTTATTAATTTTTTTGTTTTGTTTAAGTGAATAGGGACATTTGTGTGATCAATTAAAACAATAATTCAGCTTTTAAGACAGCTTTAGGTGTTGTTTTGTAAGTTTTTTATGTAAAAACTTCGACCTGGTTTCTCAAAAAAAACCCGGTTTCTACATAATATTAGACTTAATAGCTAGCTATCTACAGCAGAAGAAATATACAACTAGGGATGGTTTTCTTATTGTGTTATGCATAGTTATGCACAAGTGGGTTTAGAAAGCTTTTTTTTAGCATATTTATAAATGAAAATTACAATTTTTTTAATTTTTATTATAAAATCATGTTTTAAAAACTTAACATAAATTTATGACTTGACATAATTTTATGAAATTAGACTTTTTACATTTTAACAATCATATAAACAATGTAATAATTACATAACACATAAATAACTTTTGACAACTTGTCTTTAGTATTGACTGAAATTTTTTGTCTGTGACTTGAAATAAAAAGCATCAAACATTGCATTATTTCCTCATCTTGGCACATGTATGTAAAGTCTTGTGTAGTGCACATGTGTGTAAAGTCTTGGATAAGCTTTACTCCTCTCTCAGCACAATCATTTACTACAGTTAACTTTTCTATGAATTTTTTTAAGACTCGATATCCTGAAAAATTATTCCAATCTCTAAAATAAAATTTATACAGGCATTTTTAAATATTTTAAATGCTAAAAAATTTAATAAAATTGAATCCATCAAGAGAAAAACTTACTTTGAGCTAACTTGCATTCATTCTGTTTCTATTGCAGATAGATTTAGCTGTTGAATTAGAATCCAACTTTGAGGTTCAACCAGTTCCCATAACTCTAGAATTTTCGTTATGTTAATGTTTGGAAAAAGTGGTTTTCCCAATGTTAATCATGAAGGTTTAGGGTATAAAAATAGTTTATTGGCAATTTTTTCTATTGTGTTATTGTCTAACGTTTCATCGCATATAGCAAGTACAACATTTTATTCTGTAAGAAACCATAAATTATTTTTAAAACTTTTAATTGCTGCAGTTGAAATTGTTTTATTAAATGATCCATACTTGATCATGTCCCTGATTGCACATAAATCTAAGCAAGAAGAAGATGCTGCCAATGGTGCTTTCAGAAACCATCTTGCATGAAATAGCCCAGTAAACTCAGCAACTTGATGAACTGTTGCTATTTCTTCTGCACAAATTATATCAAATTGTTGCAAATAAAATGTAGGCAGTTCTAATGTCATGTAGTAGATAGCTTTTGATAAAAATCTTGCATGATGAAAAGCAATAGGTTTACGAAAATTAAAATATGCTAGTTTATCACTGCCTAGCCAAGCCAGAACAAGCTCTGCCAAATGCTTGTAGTCAAGCCAAGTGGAAAATTGTCTGTGAACAAGGTTTTCTTTTATGAGATCTTGGTTTTCTTTTCTTTTGATATTCTTAATCTTGGTTATCCTCTTCGTATTGTGATTCTTCACTGCTAACCTGATTTACAGTTAAATCGTTATATATAGAGAAGCTAATATTCTACTATTTAAAGTAGTCACCCTCTTTTTGGTAGATTCAATCTCCCTTTGCTTTCTGCAAGCAGTAAATAAGTACTATTGTCTATTCCAACCATCACAGCTTTACGTTCTCCTCATTAATCATTCAAAAAATTTATATCGACATTTCTTTCCTCCATAGGTTTTTTGTACACTTACTGATCTTGGTAAACGATAGTATTTGAGCAGACCATTCGAATCTTTTGATTTAAAATTTATAAAGCATAAAGTAGAAGCACAATACAATTAAAGCGTTTTAGAAATTTAGCCTGAAAAAGTATAAATATTAAGATGTGGAACACTTGTTGATACTTTATCAAACTGAAAAGCTTACCTACATCGTATACATAAGTGTGCGGACCGCGTCTAATGAATTTGGCTAATGTACATTATCTAAAACAGAAAAATGCGCAACTTTTTCGTTGCGTAATAAAAAGTAATTAAAAAGTTCTTTTGTTTTTGGAATATTTTTAAACAAAAGAGTTTGCATAATTAAAAATTTCACTAAATTTTAAATTTTCTTAAAAAGTTTTAAACTGAAAATATTTGTAAAGTGAAAAAAATTGTTTTAAAAAAACAATTTTTTTCACTTTACAATGTGAAAAAAAGATTAAATTAAAAAAATGATAATAACAAACTTTTAACTTACAAGTATTTAAAGAAAAGAAATTGATATAAAACATATTTTAGGTCTAAACAATGGTTGCATAATGGGTGAAAAAAAGATTAAATTAAAAAAATGATAATAACAAACTTTTAACTTACAAGTATTTAAAGAAAAGAAATTGATATAAAACATATTTTAGGTCTAAACAATAGTTGCATAATTATGCAATAATTATGCGTTTTTCTTTTAAATACGCAAAGTTGCGCTTTTTACTGTTTTAGTTTACGTACATAAAATACGATTCAACCCATATGCATGTATTTGTTTATATATTATAATAAATGTTTATATTATATTGTAATAAATGTATTACAAATGTATTATATTATATTGTAATAAATATATTGTAATATTATATTATAATAAATGTATATTATATTGTAGTATATACAAAATAATTTATAAAGCCTTCTAATTAAACAGCTAATTTTTTTCTCTTTATAATTGCTACTTTGTGTTGTTGTTTTTTTTTCAATTTTTTTAGATTCTTTCCTATCTGCACCACCAATATAAAAAATTCCAAAGCTTCCTATTTTCATTCTCTGAGAAAGAATGAATCGAAGCTCTACAATTGGTATTTTCTCTTCTCTCTTACATTTGCATTTTATATGAATTTTTTCTATACATTCTGAAGCACATTTGTACTCTGAACAAAGAATTAAATTACATTTACATAGTAAAATGTCCACAAGTTTGTCTGATTTTAAAAAATCTTGCTTTTTCAGCTTTTTCCCCACGTCCATTACTAAAATCAACAGGCGATTTCCATAAATATTTGAGTTTTTAAAAAATTGTTTTTTCGTGGATTTCAACTGGATATACAAAAAGTGTATTTGCCTTTAACCATTGACCAAGTACAGCTGGTACTAGCTACTGGCTGATCTACAGTATAGTTCCTCGTATTTTTTTTCACTAATTTCTTTTAACAGTATACCATATCGTAAAATATCTCTGGCTATTGGAAGCTCAAATACATAAAGTTCTTTTCCTTACCTACACGTTTGTTCATTTTAATTAATAATGCATTCCTTGTTCTATTTGACATCTTTAATAACCTAAATAAGTTTACCGGAGCTTTCCTTTTGGTCCGAATATGAAGTATAAATGAGAAGAAATGTTTAGTTACTCATTTTTAGTACTTATTTTAGTAATAACCAAAATAAGTAATAATAAAATGAAAAATTACCAAGCTGGCACTTGCACTGAAATAATTTTATTTTTAAAAATATCACTACTATTAAAAAATTATATTTTTTCACTACTCTTTTTTCTAAATTTAAAAAAGTGCATTTTACCATAAAATTTGATACACCCTATTAGTCAAGGTTCAAATACGATCCATAAGTAGCCGAAAGCAAGAATTAGATACCATTTGGAGGAGTTCCAAACGAAATCGGCAACAGTCTTGTAAAATCAATTCAAAAAAGATGTGCAGCTTGCAAAAAAGCTCGTGCGGGATATCTTAAATGTTGTTTTTGTTGCTTTAATTTTTCATATATTGCAGTTTTTTATTGAAATTTTTTATTATAATGTTTGATAACGTCTTTACATATAACTTTATGTTTTAGTATGCCATCCAATATAAAATAAAATTTGTTTAATATCTTTTTTATTTTATGGTGGTTTAATTATGCTTTAAGCAACAAAATTTTACTACGCCTATTTTTTTGAATATATATACATACATATATATATATATATATATATATATATATATATATATATATATATATATATGCAGTGGCGGCGTTAGGGTAGGGCCTGGTTGGGCGATGGCCCAGGGCGCCGAGTATAAAGGGGCGAAACTAATTGGTTATTTTACCCTTTGCCTTTTTTTTGAATGGGGTTAAATTGAGCTAGGGGCGCCGTAGAAATCTCGCCCAGGGCGCTGGTACCCAGTGAAAAATAAAACCGCGTCCCACATGGGTTCCGCGTGGGTTCCGTGTGGGATTGATGGGATTTATGTGGGACGGATTTTCCCATGTGGTATCCGTATGGAAATTTGTCACCTTAAACCCATGTGGGTAATCCCACATGGGTTACATGTGGGAACCATATGGTATTTACACACATGGGAAATCCCACGTGGGTTTCCTGTGGGATTTGCATGGGAATTAATTTAAAAGCTGGAAACTAAAAAAAAAACTTTAAATCGACATTGCATTGCGTTACGTTTATTGTAAACGTAATAAACACAATATAAACTTTATATTGTGTGAAAATATTTTATATTAATAAAGAGAATGGCAAGCAAGTATGTAAGTACCACGAATAATTTTTATCTTTCTTTATAGAAATAAGATTAAGACTTGTGCAAATAGACGTATTATTAGGATAATATAATAGTTATTTGAATATAGATCTTGAGTAAATTATTTGCAAACAATTAACTGATGCAAGTTGAAATGTTGTCAAAAACCAATCTTGCATGCATGGGACACTGCAGTGTCCCACAAAGAAATGCAGGTTTGAAAGTCAAAGAATTCCCAATTTTCTTTATTAAAAAAAGAAAAAAATAGGATGGAGATTTCTGTAACTTTTTTTATGCTCCAAAACTTTTAACTTTAGATATAATAAGGTCCTTAAGACTTGAGGGACTTACAAACTACATCGAGGAACAAAAACAGGATATTTACAGAAACTTTTAAATTTATAATCTGGAGTACCACAGTGTTATTGTGAATAAAGCCTCTGGGTCCAGTTTTCAAAGTAATATGATCTAAGTAATGTTTAAATAAAATAATATGCTTTAAAATGCATATAGTTATACATATAACTCCTGATAGTTAACTATATGTATAACTAGTTATACATATAATTTGTTATAAAAAATTATTTTTTAAGGTTATGCTTGAACAAATTAGTACCAATTAATTCAAATTCAAGATTTAGTTAAAGTTCAAGTTAATGTTCTTATTTATTCATTGTTTTTGTTAATTTTATATTTATTTGTTCAAATTTATCAGTTAGTACTATATTTTACTACAGTAGGAATGTTTATCATTGTTTGAAATTTACTGACTTTCTCTTTGAATTTTTTATTTTACTTTAACCTTTGCTACTTTTCTCCAGCAACTTTGTAATTATCGCTTTCACTACCATTTTGTACCAACTCTAATCTTTACTTCTATAAATCTCATTTATATAGTATGAGGAAAATATATTGCATAGCTTACAACTTTTCTACAAATAAATTGCATAGCTTATGACTCGTTGTTATATCAAAACTAGATCTCCTAATGATGATTTTTTTTAATTAGGCATGATCAGCCAAACTTTTGTCTTGTTTTAATGTTGCATCTTGACTTTTCTACAAACACATTGCATAGCTTACATCTTTTCTACAAATACTAGTATAGTTACTGTTTAAACAAACTATTATTTCTTGTTTCAGATAAAACTTTTTAAGGGATTGTATGTGTGTTATACTAGTACTTTTCATAGTATTTTTGTATGAAAAAAATTTAAACTGTGTATGAAATTTTTTCCAGTTATCAATATTATTAATGCTATATTATTATCGATATTATTAATATTCTTCTTCTAATAAGTTAATAAGGTTTTCGAAGCATTTTACCAGATGAGTTAAATGATTTTCTAAAAGAGGATGAAATTATATTTGACGATATTCAATCTTTGTTAAGTGATAATAACGATGTTATTGTTTTCCAGCTTAATAAAAAAAGTTTACACATACAATCAAAAATGTACAAACTTGGTGTTCCATTATTTATTTTAGTAATTTTCAATGATTATTCATTTGTAGCTAACCATAATGGCACAACTTGTAATATTTCATATTTAGCTGTAAACAAATTAAAGTTAATAAAAACAAAATCAGCTTTATTTGAAGCAGTTAGATTTTTTAAAAATAAAGAAAGTTCGCTTCAGTCAAATATTCTATTTGAACACCTTAATGCTATGAGAAAAGTTAATATTGGTGAAGTTTTATATACTTCAGATATTATATGTAGAGCATATGAGTATTTTGCTATGTGACGAAGTTTGTATGATTGTTTTATATGTATTGACTACAAGTTGCCAAGTTTATATGTATTGACTACAAGTTGCCAAGTATAAGGACTTTAACCCTGCTGAGATATATTGATAAAACTTTTTTTTTTGCTTGAATCAACTTTTGTTGGTGTTTTTTATTGTTGGTGATTTTTATTGTTACCATTTTTAGCAAAAAAAATTAAAAATACAGTTATCTTTCTAATATATAAATATATACTTTGTTATGGTTCTGCTTGTTATTGATACTATTTAATATTACATAAATATTCTTAATGAAATTTGAAAAGCATGATTATCTTTCAACAATTTTTTGGTTTTCTTTTTATATTTCCGTTTTTACTAGAGATTATTATTAAAAAACATAGACTGCCATTACACCCTACCTAATATAAAAATATATCAACATAAGTAAAAGTGAAAGTTTAATCGGCCTTCAGTTTTTACGGCATTTTGCGCGATGTCAAGGCCTGTTATTATAGAAGTCTACATCATTGAAAAAGTAGGTTTTTACATTTTTGTTTTTGTTTTTTTGTTTAACTACTTATCCTTATTGATCACTTTTTTTCAAGATTCTCCTCAGGGGTTCAAGCTCATTACGCATAATATGTGTTCAATTACGCATAATACGTTAGTCATTGTAAGTAATAAATTAGGAAATAATTATTTGTGAAATATTGTAGTCATTAATGACTTCAAACTGGCTAATAATTAAAATTGCTTGACTAATAAGGTTCCTTATTAAAATTGCTCTCTCTCTCTCTCTCTCTCTCTCTCTCTCTCTCTCACACCATATATATATACAGGGTGTTCGGGATAAATTTGACATATTTATAATTGATTATATTTTTTTGTAGATTAGAGGTATTAATACACACTACAGGTCATTTAAAAGTTTGAACCCTTCTTCATTCATATACAAGATGTCAGAAAGGATGGATGACTGGAACCCACCTGAATCATGGAAGAGAATAACTTGCATCATGATGATTCGTGCCGGCCATCAAAATAAGGATATTATGACTGCTGCCCAATGCTCCCTGAACACTGTAAAAACAATCAGGTATGAACTAGAGACTTGCAATGGTGACTACGAGGATGTAGTAAGAAGAAAGATCCCTAGCAGACGATCTGATTGCGTTCGTACAGCAGAATTCCTCGCAAGTCTTCAGGAACAGGTGTTGAAGAATCCTCTACTATGAAGCTTGCACTCAATGAATACATTCGCTACTACTCATACAAGCATCCAGAGGATGCAACATTAATTTCACGTGACAAAACCCGAATTCCAATGCCAGGGTTCTTCAACACCTGTTCCTGCAGACTTGCGAGGAATTCTGCTGTACGAACGCAATCAGATCGTCTGCTAGGGATCTTTCTTCTTACTACATCCTCGTAGTCACCATTGCAAGTCTCTAGTTCATACCTGATTGTTTTTACAGTGTTCAGGGAGCATTGGGCAGCAGTCATAATATCCTTATTTTGATGGCCGGCACGAATCATCATGATGCAAGTTATTCTCTTCCATGATTCAGGTGGGTTCCAGTCATCCATCCTTTCTGACATCTTGTATATGAATGAAGAAGGGTTCAAACTTTTAAATGAACTGTAGTGTGTATTAATACCTATAATATACAAAAAAATATAATCAAATATATATATGTCAAATTTATCCCTAACACCCTCTATATATATATATATATATATATATATATATATATATATATATATACATATATATATATATATATATATTTATATATAATTGTATTTATATTTTTTTTTTTTAGAAAATGTTTGAAGAAAGTTAGAAGATACTAAAAACCTTGGTATTATACAAGCCGAAGCGATTTAATTAATTCAATTGACAAAAAACGGCGTGTAAATCGCAAAAGAAAAAATAATATTTTTAATATTCGTTTTGGATGTATTGATTAGTAGCATTTATTTTTAAATAAATTTATTTTGCAACACGTTTTTTAATTTTATAAAATTTCGTCATAATAGTTTAAGGTAAATCCCACATAGGTTATAGGTGGAAAACATCACATGTAAAAGATCAAAAATGCTACACGTTTTGAATACCAAATGGGATAAAGTAGCAAATACCAGATTAAGTTCGGCCTCTCTGAAAGCTTCGATGATTAATTTTAAATTACTATTTAAGTAATTTTTAAATTAAAAGAATTTTAAAAACTATCATAGAAGCATTCGGACTTTCATTTGTCTAGTATTGACTACTTTTATACCATTTGGATTAAAATATGTGGCATTTAAGATCTATAACATGTAGTATTTTCCACCTATTATCCCATGTAGGATTTACCACATAAAACCCATGTGGGATTTACCATATGAAACCCACATGGGACAAAATAATAATCCCCGTATGGGTTACATATGGTAAAAACCCACGCGTATCCCATATGGGATTTACCATATGGAATCCATGTGGGATTTACCATATGAAACCCACATGGGACAAAATAATAATCCCCACATGGGTTACATGTGGAAAAAATCCACGCGTATCCCATGTGCGCTTTTTCACTGGGTAGTGCTAAAACCGGCACTGTATATATATATATATATATATATATATATATATATATATATATATATATATATATATATATATATATATATATATATATATATATATATATATATATATATATATATATATATATATATATATATATATATATATATACACAAACATGAACTTAAAAAAAATTATGAACCTTAAAAAAACTTTATTAAATTTATTTTACTTTAAAAAAATATTTATTTTATTCCGTTTATTTTACACATGTTTTAAATTTAAAACATAAAATTATAGATTTTACTTTTTATAAAGTTAAACATTTCGTAAATAGTTTGATACTCCTTGACAACGGACTTTATTTCATAATTGAAAACCTTGTCTGCAGAATATAGTTCAAATATATTGACTTGACTTGACTGCAGAATATAGTTTGAAGGCCTTAATATAATTAGATAATTTAACGACGTAGTATTTTTAACTGCAAACAATAGTTTCGAACAAATTACTAATAAGACAAGTGATAACGTTTTCAATGTGAGATCGAGAGATTTTCTCAACCTCTGTCAAATTCTCTTCTATTGCGTTGTCCAAAGGACTAGATTGAGGCTTCAAACGGTAGACTACTGAAATTTCCTAAAAAAAAAAAAAGGAAACACAAGTAATTTTGTGAGTGACTTTTATGTAATGAAAAGCGGAAGACAACTTATTTAAATAGTAAAATAGGTCCGGTTTTTCTTTTAAAATACTATAAGTAGCACTCTTAAACGTAGTTTAAGTAAGCACTCTTAAACGCGCTCAACTTGTTTCTCCGCGCAGCGGCCTTGTTCGTCAAGGTTCGTGTTTCGGAGTTATAGAGTTGAGAGAGGGTGATAACCACAAGTAGCCTCCTCATCTGTAGTGGCCTTCTCGGCTTTGGGGAGATGAATTATTTAAAAAAACAAACAAACAAACAAACATTTATAATAAAAACATTTGCAAAACATGCAATTGAAAAGAATAGAAAAGAATAGTCGATCAAATATTTTTCCTTACTATAAAGACGTTCTATTCTTACCATGTTCCCATTTTTAACATCAATCAGAACAAACATATCTAAATTATCTGGGTTTAAGATGCACACATATACGTTTTCATCACGAGAAACAAACTTGCGACAATAGCTTTCATACTTTGTGGTTACTAATCTAATAACAAATGAAATTAAATACAATATAAAACTTAAATTAACTAAATACATACATACAATATAAAACTTAAATTAACTAAATACATACATACAATATAAAACTTAAATTAACTAAATACATACATACAAACTTGAAATAAATTACAACAAATACTCAAAATAGAGCAACAAATAAAAATAATATTATTAAAAAAAACAACAATAAATCCGTCAAAAAAAATTACCTTAAAAGGTGCGATAAAACTCCAGGTTTGTTTAACGAGATAAAATTTAATGCGTCATACAACCTTTTATCGATAGAACGAATTTTGTAAAATGAAACTAATTCAAACATTTTGGTTACGTCATCATATCCTATATCCTAAAATAAACATTTACTAAAATACATTTACTCCTAGACCTAATAAAACTGTTTTAACCTAAAAAAAAAAGGTATATAAAGGAAAAAATGTATATCACGCTAATTTCATATAGGTTAGAACAAATATATTATTTTAAACACTAGGGTGGTTTCACAAATTTATTAGGTAAACATACACGTCAAGGTAAGACAGAAAAAACAACATTCCCAAAAAAAAAATTTTGTTTTAAATAAACCAGAAATTAAACAGTTTTAAATAAACCAGAACAACACAAATATACTTTTCAAACAGTAATAATAGTGTTCAAACAGTAAAAAGAATCTTTCAAAAATGTTTCATAGAAGCTTTCAGTGAGACCTAAATCGGGAAATCTGTGTAGTTTTGAAACAAAGAACAAAAAATTTCTCATAATTGATTACAAGACCTTTTTTTTTTAGGAAAAAAGTTCATAGGGCAAATTTCTCTTTATGAACTTATTTCTCAATTTATTTCCTAAAACAACTGTTTTAACTCTAGTTCTAAATTTTTATTTTTAATTTCCGTACATCATAAGTTATTTAGTATCTAAATTTTTAACGTTTAAAACGTTTTGCTGTAAAATAAATGATTAAAATAAATAACAAAAATGATTAACTAAATAGCTTTTAAAATTCCTGCAAATATTACAGTAAAAGGTTAAAAAAATGTTCAGAAGCAAAAAAGTAAACAAAAAGTGACGTAAACAAAAAATAACCTCAAACTTTGTACCAATTTTGATACAGAAAATAAATTTTTGAATAAAATAAATATTTTTTTACTATTTTGATGTAAAATGTTGTGCATAACTGGCCTTATTTAATGAGTAAAATTCATAAAATCCAAGATTTTATGAAATAATGCGGTGGCCAAAGATAACGTTGCGATTCTAAAAATGAATAAAATAAACCTTTCGCAAAGCTTTCTGAGATCGAAATGCGGACAAACAATAAAAAATGCAAAGAAACATTATACCAATTCAGAAATAAAAAAATGTTTAAAGTGCAATAAAACAATGTTATTAGGATTTATTCTCACCAGATTCTTGCTACCTTGAACGTTTGCCAGCTGGTGTAATTAAAAAAAAAAAGGAATAACTAAAGATTTGATAACAAACTTGGAAAAAAGGATGAAAGAAAAATAAGGCTTTCGAATTTATATATTTAGTCAAAAAGTTTACATCTTGTAGATTTTTTTTTTCAAAAAGAATAAAAATAATATTAACATAAATGCAAATAATATGTATAATCATTATAACGAAGAAATTTGTAAACTCGTCATTAATTCTGATATAAATACAGAATGCAGCATTGTTGATTTTAATACTTGAAATAGCCATGATTTTGTTGTTGATTTTCTGTATCATTTAGTTCTTTATTATATGAACATGAAAAATATGATTTTATCACTTTAATGAATCTCAATTTTTTACTTTTATGACTTTCTTGAACCAACAAATTATCAGCTTTCATATTTCAGTTCAAGAAGTGCGAGGGTTAAAACAAAGTCTTAATTAAATCTGTAAAAAAGCATAAGCATGTATCAAATTTTATATCAGTGTAGCATTAGTGATGTGGCTTTATTTCAGAAATGTGGAATTATAAAGTTTATTAATTTTCAAGATTGTTTTCTTGTCTACAAAAGAATTTATAATTCAAGACGTGCTTTTACAGAAACAAGCAACTATTTATGATGCACTATTTTCAAGTGTGTGAAAATTTTTCAAAAGAAGAGGTCATGCAATCAAAAAGAATTGTAAAAAGCACGAGTTTATTTTGAACGATTCAATTTACATATTTATTTAGATTAAAATTAAAATAAACAAAACAATCAAAAGTTCAGATTATTTCGTAGAGTAATGCTTTATTCTTTGGCACTAGCATCTTAATTAGTTTGTTACTTCATAATTGATAAACTTTTAACAATGCTTGTGTGCTTGGATATTTTGTAAAATTTAAATTTTGTTTTTACAAATTTAACTGTTTATTTATTTTGTTATTTTTTTCGCTAATTTCAATTTTTTCATTTTTTTTTCTATGTGTATATAAAGATTCCTTTTTGTAATCCTTATACAAGTACTAATACAAGAAAAAAGTAAATTTAAAAAGATTGAAAACCATTTTGAACAAATTTTTCAGAGTTGAAATTTAAGTTTTTTTAAAATTGTTTACTTACAAAATTATAGAAACAAATCTAGTAAAAAAAAACTCAAAAATATAGACACAAATCTAGTAAACAATTGTTTACTTACAAAATTAGACACAAATCTAGTAAACAATTGTTTACTAGATTTGTGTCTATTATTTTGAGTTTTTTTTTATAGTCTAGAGTTGTGTCTATAATATAGTTTTAGTAGATTCGAAGATATATGATATAAAATTATTTTGAGCATGTAAGAGCTCTATAAATTACAATCTACAATTAATATTAGGCATTTAAAAATTGACATCATAGTGCAATTAATCGTTTATTATTATAAAAATAAATGTAAACATCAAAAAAAAATTGAAAAAGTTTTATTTTATTTATTATTTGTTATTGTTTTGGATTTTCATTGTTTTTCTTTCTCCGTCTCCTTTTAGTTTGCACATCATTGCACATCATAAAAGTTTCAATCTTCAAAATAATTTTTATTTCAAAAACTATCAAATTGATTTAATTTTCAAATAACCTTTTAAATTCATATAACATTTATAAACAACTGATTGTGACACAATACTTAAATCGACTGGTATACTCCCAAACTAACTTGTTGGCTGATATTCTCTCAAACTATCGACATTACAACAACAATTTGTTGACATGACAACAATTTGTTGAATATCATTTTTTTTATTTTTTTGTAATTAGGAAAAAAAAACATATGCCTCAATTTACATATGAAAAAAAACAACTTACAAAGTATGTATCACACACATCCTGAAACAGGTTTTTTAACCTCCATTGAGATACTGCTAAAAAATTACTATGAATACTAGATTCATCTGTATTACTTTTCTTTTTGTTCTTTCTCTGCATAGTTTCTTCATCAAGTGTTTTTTCATAAGCAAGGATTTCATGCCAACACAAATCACGCCAACAATTGCTAAATGCATCATCAAACTTTTCATGTAATTTCTCTAAAACCCTACTTTGCTCAAGCTGAACAAATTTACTTTCATTTCTTAAAAATGTTTCTAAAGTTGATGATGTAGTTTTACAAAATGACTCTGGAATGGAAATATCAGAATCAGTTGAATCTGAGCACCGACTATCGTAAGAGATATTTGATAATGAAGATCGAGCAGATGTCTGAACACTACTCTTCACGCTTGAATTTATATCAGATAAATTAATCTCCATCAGCTGCTCTTTATCACTATCTAATGAATTATGTATCCATGATGGAGTATACTTTAACATCTCATTAGATATTTGCTGTGCTGTGTTATCTGGTGCTTCTGTGCAAAACCGTACACGACTTCTTTGTTTTACTAGAAATTAAAAAATATAATTTTGTGATAAACATGGTTATACAAAGAATTATACAAAATTTGTTGTAAAATACTTTAATATAATAATATATGTACAATATATTCCATTTCCATGGCTAGTGGATCTAGCCCCCCCCCCCCCATCCAAAAATCTGTCTTTAGGTTCTTAATTTCTTGAAATATTTTTTACAAGATGTTACTAAATAATAATAAAAGCTCCGTAAATTTCCAAAAGGGCCCCTAAATATGCAAATGGCCCCCTTAAAATTGCTAGCCCCTCCCCCCAATTAAACCAAGGCTACCTTATACCTCTTCTATAGCCTTGTGTATGTGTGTGTGTTCTTAAAAGAACAGTGCAATAATATCTTGGTAGAAAATTAATAATGAAATTTTTATTTTATTTTACTTGGTTTTTTATCAATAAAGATTTATCGGAATTCAATGATCGATTTCTTTTTTGCATTCTTTGGGGGCTCAGACAATAGGAGATCCAAGAAAACATCAATTTAAAGTTCAAAAAATAATAAGGATCCACATTGCACATTGTTATTGAAGAAATTCTTCATGCAATACATGGTACAATTGAAGCCATCATCAGTTATTCATTTTACAATCAACTGTATAATTTACAACCTTTTTTTTTTTAAAAAAAATGTTTTTTTTTTGTTTATTAAAAAAATACATGATTTTTGATTTTTTTCAAAAAAACCTTTTCCATCTAAGCATTTGTTTAAACAGCTTGATGGTCCAACATTGGGCAGAAGTTTGTTTACAGTAAGTTTTACATCTAATTGGTAAAGCCATTCAGATCAGAAAATTAAACCTAATATAGATGAAAACGGATTACCAATATTATCAAAAAAGCACTTCTCAATCTTAATAAAGATTAGGAGCATATATACAACATTATTTTTGACATACGAGTAGGAAATGTAACAGAAGATTTCACCAGGATGAAACCTGAGCCTATAGTAGTATACCCCACATTAGATGATTAACTCTTCCTATTTGAGTTTGCAGACTTTACGTACCAACAACAAAACTATTCACTACAAACCAAGTTTGCTATTAAGTTTGAACCCTTACTGCTCTAATGAAACAATACACATTTTTCTGGCTTTACAGTTGCTGGAACATTTATCTTAATTGGTAGTTGATGTTATTAAACTTTACATTGAATAGAATGTGTACTTAGCTCATCCTGAAAACATGCTTTTATCAATGATGACAGACCTCAACAAAGCAAGTGTGTAAAAGTTACAGATATCATTTTTAAATTAAGAAGCCAACTCTCAAAAGCAAACTTTAAAATCAAATTAATATCTTAATATCAAGTACCAGAAATCAACTTTATTGCTAATGACTGAGATAATTTGGAAAATTTTTCATATTACTAACCACCACTTGATTGATGGAACAAATTTAATCCACTGATTTTGTACCTCCTGCAATCAAAGCTTATCCAAACCAAACACAAAGTGTTAAACGCTAACTTGTAACGGATGCTGCTTAATCTGTATGAAAATCATAAGTAATCTGATCTGATAAGTAAGTAATCTGATAAACAATATCTGTAAACAATTATTGCTTTACTATTAAACACCACCTTTTTTATAATTATTTAAACAAAACAAACTTTGTTACTGAAAACCAGTTCATGTTACTAAAAAGCCAGTTGCTCTTACTAAAAATCTAGTTGTTGTTATTATACACTCATTTGCTACAGATTTTCTGATAGATTTTAAATAACTATGTTTGTTTTTTAAAGTTGATAAACATGCATTACAAAGTATATCATTGAATAAATATTACACAAATAAGGTTGTATTTGTAAATGTTTCTAGTTTATATATCTTTCTTAACTTATATAATTAAGTATTTTTATATGTCATATGATGTAATAGTGTGTGTTGTATGTTATGTGTTTATATATGCTTTATATGTAATCAATTCTTACATAATACGATTATAATAAGACAATAAATGTAAAATTTCATTTTTAAATAAATTTTTTTAATGAAATTAATTTTTACTAGTCGAAATGTTGGGATCGGTTTCAGTAAATAATTTTTAAATTTTTACTAACCAAAATGTCTGTTTTGGGACCAAACAAGTGTACCCAAAATTTCGGTTTATTTCTGTTTCAGTTGATCACTAGTTATTACACAAGTAAGGTTATATTTGTAAATGTTCCTAATATGTGTGTGTGTGTGTGTATATATATATATATATATATATATATATATATATATATATATATATATATATATATATATATATATATATATATATATATATATATATATATATATATATATATATCCGTAGTGGTAGAGTCACACACGTTGATGGAGTTTGGGACTCAACCCTTGGAAAAAAATTATGATCCAAGACATGTTAAAACAGAATTAAAACTTAAATCAGTTCACAACAGAATCAATAATAATATAAAAATGATTATCAATAATAAAAAAAACACAACAATTCATCTTAACCGTTTTAGTTGTTTTTATACAAATGCGACCTCGTTAAACGCAGAGAAGCTTGCCGAGCTGCAAAGCCTTATTCAAACTTCAAAAGCACCACCGAGTCTTGTCTTTATAACAGAAACATGGTTTAATGAAAACTCTATTATTAACCTCACTAATTATATCGCATATAGGCATGATCACACAATTAATCTTCATGGTGGAGTCTGCATTTATATATCTGATACACTAATAAGCCATGAAGTAACATATCTTGAACTCAACAATGACTCTGAACAAGTTTGGTGCTCAGTTATTCTTGGAACTGAAAAAATTCTAGTTGGTTGTATATACCGTTCACCCCTCAGCAATAACTTTGTAAATAATCAAATTAAAGCCTCTATAAATTTTGCATCTAATTTAGTCGAAAAAAAACACTACTCTGGTCTTCTTATCGCAGGAGATTTTAACCTTGACCATACCACATGGCATAACAACACAGCAATTACCACAAACTCACTAGCTGAAGACTTTATTGAAACATTTGATTCAAATCATTTAACACAGCATGTCAATTTTTATACTTTTCAATTGAACGCTATATTAGGTCCATCCAGCACTCTAGATCTTATTTTAACGGAGTCATCTCAACGTATATTTTCTCTTGAAAAACATTCTCAACTGGGGTGCACTAAAAAAGGACGAGCTCATTTAATTCTAACTTGGAATTTCGCTGTAGAATCGTCAACCCCTCCTAGAAATTGGTTTTCTTCATCTCGACAAGATTTTAAAAATGGCAATTTCGATAAACTAAACATGTATTTCAAAGATATTGACTGGGTTAATCGTTTTAAAAATTTAAATATTAATGAATGTTATAATGTATTCCAATCTATCTATATTGAAGGGTGTAATCTTCAAATACCAGCAATCAAATCGAATTATTCTGCTTTACACACACCTTGGATCACAAAAGAAGTAATCTCTGCTATAAAAAAACAAAAAAAAACTTTATTATAGAAGCAAAAACCCAAACTGGCGTCTGGACACTAAACTATACAATATTAGCTGCAATAAAGTAAAACAAACTCTAACTCATTCTATTGCTCAATATGAAAAATCTATATCCGAAAAAGCCAAGACAAATCCAAAACTTATATATAGGTATATAAACATGAAACTTAAAGTTAAAAATCAAATAAGGTCTATGAAAGAGTCAAATGGAAACATTACTTCTAATGAAAGCCATATAGCTACGATCCTTAACAATTACTTTTCATCTGTTTTTACTCCTTTAAATTTGAGTCAATCGCTGCCTACATTCGAAAAGCGCACATTTTCCGTGATTGATGAGACGTCAGTCTTAAATAGACTTAATGAGAACTACATACAAGTGTTACTTTCAAACCTAAACTTGCATAAACCAGCAGGCATAGACGGCATTCACCCACACGTCCTTAACAAATGTTCTTCATCTCTGAACGTGCCCATTACCTACATATTTATAAAATCTATTTGTGAAGGTCGAGTCCCAGCCGCGTGGCTGGAAGCTAACATAACACCGCTTCACAAGAAAGGATCTAAACTTGATGCATCAAACTACAGACCGATTTCCCTAACTTCTGCCTGCTGCAAAATCCTAGAGCGTATTGTAAAAGATTGTTTAACCGAGTATCTAAGTGCAAATAATCTTTTATCTCAAAATCAGCACGGGTTTGTTCCAAAAAAATCATGCATTACCAATTTATTGGAAACTATCGATCAGATCTCACACTCAATGGCAAAAGGCTATAGTGTAGATGTTTTATATTTAGATTATGAAAAAGCGTTTGACACACCTCCTCATGATCTGATGCTCCACAAACTTTCTGGTTATGGTATCTCTAATATGCTTCTTAATTGGATAAATTCTTTTCTTTCTAAAAGAACACAACGAGTTGTCATGGGTTCCACCATTTCAGAGTCGTTACCAGTCACCAGTGGTGTCCCTCAAGGATCTGTTCTAGGACCACTTTTATTCATCTTATACATTAATGACATAACAGAACTAGTTAGCAATCCAATGAAGTTATACGCTGATGTCAGTAAAGTTATTTCCGCAAATTCTACACCTGAGAGCCCAGCTCTGCTCCAGATGGATATAAATCACATTGTGTCTTGGACTCTAACCTGGCGCTTACGACTTAATTACAAAAAGTGCCTTATCTTACACTTTAACAAAAGCAAAAATCTTAACCACCAATACTATATCTTGACTCAGCAAGGGAAGCAGCTTCTTGACTCCTCGTACAGTGAAAAAGATCTTGGGATTTGCATTTCACACAACCTCAAATGGAATACACACGTTGAAATAATATCATCAAAAGCTAACTCTGTTCTCGGTCAACTAAAGAAATCATTTATTTATAAAAATGCACAAGTTTAGAAGAGGCTCTACACATCACTGGTCAGACCTCACCTTGAGTATGCTGCTCCTGTGTGGAATTATCTTTCTGCACACAACGTTAAAAAAATTGAAAAAGTCCAAAATCGTGCCACCAAAGCAATTCCATCTCTCAAAGCCTTATCCAGTGAAGCCAGATTAGCACACCTTCATCTTACCTCACTAAATGAAAGACGCAATTGAGGTGATTTAATCTACAACTTCAAGTTTATAAATAATTTAGAAAATATTTATTGGATTAACCCACAAATCGGCTATCCATCTGTGCGAATAACTAGAGGACACTCTCATCGTCAATACAAAGAGTTTTTTAACGCTTCTGACCTCAATAACAATATGCGTGCTGTTTCAACTAGACTCAATTTCTTTCCTAACAGAGTAGTAAACCGATGGAATTCACTCCCACAAACTGTAATTGACTCTCGTCATCTCAATGAATTTAAAAATCGTTTAGACAAACACTGTAGCCAACACTAGTATTTAAGTTAATATACCGAATTGCTGCTACAGCTCATTGTCTACTGGCAAAGAGCTAAAGGGTTGCTACCCCTTTCAAGCGACATTTTATTGTTCGCCGCAGCTTATCATTATTATTATTATTATTATTATTATTATTATTATTATTATTATTATTATTATTATTATTATATATATATATATATATATATATATCTTTATTAATTTTTAAAGTATTTTTATGTGTCATGATTGTGTAATGTGTATTATTTATCATATGTGTTTTTATGTGTTAAAGTTATATAGGTTTATATTTTTTAAGTGTTTATGTGTCAATATCTAATAAATATAAAGTATTTCTATGTGTGTATGTGTTACGATGTTATGTGTTTATAATTTGTATGTGGTTATTATGTTTTTTCAGGAGTTTCAAAGTGTTGTGACTTGGCTTAATTTACAGCAAGGGTGTTGTCCTTGTTAGACAAGTGGTGTACTTTGCTAAAATGTAAATTGAGTTTGTTGAGAGCAATAATGTTGTCCTTGCCAGCCAAGTTGTGTACTGTTATGATGAAACACATTACAAAATCTCTTTGTAGTTAATGTAATCATGTATAATTTTTAATTAAACAACACATTTTAATAAATATTTCTCATAGCCAATGCAGTTGTTAACAACAGCTTACAGTTTCTGAAGTCTTTTTAAAACAATTGTTTCTTTGAGCAGTGTTGCACTGGTACATCAGATTTTTTTTTTTAATTAGTTTAACTTAAAATAATTGTTATAAAATTTGATAAAGTTGGTGTTAATCTCAAAAAGCCTTGGTTTTCACAAAACTAAATTCTATGTAGCATTTCAAGGTATCTCATTGAACGGATATTACACAAGTAATGTTGCATTTTAAATGTTACATTTGTAATAGTTTTAATAAGTATTTTTATCTGTCATATAACGTGGTAATGTGTGTTATTTATTATGTGTTTATATGTGTTATATAAGGTTATATGGATTTATATTTTGAAAATGTTTGTGTAGGTGTTTTTAAGCGTGTGCTGTTAGGAGTTAAAATATGTACAATAAACTCACGATACCTTGATAACCTATAATAACTTAAACTAACTTTGAAATTCCAGTTACTCTTAATAATTCTAACATTCTCTAACAAGCTAATATCCCTAGGAGGTTTGAGTTATTGAGAGTTTACTGAAAAATGTTAAGCTATTTGTTAATTATGTGATGTTATTATTGTGATGTTTTGTGTTGATAGGCGAGTTGGCTTAACTTAAAGTTAGTATCTATTGTTAAAAAGGTTTTTTGGGTTATTTTATTAATAAAACTGGCTACATATAACCATTCACTAAAAGCCAAGGATTCATTTTTTAAATAAATACATATATTCTTATCTAATTGGTATTATTTCTTTATAGTGTTGCTTTTTCAAAAAGAGTTCATAATGCAAACTTGCAACAATAAATTTCTTGAAACTTTCTTGAAAAAAAAGCAACATTTATTAAAGTAAGTTTTGTTCTCTGTTTTGTCACATTTTGAATTTTCAAATAAATAATTAAAGAACATAACACAATACTGTGTAATTAAGTTGATATAAGTGTTTCCAATAATAATTTTGTTCCATTTTTAGGTTGAATTCCTTTTTTGAAGTCTGATTTTTCAAAGTATTCCTACATAAAATAATTTAAGAAATGTTCTAAATGTTGATTGTTTTCTGGAAGATAAAATGAAGTTTTGTTAATCTTCTGCACTTACTAAAAGCTATACAATGAAACAATGTTTTTATTTAAATTGCTTTTATAAGTACTTTTGATGTTATATTTTTTTGTAATTTTTTTTTTAAAGTTTATACTTTTACTTTTTCTCAAGAAAAATATTTTTTGTATCTCACATAAATATTTATATTTTTTCTCTTTTGAATTATTATTTTTTATGGATATATTGGCCATTTTTGCTTTGTTTTTTTTTTTTTTTTTATATTTCCGTTATATTTTTAAATATGAATGGAAATCATTTATTACCTTTGGTAATTATGATCAAAATGATTTCTATTTGTTATAAGTATTGATTTTCAGCACAAACAACAGCTATAACAATTATTTAATTGCCAAAATTGTTTTTGCCAAAGTTTTAAAAACAGCTTAGTTGAAAGATTTTGTTAAAAGTACTATACAGAAAAGTATAGTACTATATATAAAAGTAATTGAAAGATTTTGTTAAAAGTACTAAACAGAAAAGTATAACTATAACTAGGACCTGTGGCCCGTTTTTGTGTCCATTTACCTTTTAAACAGATGTTAATGCGAGAGGGTTTAAAAAAATTAATTTTGAAAATTAAATTTTAAATAGATTAATTTTCTGCCATATATTTATTGGAGTAAGGAGGTCTAATTAAGAACAAGTTAAGATATAGTTGGGTGTGAAACATAGTTACTATGACCCATATTGTACAAGTCCTGACAGCTTTTAGTAAAATATTATAAATTATTGTGTTTCTTTGTTACCAAAGTATCAATATTTTTATTTTATTTCAAGAAAAGTATTTTTTTTTAAATATAATTGTATATTACATAATGGTACATTTTTTCTCTTTAAAATTATTATTTCGTATAAATATATTGGCCATATTTGATTTGTTTTTTTAAATATCTGTTGTTTTTTTATATATGTATTGAAAACATTTATACTTCTATCACCTTGGTGATTACAACCCTGATAGTTTCCATCACATACCTTTTTAGTGCCAATTTTTGTCACAAACAACAACAATAATAATTTAAAAACAGCTTAATTAAAAGATTTTGTTACAGAAAAGTTCCTATAAGATATATCAAACAGAAAGAGCTAACACATTTGACATAACTAGGTTTTGTAACCTGTTTCTGTGTCCTCTTTTGCTTTTTAAATAAATATAATCTTAATGAGAAAGTTATATTTTATTATAGCCTTAAGTTTCCAAAAATACCATGAGAAATGTAACACAACTGTAATCTATGTTAAAGATACTTTTATGTAAAAAAATATTAAAGTTTATAAGTATAGAAATGGTCGGTGTTGAATAGACTAATCAAGACCCGTATTTTATGGGTTCGGACCCCTAGTGTAAAATATTTAATCATGATATCGGAAATAAAGTAATGGAAATGTACTATAATACATTTATATTATAATGTAAATATATTGTGTAAATACATAATATACATTTAAAGTACCAAAGATTTATTTAGAATAGTTGATAAATAAAATCAATTCCAGTACCTTTTTCCATTAACATATTTTAGTAATTTGTTTCCAGTAATATGTTCCAGTAATATGTTCCAGTAATTTGTAGTATGTTCCAGTAATGTTCTAGTAAGTTGTTTCCATTAACATGTTCCAGTAATTTGTTTCCAATAATATGTTTCAGTAATTTGTAGTATGTTTCAGTAATGTTCCAGTAACTCATTTTCATTAAAATGTTCCAGTAATTTGTTTCCAGTAATATTTTCCAGTAATTTGATTCCAGTAATATGTTCCAGTAATTTGTTGTTGAAGATTTAGTTAAAATAGTTTAAGGTTCAAAAAAACCTGTGTAAGAGTGTACAATGACCATTGGAAAAAATATATATATTTACAGCAGTGGCTCTAAACTTTTTGTAGTCACGGAAACCACTTTCAAAATTTTATATGTAAATGTATAGGGAAAGAAAAAAAAACATTTATTAGTATCAAGTAAAATTTAGCGTATGACAGTTGTTTAATGGTCACTGCTGTTTCTTTTCAATAAATTTTGAAAAAATTAAAAATTTGAGAAATTGTTATTAGACAACATAAGACTCATATTATCTTTGATGTCAAGTTGATTACAACTTTAAATTTTTAGACACTAATGCTGAGAACCATGAATCACAAAGGTAGTAAATATAATTAACACAGGCATTGCTTGTTTAACAAGAAGAGGGTAAGCTTTTCTTAAATTACAAGACATCAAGACATCTTTAATATGATCTTTATCATTGATATCGTAATAAATGAGCTACGCATCTATGAATATCAATAATATGCACCTATGTGATAACACCTACATCCACTCTCATTTTTCAAAATAGTAGCTTACCCAGAAAAGCTTTTAGCTTTTCAGTTGCATCAGCAATAGTGACATCTGAAGAGACAAGTTTATATCATTCAAACAACTAAAAATGTCAACTAAGTAAGCTTGTCCTTGCAAAAAATTTTCAGGAATTTGATACAATCCTCTTTCTTTATCTTTCAGGAATATCAAGACTTCTACACATAACTGGTATAAGCGCTTTAAAACTCTTGAATCTCATGTCCTCTTGAATCATCCAACTTCTCTATAGCACAAGAGTTACAAAACAGAAACTTAGTATTTATAGATGTACATAACATGTAAACACTAAGAGCTGGCTACACTGTTATACATCTGTGCTCTCATCGAGTTGCATGCTAAATGGAAATGAAAAAGAACTCAGTTCATTAAAGATTTGCTGCAAAATGATTTCCTGTTAGTAAAACCTATTTTGGGTAAAGTGCCAACTTTCTCAAATCAAGAATTTTTGGCACAAAAAACATTATTAAACACATTTCCTGGGTGGACAGATTTAAAATGTTCTGAAAATTTTGCTGGCTTCATAATGCCATTGGCAAGCACTTTATCACTTAAACAGCATTGTGGCTTTTGTGTTTTATCTTGTTTAATAACAAAAGTGAAACTGTATATGATATATGAACCATTGCACTTTTTCTGCCATCATGCTTGACCATTCCTGTGTATTAGGATCCAAACATTTATTTTTAGGTATAAATACCTTCAAATAGCCATCAGGATTACTCAAATTTTACTTTGATTCATTGCTCCACAATATTTTCCAAGAGTGATTCATCGCCCTTTTCCAGTCCTTAATAGTTCAGTGTTTATAAGTATTTGCAAGATCAATTCTAGCTTAGAAGTCCTGAATATCACAACTGTCTGCAAACTGTATATTTAAACACTGAAATTTTCAATTTTTGAATTAGCTCTGTCAAAAGGATTCTTTTTGATGTGATAAAAGTTTTCTTCCAGTGAAACAACATGCTTTGCATAATTTTCAACCCTTATGTTCCATTTCTAAAGGACTGCCTTAATTTTATCGTTTGATTATTCCACATACAATTATCTTGTTAATGGAGTACTTGGTGGCAATTTTTTTTGTTTGACTCCTTTATTCTATATTTGACAATACATTTTTGTAAAAGCAAAATTATACTTATTTCCTACCATTATGAAAGATCAATACCTTGAAAAATCGATTACAAAACAGAAATCTGTAATATTATAAAGTTCTCTTATCAAAACAGAGCAAAACTTTGTGATCTTAAGTCAATATCATTCATTGTAATACAACACCACCAACAAAAATGATTACTTATTTTTTTATATTTTTTTAATAGTTAAAAAAAGTTGGTAATGCTTTGGAAAACCACCCCTTTTCATTAAAATACCAATAAAAGAACAGAAAAAAATACATACTGAAACTTTTTAGTCCCTGTGTAACAAGGTATATAATACAATAAACAATTCACGTCCAGGAGGTAATCCACTGGTATTTCAAGTGATAGTCCTCCAAACAAATAAAAGAAACATCAAACAATGAATGCTGATTTTTTACTGGAAAAAAAACTGGCTAGTTTTTGGTCCAGCCAATAATTCAAACACAGCTAAACTGTTACATGATTGGTGTGGCAAAATCACACAATTTGTCTTTTCACTCTCTGATCAATTGAAAAGTTTAGAACAAAATGAGACATGAAATTTGAGTGAAAATTAGCAAATTGAAATCTGAGTTAAATGCAGCAAATGATAAATTGAAATCTTCTAGTATTAGAATGATAGTATCATCAGTGATTGGATTCAGATAGTAAAAAATGGGAGTAAAATTTTAAAAAACCAGTTAACTGTTGAAAATGTAAGAATCAATGAGTTAGATGAGAGAGAGAAACGAAAGATAAATATTATTGTCTATGGAGTGTCTGAGCCAAAAAAAAGAAAAAAAAAACAGAAGATGAACTTGGAATTAAAGGTATTTTGTTATTCATTAATAAAGCTGAAGTGAAGCCAGTATATATGAGAAGGTTGCATTCTAAAGATTCAACAAAACCTGGTTCTATCCTTGTTGAACTTGGTGAACCAAGTATACAAAATGCAATACTTTTTGCAGCCAAAAAACTAGATTATTAGCAAGATTCATAAATCAGTATATATAAGTCCACATTTAACTGAAGCAAAAAAGCAATTGCATTATCAACTTAGACAAGAGAGAAACAGATTAAATTCAGAACTATATTCTAACTCAAAAATCAAATCCAAAAATTCAAAAAAAAAAAAAAAAAATTTAATCTAGATAAAGAATTCTATCAAAGAAAACAACATTTTTTGGAAATGCATGTATCTAAATGCAACATCTTTGGAAAACAAATTTGATGAATTATTATACAATATTGTTGTTGTCAATACAAATCGTTCATATCTAATTGGAGTTACCGATACTTGGTTCAAAAGTGTCTCAATAGTCAATATTCAGGGGTATAACATTTATAGAAGAGATGGATGTGATGATCGAAGAGGCGGTGGTGTATGCCTTTATGTAAAAAGTTCGATTGATTCATATGAGCTCAACAATATTCAGTTTAGTCAGAGCAAATTTGAACAAGTCTGGGTTGTATTGTACTTTGGTAAAGATAAATATTTAGTTTGTTACCTCTATAGATCAAGTGATTTTATTGATATGGCTGCTTTTGATTTAGTTTTTAAAAAAGCTAGAAAATATTTTGATAAAAAAAAGGTTTAAATATGTTTTAATTATGATAGAATTTAATTTTTCTATAACAAATTGGTCTAATGAAAATGTATCTTCTATTAATAACAATTTAGCGGTTGAAGATACCTTCAGTAACACATTAAATGACACTTTTCTATATCAGCATACAGCCCTCGGAATTAGTGTCAGAATGCTGACCTTCAAGTGTTTGAGGTTGGAAAAAAATTGCCAACATTATTTTTATGTTTTATGGTAACCCTTTTGAGAAAATCTTTTTTTGCTGACCTCTAAAAGTTTCAGCTCGGCAATTTATTTTCAACCTCATTTTTCCTAATTCTGAGGGTTGGCATATAAACACTCCAACTTTCTAAGTCTCAAATGAAATGGCAGTTAATACATTGGATTGGATTTTTACGTCTGAATCCAGAAATGTATGCGCTATAGATACACAGTTTGTGCTTGATATTACCACTAAAGGACATTTGGTTATACCACTAAAGGACATTTGGTATAATTTTTTGACTACTTTTTTTTTGATTACAAAATGAAATTTCTACCTGTTAACTGTTATAAAATTGTCTACAAAAAAGCAAATTATGAAATTTTTTTTCAATATGCCAGTTCAGGATATGAGTAATGAATTGATTTATTACTCCAGCATTGCAAGCAATTTATTTTTTCCCACTGTTGATGTTTCACAAATTAGAAGTATAGAAACTGTGCTCAAAAATGGAAAGATGCTAATTTGAGTAAAGATTATAAAATATTGTCGGATTGTAAAATCTAAAGTAAAGCATTCTTGAATGAACTATGAACATGACTTAGTTAAAAGAAGCATAATCCAGAATTGCTATATAAATATATTAACAATCAGTTAGTGGTGAAAGATTCAATAAAAACTTTGCGAAAAGGCGATGGATATATTTCACAAGATCAAGTTGAAATCGCTAACATTTTAAGCAAATGTTTTCAAGATAAATTTGTTAATAAACTTGATGGTGATCTTCCCAAATTTGAGTCAAGAATTAGCAATTGTGCTACACATTTTTTTGATATATCTCCTGACGAAATCAATTATGATGTTTTGAAGAGGCTTCAGAGTCTTAACGAAAATAAAGCCTTTGGACCTAATAAACTTCACCTTGCCATGCTAAAGAATGCATCGGAGCCATTTACACTTTCTTTAACATTAATCTTCAGAAAATCATAAGCTTCAAGCCAACTCCCAATTCAATTTAGATCTGCAAATATAACTCCTATTTTCAAAAAAGGTGACAAAGCAGTTGCAACTAATTATTGACCAGTTTTCCTAACTTCAGTTAGGTGCAAAATACTAGAAGGTATTATCCTTAGCGAAATTGAAACTTATTTTTACAAAAATAATTTGCTAACAGAGCATCAACACGGATTCATAAAAAATAAATTATGCACAACAAATCTATTAAAAACAATTGATTTTATAACATTAAACATTAAAAATCTCCATTTGATATTGTTCTACTAGATATTGCAAAGGCAGTTTATTTGATGCTGTCTCTAATCTAATGACACAGTTTGTTACTAAAACTAAGAGCTTATGGTATTGATGGATTAGAACTGAAATGGATTGCATCTTTTCTGACAAATAGGAGACAGAGAGTAGTTAAGAGTGACATTGTCTCTAATTGGGTTGATGTTCTTAGTGGTGTGCAAGTATGAGGTTCAGTTATTGAACCTCATACTTGCATATGATTTTCCAGAAACAATCAAAAATGTTTCAAATTTATATGCTGATGATACCAAAGTTATATCAATAGTAAATTTAGATTTGTGTGTCAAAGAAATCCAGAATGACTTGAATAAAGCATTTAAATGGACTCAAGACATGGTCGCTAAAATTCAACATAAACAAGTGCGTTGTGATGCATCATGGCTCCACTAATGAAAATTATCCACTTTTCATTATTGGTATACAACTTCGTGATTCTATGTCTGAATGAGGAGTTATATTTTCTACAAATCTTAAATGGAAAGACCAAGTAATTATGGCAATTGGGAAAGCAGATTAAATGCTGGGACGAATAAAGAAACTGTTTGTAAGTTTCGATTGTCAACTTATGAGATCTCTTTATTTAATGTTTATACATTCATTTCTTGAATTTGCAGTTCTGGTTAGGTCCAGTTTCCCATTTGGTCTCCTTATATGAAAGAAACGGTAATTCAACTGAAAAAAAAAACATAGAGCAACTAAAATTGTTTCATCAATTAGCAGTTTCAAATATGAAGCAATAAGTGGAATATATCCACTTATTGCTAATAATAAAGCAATTGTGGAATTGCTAATAATAAAGCAATAAGTGGAATATATCCACTTACTGCTTTAGGCTTGACAACTCTAACTGAAAGAAGAAAAAGGGGGAGATTTAATAGCATTATACAAACTTGTGCATGGTATTGACAAGATAAACAGAGGAAAGTGTTTTCCACTTGTTAAAAATTGTTCAAGAGGGCATTGCTTTAAATACCATAAAGAATTCGCTAAACATCTTTCGAGGGAACATTTTTTTTTTAACAGAATTTACTCCTGATTAAAGTTGTAACAGCAAAGTTGGTTAATTATTTTAAAAGAGCTCTTGATCTCTGGCTGGGCAGCAATCAAGCATAACTGCCGTCAGTGTGTGCGGCATCACACTCACTGGATTTGTTCAGCACAGCACTAACTACTATTACTATTACTGTTATAAAATGCAAATCAAAACAAGTTCATTGTCAAGTAGTTGTACTATGTAAAAATCTTTTCCTTGTATTTAGTATTAACAATTTGAAGTCTTTTTTTATAGAAAAAAATTCTGTATTCAGTAATCGAAGTTGAAGATTTTTTTACTTGGTTGCCTATGTTTTAGAGGACAGGATATTAATTTTTAAAACAATTTTTTACAATTTTAAACAAGTAAATTATTACTCATGATTTTTTTTTTTTTTTTTCATGCTGAAAAGCATAAACTATTCATAGTGCCATCATTTAAACTAGTTCTTAACTTAGTAACAAACAATAACTATAGCTACTTATGTAACTTAGTAACAAACAAACCAGCTGTACTAGATATTCTTTCTGCTTCTATAGAAGATTCTTATAGATGGATTCTCTTCTATAAAATCTTCTATAAGATAAAGATATGGGTAAAGATTTAGAACAGCATTGTCTTTTATAAAGAGCTTAGTTTTTTTTCAGTGTTACCATTTTATATTTAATACAAATTTTTTGAAGTGATGACAAGTTTGCTCTTTAGTTCATCCTGTTGTTGAAGTATCAAATAAAATTTCTGTGAGTTCTTCAGCTTTATTTTTTTTCTTATTGGTTCCACTTTTTTTCTTACTGGTTTCACAAATGGATTTAAATTTAGATGCTGCTTTTATTTCTAGTTTGGTTTTCATTAAGTTATTAGAAGTAGATTATTAGTTTTCATTAGAGTGTTCTTGTGTAGAAAAATGCACATATATACTTCACTTGCTGTTTTAGTAATTTCATTAAATTTCTCAGAGACAAGAGTAAACAATTTTTGACCAATGTTAGTATTTTGTAGTAAAAAAAAAAGATTATATCGCATCACAGTCTTTTTTTTTCAGTGTCATAACATTTAACTTTACAACATCAAGAGCTTGGACAATATCCGAGGTGTGTTTCTTTTTCTTTTAAAATTAAATCTGTTCTGGTCCACAAGAGCTTTTCATTAAAAAAATAAAGTTCTAAGGACTGTTTTAATACTGATTAGAGAATTTTATTTTGTTTTAGTATCCAAAAAAAACCTAAATCTGATTTCAAATGTTTTAAAGAGTATTTAAAATCGAAATTAAAAAGCCAAATTTAAAAAAGAAAAAAAAAAACATTTACAAAAAAACAATGATAAAAGATCTAATATTTATCATAAATTTTATTCTACTTAAAATGTTTATGAATAGTTTATACCGTTTTGACCTTTTTATTTTATTTTATGCATTAATGTTACAATATAATCTATAATATAATTGCTACAATTAACATTTAACGTCATTTCATTAGTTACTAGGCTTTGAAAGAGCGCGTTCTCAAAATGCACGCGGTCATTGGAGAAAGATCTCATAAGCGAGTTAAAACTTTTGCCTTTTGGAACTTAATTATTATTTATTAGTTTAGAAATATTACATAAAGAATCATATTAAGATAAATAATTATCGTTAAGATCATATTATAATTGAAGTATAGAAAATAGTTTAGCAATTTATATATAACATTTTTATTAGATGAAAAATTAAAAGGATCACTCCTTTTAATTCTTTAAATCGTTTACATTTTGTTTGTTTTAGTTTTTCTTTTAGCTTTATTTTTTTTTAGCAGTTTTGGAAAAAACTGTGAAAAAAAAAAAATAAAGCTAAAAAAAAGAAGGAAAATAGGGGTATGGATGAGGCCTAAATATTCTTTATGCAAAAAGTCATATTAATGCTATTTCCATAAAATTGGTTATTACTACTTTGAAATTTCTGTGATGCTATTAACTATTTTTGTTCTTTTTTAAAAAATTTAGAAAAATAAATTAAAACTTTGTGCCAACACTGACTTGACATGTCACATGTTATTGTATGTAAAGGTTAAATTTTGTTATGAGGATTACAGTTCTTATGAAAAAAAAAATGAAGGTAAAGAGTATTGATTGTATATATATATTTTGTTTACTTTGAATTTTTTTTAAATTTCTTGCATCATTTTAATAATTTTTGTTTGCACATGTTTATTGTTTGCATATATGCTTTTTTGATAAGTATGCGTATGTGGTAATATGTGCTTTATAGTTGTTTTATCAATGTGTTTTTATAATAATGTAAAGTGTTTTTTTATTGTTTGTGTATGTGTTAATATGTGTTATATAATTGTATTATAAATATGTTTAAATATGTTTATATAAGGTTAAATATATATATTGTGTTTATAGATGGTACATATGTTTATATTATGTTGTTTCCATGTTTTCAAAGTGCTGTGACTTAGTAAACGTGTAGAGCAAGATTTGTCAACCTTGCCAGCCAAGTGATGTACTTATAACAGAGAGTTACACGACAGTGTTTAGTGTCAAACTGTTACTGCTTTAGGTTTAGGTGTTTTCAAGCCTTTATTATTATTTAAAAATACATAATAATGTATTTTAATAACATTTTGCATAATGTTGTTACTTATGTTCTGTTATATATGAATGTTATGTTGGTTAAGTTATGTTATATGCATATTATATTAACTTATGGTATGTGCTATTGTTGTGTGTTGTTGCTGTGATGCTTTTTTGTTATCTTTTGAGTTGATAGACATTTGGCTTATCTTCATGTTGGTGTCTAATGTTAAAAATGATAAATAGGTAATTTCATTATTAAAAATCACTGCTTTTAATCATTCACTAAAAGCTAAAATAAATTATTTTGCCATATATACAATTTGTTTTATCTCAATTTAATTTTTTGTCTTTAGTGCTGTTTATTACATGTTTTTTCCAACAAATATTTTGGAATCATGATTTACCAACATAAATTATTTTCTAAAAACTAACATGAAATAATAATATTTAACAACTACTACTTTGGTAAATCACAACAGCTTTTCTCTATAAAGTACATTGATTTTCATTTTTTTTATGTAATGTTTTTCTTATTTATTTACTTATTTGTTGCATTTTTTATTTTAGATTTATCAGATGATGTATTTATGTGGTATAGAAGAACAAAATATTGTAAAGTTTTGTGAATTTTTTAAAAACGTTTACTAATAATTTTTTTAAGGCAACAATATTGAAGTTTTCAAAAAAGGGTTTACAACATTTTTTTTTAACTTTTCTGTGTTAGCAGTATGTTTATTATTAGAATTGCAGGTTTTTAATAAATTTTTTTATTATTATTTGTTAAGTTAATTTTTTTTCAAACATCTTCTAGCTGATATATATATATTTTTAAAGTCATAAGATTATTGTATAATTTATTTTAAATGACAGTTTGTTATATATAAAAATTATTTGTGCATGCTATTTAGAAAAGAAAAAAATATATATAGGGGCAAGATCACAATCTTCCGGATTCCTTTAAGATTTTTTGTTACTACTTTCAATTAAAAGTGAAGTTTAAATGGATGTTAGGCTAGAACCAGATATTAGTTTAGAAAATAGAAATGTTAATAAGCAAGTTAATTGTTGTAGAAATGAAAGAGATATAATAATCGATAATAATCAACAAAATGCTAGAAATGCTGCTCGACAAGCAGCATGGAAAGGTAGTTTGTTAAAATTGAAGGCCAGTGCCGTGCTTTCATCAGAAATAACCAAAACAAACTGAGAAGCGAGCAGTATAATGCCTTACACGAACATGTAAACAACCTTTGAAATGATCTTAATGTTAGACCAGGGCATGTTGTAGTTTTGCCATAAACTTATGTAGGAAGTCCTAGACCTTTAAAAGAAAACTTTGAAGATGCTATGGCTATAGTTAAAAAGTATGGTAAACCAGATCTTTGGCGTGAGATAACTGAAAATTTATATCCAGGTCAGACAGCAAATGATAGACCTGACTTGGTTACTCAAGTATTTAAACTCAAATTAAATAACCTACTCAATGACATTTTTAAGTACAGTATATTAGGGAAAGTTGTAACACATGTTTAAGTTATTGAATTTCAAATGAGTGGTTTACTACATGTTCATATTTTACTTCACTTTGCAAATGATAAGCTTGAAACAGCACATGATATCAATAATTTAATATCTGCAGAAATTCCAGATCTGATTGTTAATTGTGATCTTTATGACATCGTTAAAACTTGCATGATTCACGGTCCATGTGACATTTTATTTTTTCTTCTTGGAGAGTTGGAACAAGTACTAAGAATAAATTATATGATTAGTATAGTTAAATAGATGAAGCATTTATATCTGTAGCTCAGAAGGCAAAGGTAGATTGTCACATTTAAGAAATGGTTCAGGAGAGAGGAAATAGTAAAATAATTAGTCTTTATTGGCTTATTCTTGATGGTTAAATTTATGTAATTTTTTTTAATTTGTTAAACACACATGAAATAAAATTAAAAAAAAAAAAAAAAAAAAAAGTTAAATAAAAAAAGTGAAAAAATAAAAGTGAAAAATCATTTCTGGACAACAGACGTTTTTCCTTTGAACATTATGGAGACACCAGACCTTTTATATTGACCTAACTTTGTTTTACATTGTCATAGGACAACAGTCTTTATACCTCTGTAGATACTGAAAAAACTAAAAAGGTCTCATACATAACTCATTTTCACAAAAAACTGGACAACATATTAAGATTTAAAGTTTATTTTAGTTTGTATTTATGGTTTAGTTTATAGTTATTTTTAGTTTATTTTAGTTAGTTTTAACTTCAGTTATTTTTTTCTTACTTTAGACAACTTTATGGTGGAAATGGTGAGGTTATGCTTTATATTTTGATTAAATAAAATTGCAAATATTTAAAGTTTTTATTATATACTTCTATTTGTAATTTTAGAGTTGTTAACATTTGAGAACTTTTGTGATTTTAGGTACGTTAACATTTGAGCACTACAGAAATTATCGCTCCCAAAACCCAGGGCTTCTCTCAGAGAGGTCCTTTAATTAGTGGTGTAGTAATGGTGGTATGGATGAACCCTCCTTCAAATGGAGGGCTCATCCATACTGGGGTGTTGGGAGACACCGAAGAAAAAATAGCAACCAAAAGGTTTTAAATGTCTTCTATCAGTGAAGATATTTATAACTATTATTATAAATATTAATTTTTAATTTTTTTTTAATAATACATTATGTTGTATATTTGATTTGTTTTGGTCTTTTTTAATTAAAATTTTATTTGTTTTTCACCAATTAACTTAAATATAGTTAAATTGATTCATTATCCAATTATCATAATATAACGAAGAACATTCTATTGTTAAAAATAATTAATTGGTAGTTTAATTTATTGAACTCACTGCTTTTAAAATTTACTATAAACCAAGACATAATATTTAGCTATATAAATGCAATTTATTTAAATCTCAATTTGATTTTTTATCTTTAATGTTTATAGTTTGGCTCCTTGAAGCATTTGTTATTTTGCTTTTTAATTAAAATATTTTAAATCTATTGTGATGTCTATTATATAAACTAAAGTTTACTATAAGCCAACATGAAATAATGTAATTAAACAACACCAACAAGCTTGTTTTCCAGTTGTTTTTTTTCTTTTTTCTTTTATGTCTATATACACACATTTATTTAACCTTAAAATTGAAAAAAATTACAGATTTATTAATAATTTTACAAAATTAGGTTCAGTGTCACTCGTTTAGTTAAAAACTAGTCTTTGGAGTGACACCTTAATAAAATAAACAAATAAAGCAAAAAACTAACAAACAACAAAAAGTAATAATATAGGTACCAAAAAATAATTATAATAAAAAGAAAAACAGTAACTATTCTAAAAAGCCAGACTGATAATAAAAAAAGCCAGACTGATAATAAAAAAAGCCAGACTGATAATAAAAAAAGCCACACTGATAATAAAAAAGAAAAAGCGAATGAGCTGACATGATAATTAATGAATGAATGAGTTAACACAACATTAGCAATCAGAAGGGTGATAGAAAATAAAAAAAAAACAATATAAACAATCTACATATAAACACTTCAATATAAACGATGCACAAAATTACACGACAGTATAAACAAAAGTATAAATACATAACATTATAAACAATACACAAAAATACATGACGATATAAACAATGCAAACAATATAAATTATTAAAAGTTAGAAATTGTTTGTTTTTATTGTTTTCTTTTAATAAATTATTAAAGTTTTATATTTTCGAATATCTCAAGAATATTTTTTCTTTTAACTTTGCTTTTAGTTGTTCCGTTTATTTAATATTTTTCTTCAATTTATATTCTATTTATGTTTACTTATCTGTTACAACTTTTATTTTAGGTTTGTCATATTATGCATTAATGCAATATAAAAGTTCAAAGTTTACATATTTTTTTAAATTTCTTATACACATGTTTGATTGTAAACTAAAGTTTTTTTGTTTGAAACGTATTTGTAGTCGATTGCTCAGTTATTTATAATAAACTTAGTTATTTTAATAAATTTATTTAGTTCATTTAACGTTTTTAAGATAACAATTTTTTTTTTTAAAAAGAAAAATGAATCAAGGGAATACCAAAAAATTAATAACTCCTGTATAATTATGTAAAATCTGTATAATTATGTAAAATAAGTTAACTTCATATTAATCTTAATAATTAATTAAAGTTCATGTTATAAAAAATATTACAAGAATTTAGTTTTAGTTTTTCGTCAATTTTAAGCATGGTATTCTTATTTTGCATGATGAATTTAAAGCATGATGAATTTAAAGCACGATGAATTTAAAGCACGATGAATTTAAAGCACGATGAATTTAAAGCACGATGAATTTAAAGCACGATGAATTTAAAGCATGATGAATTTAAAGCACGATGAATTTAAAGCACGATGAATTTAAAGCACGATGAATTTAAAGCATGATGAATTTAAAGCATGATGAATTTAAAGCACTATGAATTTAAAGCACAATGAATTTAAAGCATGATGAATTTAAAGCATGATATTCTTATTTTGTGTCAGTAATTAAAAACGTATTGTGTTGAACTTAGGAATGTCTAGGAAAATGGTTCTGCCTTACACTGATATGACCTATGTCAGTTGTAAATTACTCAAATTATGTTAAATAATTGGTAAATTATTTTACCTCCTCATACTTTTTATGTTAGTTTTACAGATGGATTATTTTTTTTAATTTGAAGACGTTTTTCTAAAAGGGTATTAGTTAAGGTTTTGCAACTTTAAATTGTGGAAAACAGCCACTATAAATTATTTACATAACAGACCAACCATAACCCATGTTATGACTTGTTTCTGCTAGTGTATTATGATATATGTATTGTATTGAAATTTTGATAAGATCATTAGTACATGTTTTTAAAGTAAAAAATATCGAAAACATATCTGACATTAAACACATAAAATGAGCTTCAACAATTATCATCAATTACTATTAATACTTGTGGTATACGGTAATGTGATTGTGGTGTAGTGGTAGAGTGCTCAACTCATAAACGAGAACGTTTTGTTTGTTAAGGTTCATGTTTTGTACTTAAACAGTTAAAAGAGGGTTGTAACCACAATAAAAAGTAGCCTCCTCAACTTTAGTGGCCTTCTTGGCCTTAGGGAGGTAAATAATAACAAAATAATAACAAAAAACAAAAAAATTTTGATTCGTAGAACATATTAATGTAAAAATATTACCATTTTCAACATTTTCATAAAACACAACTGAATCCATTCCTGAGTTTGCTTTATGTCTTCCTCTTAAAGCAGAACTTACACTTGTTAGTAAGTGAGGCCGTGGGTAAAACTCTTTTTTATTTACAAGAATCAAATAAAATGGAATATTAAGCATGCCATTATTAATATCCACACAAAAATGAACAGCAACAAATCCATCAAAATCTGTGGTATCACGTCGTGTTCTCCACCCCTCTACAAATTGTACTGGCTGCTTCTCTGTGGTATATCTGTAAAACAATAAATAGTCTTTGGGATCAAAAACATCTCTAGTAGGGCTCATTTCCAGTTTTGCAAGACCAAAATTACTAGCTTTTGTAATAAAGTATCTATAAACTGTATTTGCATTTAAGCCAATGGTGCAAGGTATGTTTAGCAAACCTATTAAAGCAGAAAAATAATAAAATATATATTTTTTAAAGAGCCAACTAAATTAGAAAAAATATCATCATCATCATCATCATCATCATCATCATCATCATCATCATCATCATCATCATCATCATCATCATCATCATCATCATCATCATCATCATCATAATCATCATCATCATCATCATCATCATCATCATCAAAGCCATCAAAAAAATGTTTTAGTTTCTTTGTTTTAACGCTTTTATGAACTGGATAAATATATTCATATATGGACATATATAGGGGAGAACCTTAATGAATGGAACAGTTATTGAGTGGGACAAAAAAAAATTAATTTTAAAAAACAATTTTGTTTTTCTGATTTTGCGATTACTAATGTTAAGAAAAATTAAACTCCATTTTTAAATGCCCAATTGTCTCTAGCTTCAAAAATTTTAAAGCATTCACCTTTAGATAATGCTGTTTTTAGTCTGGCCCTTTATTTGAAGATAAAGCAGAAAGCTTATTGAATGGGATAAAGTGATTATTGAATGGGACTTGTTCAAATAAACAGTTGTGAAAAGCGCAAAAAAAGATATTTTGGCAACTTAGTTATGGTCGCACATATTTATTTTATTTTATTAAATGGTTAATTCTAGTTCTAATAGTGCATTTAAAAAATATGACCATTGCTTTAGTTAAAATTTCTTATATTTAGATACATTTATATATTTAATAAATTGGTTTATTTTTGATATTTAGTTTTGTGTTTGTAATTGTATTTATACACACTACATACATACACAAATGTGTATGTATGTCGTGTGTATAATACATACATACACAAATGTGTACATACTTAGACCATATAATACAAATTTTCAATGTAGTTTGCATATTCTTTAATTTTATAAAGTTTTAAAATTTTTTATATAAAACCAAATACAAAATTAATACGAAAATTTTTTTTAGATGTTGAAGATGCAGTAAAAAATGTTCAAATATAGTTTTCAAAATCTACAATAAAAAATAGCAAGTTCTCTAAAGCTGCCAGAAAACTTTGCATTGCAAACATCGAAAATAAAAAACTTTTTCATGCTTCTGATGAAAGTGTAGAATGAAAAGTGTATTATTGTAGAATATTTGCAAATGTCTTCATTAGTTTTACTTTTAAATCAAATTACAAACTAGGCAGTTAGTTTACAAGTATAGTGTTGCACTGAGTTACGAAAATATACCTGATTCAGGGTTCATGGGTTACTTACACTTAAGGTTGTGTAACAAAAGTGGTTGGATGACAAGTGACAACTTTTTAGTTGCAATTAAACATACTAAGCCATCTGTTGATTATCCAGTGCTGTTATTAATAGACAACCATGATAGCCACATTTCATCTGAAATAATAAGATTTTTGTTTTTTAAATTATTCACCTCCCCAAGGCCGAGAGTGCCACTGCAGTCAAGGAGGCTACTTTTTGTGGTTACAACCCTCTTTTAACTCTATAACTCTGAAGCACGAACCTTGGTTGAACAAGGTTGCTGCGCAGAGAAACAAGTTGAATGCGGTACGACCAGGGTAGTAGTAGGGATCCAAATCAGAACTTCTCGCTTATGAGGCGAGCACTCACCACTACTATGATTTTCAAAAAAAAATATTTTATTTTATTAACATTTTGGCTACACTGTAGTCATAGCAGCCATTAGATGTTCTAGTGTTTGGATCTTTTAAATCTTATTTTAGATATCTCAGAATGAATAGTTGGCTTCCAATCCAGGAAAGATGTGGAATATTTAAAATTTGCCTCAGCTATATTATATCATTCACTATAAAAAACTTTGCAGTGGGTTTCTAAAATGTGGGATCTATCCACTCAATAGAAAAAGATTTAGGAAAAGTGCTTTCATATCATCTAGTGTTAGTGACACACTTCATTCAGTCAAGCAATCAGAAATTTAACAACCAGATAATCAACATTTATATGAAAAACAATCAAGCAGATTCTTCGGAATTATCAATGAAATTAATTAGTCAGGAAACCATTCATGCATACCCTAAAGCACCTCCAAGAAAAAATTCTTGAAAAAAAAGACAACAGGGTAAAAGTACAATATTAACTAAAACTTCAGAAAGTTTCAACAGTTAATGAAGGAAAAAAAATTCAAAATGATAAAAATAACACAAAAGAAAAATTGACTTCAGAGAAGTGAAAGAAACAGAAAACTGTGCAGATTTTTTAACATGTCATTTGTAAAAAATGGGTCCGTCAACCAACAATAAGAAAGAATTTGCAAAATATGCAAATGCAACTGGAAAATGTGTGAGTTATGCGAAGTTGACTTTCTTTTTTTTTTTTTACATTTCCTTTGATATACATCAAATTTGTTAATATGTAAACATATGTATGCTTTCTTAAAACAAAAATTTTTATAGTGCTCCTATTTCGTACATGTATACCATATGCATAGCCTTTTTGGCCCTAATAATTGAAACTTACTACCTCTTTTCATTTTTCAATCTTTTATATATGCCCCATTTGTTAATTTTTTTGCCCCATTCAATGAGTAGTTCTCAATGAATGGAACAAATGGCCTGGCCCAATAAATTGCTTTTTTACCAATAGGTATATGCAGAACGGATTTTTTTGATTTAATACATCATAATGTAAGAGTTAATGTTATCAAACTTTAAATGTATAAATTATTAAATTTAAATGTATAAACTTTATCAACTTAAAAAGAGCAGTTCACGAAAACTGTCCCATTCATTAAGGTTCTCCCCTATACAGTACTGCTAAAATTATTACGGATTTCTACAATTAAAATTTCTAAAAAATTTTAATTTTAGACACAAAGTTGTCTTTCTAATTATTTTTTTGAATTTTCATTAAGTAAAATGCATATACCATCTTGTGGATCAATTATTGAACACTTTTCCTTTGAAAGTCATAAATAGTTACTAAAGTGATTAGATAAATCTGACGGAAAGATGTTTGTAGCTGGATCCAAGCTAAAATCAAGTTTTTCAATCAGTCTTCAAGTCAGTGTGTTGGAATGGTATCCAATCTGTTCTACTTTTGTTTCTAAACAGACTCTTTAAGAGCTTGACAATTCGAATGAAGGCACAGCGACATGAGCGGGCCAACGAGCATGAAACCTGGACAGAAGATTGAAGCAAGGTAAGGATACAGACACCCTTTTATCAGTAATTTCTGAACATTTTACTGGCATGATTTGCATTTACAGACACCCTTTTATCATGATTTGCATTTACCATGATTTGCATTTACAGACACCCTTTTATCAGTAACTTCTGAACATTTTACTGGCATGATTTGGCATGAACTATGCACAATATGATTTTAAAAATGAGAGAATATCACAAGTGCAGAATATACAATTTGTCATGTGAAGGTGGTGGGTGATTGCCACTAAAATTTTTGTTCTCATAAAAAAATTTGCAGACTGACTGGTCAAAAAGGTCTATATATGCCGACTGACTTGTCTAAACAGGTCAAATTTGCTGACTAAATGAAGTAAAACTCATTGATGAGGGGCTGTCTTACCATCTAACTATCTCCATTGCACCTTGAACATAAGTAACATATGCTTACCTCTTCCCCTCCATTGCGCCTTGAACATAAGTAATATATGCCTACATCTAGCCTGATAAATTTATGTATTTTTTGGTTGGTCACTGTTTATATATATATATACATATATATATATATATATATACATATATATATATATATATATATACATATATATATATATATATATATATACATATATATATACATATATATATATATACATATATATATATATACATATATATATATATACATATATATATATATACATATATATATATATATATATATATATATATATATATATATATATATATATATATATATATATATATATATATATATATATATATATATATATATATATATATGTACAAAGTACTGTGAATAAGTTTTAGACCACTTACATTTTTTCAAAAAATCCTGGAGAATTCTTCTTTAATATTTAAGTTTGTAGTTCTAAATTATAAACTTATTAAAACACATGTATTTCACACAAAATGTGGAACAATTACAAACTTCATAAAAAACTCTTAATATTTATAAAATCCTGGGGTATGTTGTGCCATTCTCTTTGAAGTACTTCAAAACATTCTTCAGCATTTCAGGGAGCATGTTTGACCTTCTTTCTGTCCAGGTAATCCCAAATATGCTCAATTATATTCAAAACTAGACTCTGGGGAGGCCAGGTCATCAATTCCAGTACTACTTCTTTTGCCATTTCATTTAAATGATTTTTTGCCATTCGGGAACAATGTTTTGGGTCATTGTCCTGCTGCAGAATAAAATTATGACCTATTAGTCTCTTTCTGGATGATGCAGCATGGTGCCTTAGGATATCCACATAATGTTCCCCGGTGAGTCGCCCCCTACTTTAATCAAATCACCTACTCCAGATAAAGATAAACAGGCCCAAACTTATAAAGAGCCTCCTCTGTGTTTAATAGTAGGGTTTAAACACCCGGGCTGATAGGCTTCTTTATTTCTTCTTCAAACATATTGGCGTCCTTTTGTTCCAAAAATTTTGAATTTGGACTCATCAGAGTACAGAACCCGATTAAACATTTCCTGGGCCAAATCTTTGTGTTGTTTTGCATATTTAAGTCGTTTTTCTTCATTGGCACACCGTAATAATGGTTTTCGAATTGAACACACCCTCTTAATCCTGATTTAAGTAGGTGCCGTCCAATAAAAGAAGAGCTGGCATTTTTCCCAGTTGCTGTGTTAATGTCTTTTGCCAGCTTGGTTGATGTCTTTTTTGTATTTCTTAAAGATAGGGTTTTTAAATATTTATTGTCATCTTTTGTTAGCTTAGAAGGTCTACCACTTTTCTTTCTATCTTCAAGGGAGCTAGTTTCTCTAAACTTTTGAATGATTTCTGTAACAGAATTCTTCGAATATCCTGCTTTGGATGTGGTTGTTATGACACATCGTTTTACAAAATAAACAAACAAATCCCTCATGTTTCCTCATCAATTTTGTTTATTTATTCAAAATAATATATTCTTTCTTATATATTATTAAACTTAAGTACACTTTAAAAAAATTACGTAGGAAAAAAATTGTAAATACGTCTAATTATACAAGTGGTCTAAAAATTCACAGTACTGTATATATATATATATATATATAGTTAGATAGATAGAATATTTATACATACAAACACACACAAACTTATTATGTAGTATATTATTAAATATTGCATATATGATGTATTACCATTTGTTATTATAAGTCTTGAAAATCGAGGTGGTTTTGGGTAATGTTGTAAAATGTTTTCCATAAGTTTATGAACACAATAATATTTTGGAAACACTGAGGGCCGTCCAGAAAATTGATGTTGACACATGCGTATATGAAAGTCATAGGAAAAAGATTGCAAATGAGTGAGATCCTTAAACTCATAACAATTTCTGTAAAAATTGGTTACATCCTAAAAAGTATTTTAAGGTTATCAATCACACAGAAAAATATTCATCAAAATTCTCATATTTAAACAGAATTTGAAATAGTAAAAATTATGTATTATATATTTGAAATAGTAAAAAAATAGTAAAAATTATGATTAAAATTTATTTGACATATAAAAATTTAAAATTTATATTAATATACTATATACCGTTCCTTTCTTTCTGCGTGTATTTTATTTTTAAACACTTTATTTTTGCACAAATTATTTAATATATATATATATATATAAAAAAGTAAAAAACAACCTTTGGACTGACAAACTGTTTAATATCATTTAAATACATAGAAGAAAATGCTAACAAACTGTAGCACAAGTGATTTCTCTAAATAAAAATAAAGATACTTATCTAGTAAATAAATCAATCATAATGAGATTGTTAAACAACAACAACAACAACAACAACAAAAATTCTTCAAACCTCTAAAAAGACTTCCATAACAATTATTCCTCCTGCAGATGTTTTCTGCAAATTATACCTGGTTGGTCTTTCATCCACTAATGTCTAAAAATATTTAACCACAAGATCAAAACATCAACCAGATTCACATTTAAAAATTCAAATTATCTCTAATTAAGCAAAATATATATTTCTTACATCACTCCTTGTTTTCTGATTTCGAGTGTTACTAGTTGATTTGGCTTTTTGTGAGCTTTAGAGAGAGAGAAAAATTTTACTTAACAAAAAAATTATAATATGACTTTTAAAGAAAAAAATAAACTAAAAACTTTGTTTATTTTTGTATTTAAATAACTTTTATATATATATATATATATATATATATATATATATATATATATATATATATATATATATATATATATATATATATATATATACAATGCTCAATTTAATTTTTTATAAAGTCGCGGACAAAATGTCCGATCAAAATTTGTTTGGGTCAGACAGTGTCCGGTCAAATTTTTGAAATATAATTTTTACGGTTTTACAGAACTGAGTTATGCAATCAAAATCTTTGTTATGTCATTCAGTTTATTTAATGTTAGTCAAGTGAAATTGTAGTTTTTTATTATTATTTAGCATATTTCATCACAAATATGCTAAATAATAATAAAATCACTTTTGTTATTTAATAAAATAGTTTCATTTTTGTTATTTAATAAAATAATTTCAATTTAATATTGTATATTTTTTTAGATAGATATAAATTTTCATGCTGTAACTGACAACTCTTTTTGATTGTTTGTTTGTTTACAATTCGACAACAGCTATTTTGACAATTTAAAAATTTAAATGCAATAAAAAAAATCGTTACTTTATGAATAACTTTTATTGATTGACTTTTTTTATAGTTTTTATTTTACGCAAAGGCTTTAAATAAAATCAAAAATCAGTTATAACGATTGTTTAAAATAAACACATATTATGTGTAAATTAAATGTTATACTTAAACTTTTTTTTAGTAGGTATGTATTTTTTATCATAAATTTAAACACTTGAAACTATTTTTCCATGTCTTTTTAAAAATCCTTCAAAATATTATTTTTTAAAGTTACTTTTAATTATGAATAAGTTAAATTAAATTTTCTCATGATTTAATTGCTTTAATTTTTTGTTTGTTTGTTTGTTTCTATTTTTACAAAAGTCGTTTAAAAGTTTTTTTTTAAACTTGACTTACTAATTAAAGTTTGAAATAATTAAAAATTACCATTTTAAAAAGACTATGTTATTTTTTTAAACAGTTTAATTTTTGCAACTTTTTGAACAAAATGTTTATACAACTTAAAAATATATGTAGTTTGTAAAAGCATTTTGCTTATCTTTAATTCAACGTTTTAAAATATAAGTTTTAAAGTATTTTTTTTCAAATGCAACTAAACACGTAACAAAAAGTAGTTTAAAGTTCGAGTTTTTTTAGTTTTATTTTAAGGCTAATTTATTTTCTTTTTCGTTTTGCTTATTCTTTAGTTTTTTCAACTTTTTTACAAAATTAAGTTTAGCTTAACATTTCTTTTTACAGTGCATTTCTAAAACGTTAAAATCATCAAAACATCTAAACAGTTGTGGTCAAGTTTTAAACAAAAAAAATCATTTGCGTGGTCAGCAATAGCATTCGATTGCATGCCAGAATTTAATTCCCCTTGGTCAAAATGTCCGATTACTTTTTAAACTGATCAGACAATCTGAGGTTTTAGCTGGACAATGTCCGATGTCTGACTGTTAAATTGAGTCTTGTATATATATATATATTTACATACAGTGGATAGGAAAGGTTTGCAATCGCACTCTATTTTTGCGACTACTTAACCACAGCTTTTTAGATTTTTGAAAACATTTCAAAAATGTGCAAAACAAAGTTTAAGATAATAAAGCAAGAAACTAAAAGATTGTACACTATAAGATTGTACACTATAAAAGTCATTTATTTAAATTATCGAACGATAATATATTGTTATAAAGTGTAGTAAAAATATTGTGTAAAAATTTTTATATGATGAATGTAAATGACTGACTTTAAAGCAATTTGTACAATTAATAACAGCAACAAAAACAATTGTTTTAATAAACTTTTTGATGTACCCATAGATTTTTTTGTTATGCTATGTAAACTTTTGAATAAAATTTGTATTCTTAATTTTATAAACAACGACAATAAATGCCTTTCAATAAACTTTTAAAAATTCTTTTTGATAATTTAAATAAAGTTAGCTTTTTATTAAATGATAATTAGTTGTATTTTTTTTTTTTAAAAGAGTTCACCTAATATTATAAAAACATTAGAAAAGATCAAAGTTTTAATCACTTTTTTTGCGCACTTTTAATCATCTAAAGAGTCGTGGTCAAGCTTTCAAAAAAAAATAATTACATGTGTAATTGTTTTTTTGGAAAGCTTTCCTGTCCACAACTGTATGTATGCATATATATATTTTAGTTGACCTAGGACTATAAATTTGGTATCAAAGTTTATCATTTAATAATCTCAATATAATTGAACTGGTTTGATGCATAGCGAATACTAAATAATTTTAAAGATATATTTCAATTACATAACTAGAAGTTTCACACAATAGCAATCACCAGACAACAAAAAAGTAAAGACAAAAATTATATGCAAAAAATAATATGGAGTGTCTGCTTTGATCACATTAAAGTTTTTTATTAGAAATTTATTTAAAGTTGATCAAGTATATTCCATTTTAGCATAGGTTTTAAAGCTTTATTTTTACATTCCCATACAACTTTTAAAAGTTCAGTGGAGTTGGCCTAACTTTCATAAACAAAAAAGTTTTATGTTTATACCACCTGTCTTTGAAAGTTTTTTCAGTAAGCCCAATGTAATAATACCCTTCTTCTTCTTGGTAAGTTTTTACATTGCAAATATAAATAAGGTTTTTTGTTAGGTATTTTCCATTGAGTGGGCATAAGGAGGTTTGTCGACAATTGCATAATTGATTGGCTTTTTCAACTGACAACATTTTCATGAGAATTAAATAGTATATTTTTATTATGAGAAGTAATAATACTCTTGATGTTTGGAAGCTATAACTAACCTTTAAGTTGTTCCGGTTAAAAAGTTTGTGAAATTTGTGGCCTTTAGGGAAACATTTATCAATTGTACTCAAAAATGTTTTTGCTACGTTTGTTCTGATGTTGAGTGAATAAGATGGGTTAAACCAGATGTTTCTTATTCGAGATTTTGTATTATATTTCTGGATATTTGGAATGAAAAAAGTGGAATGAAAATCAAAAGCTTCTTTGCTTGAAGATATATTACTAATACAATTAGAGATCATTTTTGGTATCAATTTAATGATGCTTGGTGGATGTTTGGAATTGATGTTAATATATAAAGGATTATCTCCTGGTATTCTGTAAGGTTAAAAACAGTTCTTAGAAAGGTTAAATGTAATATCAAGAAAATTTACATTTTTTAAGTTTGGTCTGATAGTAATGTTAAGATTAAAATTGTCTTTAAAGATTTTCTTTCTTTTTTTCCGATTGAGGATCACTGATATTATAGAAGCAATAAAGACCATCAACTCTATATAGACCGGTAGTATTAGGACCATATTCTTTGGCAATGGTGTATTAGATATAGAGGCCAACTTATTTGCATAATTCGGCTTTTCAGCTTTAGAACCTATACTAAAATGGAATATTCTGGTGGTAAATTTTGCAACTTATACTTGACAGAAAAATATCACATTATTACGCCACCATTAAATTTGTTTAATAAACAAATTGAGCTTGCGTCAAAGTGCCGCCATGAAAATAAATTTCTAATAAAAAACTTTAAAGTCACCAAAGTGGACACTCCATAGCCTCTTTTATATATAATTTTTGTTGTTACTTTTTTGTTGTTGTTACATCTGATGATCGCTATTGTGTGAAACTTCTAGTCATGTAATTGAAATATATCTTAATAGTTATTTGTGTGTATGTGTGTATATATATATATATATATATATATATATATATATATATATATATATATATATATATATATATATACACACATACACACAAATGCGCAATCACAGACATACACAAACCAATACTTACTTTTTATTCAAAACTTGTATCAAACAAAGGCCAAGTGTTTGTAAATATTGAATGTACTGTTGCACAAGAGTCCATTTAAGTTCTTCATACCAACCTTTCTGATCATTTGTCAAATCCTCATACTCTGAATTTTCCTCCTAGTAAACAGGTAATTATTAAAACAGGTAATTATTCAAACCGGTAATTATTCAACAGGTAATTATTCAAATATATTTTTTTAGATATTTGATGAAACAACAAATCTCAATTTATTTTATAACTTATTAAATTTTATGAACTCAAGCTGTTGATTTCTAAGCTTCTCAGGTTTTTAAAAGGTTATTATTAAATAATTTGAACATCAAAAGAACATTTGAACATTATTAATAACTTTATTAGGTCATAACCATAAGTTTATGAAAACACTTTTTAAAACATGGATGTCGGTTTTTAGATGGCTAAAAAACCTTGAAGTATTGAAGGTTTTTTAAACTCCACAACATTTTGGAGTAGAGTGATAAAGAATTTTGCAGACAAGAGTTTGAGAGATGAATATAATTTGCAACATGTCAAACAAATATAATTGTTAATAATTGATATAAATAATAAATAATTACTCATCCTAATTACTTAAAATATGTCTTAAAGTCCTGCATTCATTCTACTGTACAGTTTTTAGTCTTCTCATCTCAACAGATTTTTCAACTCCACAATTTTATCCCTTAAATAAACAAACTTACCAGAACATCTTGCAATATATATTGCAATATATCTTGCAATATATATTGATCTCATTTTTTACATTTCTATGAACAAAATAATAAAACCAATAGTATTTAATTTACTTCACAATTACACAGATTGTTTGTTTCAACATCCAAAAACACAAATCTAAAAGGCTGCTAAGTTGTCTACCCAACAAAATTCTGCTTTACCTCGCGTTCATCATTACCTCGTGTTACCTTGAGCCAATGTGTTCCATGATTGCAATCAAGGAACCAGGCAAAAGCTAAGTTAGTGATTCAATAAAGATTCTCCTCGTTAAATTGTTATTTTTTATTTCAAAATTAGAAGATTGGAAAAAAATGGCACTTGGTGTTAAAGATAAAAGGACAAAAATATGTAGAATAGTAAAATAGTAGCAACTCCCCCTCCGCCTCTTTTATCAAACTATGATTTGCAAACTCTCCCTCCGCCTCTTTTATCAAACTATGATTTGCAAACTCTCCCTCCGCCTCTTTTATCAAACTATGATTTGCAAACTCTCCCTCCGCCTCTTTTATCAAACTATGATTTGCAAACTCCGCCTCCGCCTCTTTTATCAAACTATGATTTGCAAACTCTCCCTCCGCCTCTTTTATCAAACTATGATTTGCAAACTCCCCCTCCGCCTCTTTTATCAAACTATGATTTGCAAACTCTCCCTCCGCCTCTTTTATCAAACTATGATTTGCAAACTCTCCCTCCGCCTCTTTTATCAAACTATGATTTGCAAACTCCCCCTCCGCCTCTTTTATCAAACTATGATTTGCAAACTCTCCCTCCGCCTCTTTTATCAAACTATGATTTGCAAACTCTCCCTCCGCCTCTTTTATCAAACTATGATTTGCAAACTCTCCCTCCGCCTCTTTTATCAAACTATGATTTGCAAACTCCGCCTCCGCCTCTTTTATCAAACTATGATTTGCAAACTCTCCCTCCGCCTCTTTTATCAAACTATGATTTGCAAACTCCCCCTCCGCCTCTTTTATCAAACTATGATTTGCAAACTCTCCCTCCGCCTCTTTTATCAAACTATGATTTGCAAACTCTCCCTCCGCCTCTTTTATCAAACTATGATTTGCAAACTCCCCCTCCGCCTCTTTTATCAAACTATGATTTGCAAACTCCCCCTCCGCCTCTTTTATCAAACTATGATTTGCAAACTCCCCCTCCGCCTCTTTTATCAAACTATGATTTGCAAACTCTCCCTCCGCCTCTTTTATCAAACTTTAAAAGCAACAGAATGTTTACCTTTGCTGTTTTTTCTTCGGACTCTTTATTTTCACCAATATCAAATAAAAGAGATGCATTACAGTAGTGCAAAAGTCGACAATGCTTCTTAAGAGATTGCAGTCTTTCTTCCTGGACAAAAAATTTCTAATAAACTTTATTTGAATAAACTTTAACAAATATTCAATTCATTGCTGAAATAAAAAAGTATTACAAAAACACATCAACAAAAAAAAATTTTTTTTTCATACTGCTATAGGAACATAAGCTCCTTCTTGTTTCCAAGAATTATAAATCTCCTTCAAAACAGTTTGTTGATAAGCCACTAAATTAAATATTTTACTAAAGCAATACTTAATAGTTTTGTTAACAACTTGGCGATTAAATTGTATTACAAACAACAATAGTATAACTCAGTGACAAAATCTTTGGTTAATTGAATTACAAACAATTGAAAGTGATATAGAGAAAACATTCAAAACTTACAATTTGCTTTTTTGTTTTTGACATCCTAACAAAACAAAAAAATTTAAAAAAATATATTCACAACATACTTGAACATATTAGTTTACTCTATTACATGGTCACACCAGCACAATTACATATTACATTACCAACACAAACATAGTATTTTATACAGTTCAACAATAATCATCTTTTTCCTACTAAAAAATATCATATCTATAACTTTTTTTATTTATAACTTTTATTTAACTGTTAAACTTTTTTGTTCAAACTTGTCTAAGAAAGATGCCTTTCTTATACAAATTTGTGCTTGACTTGAAACACAAAAATTTTTTCACTTGTATGTGTAAATAAAATGTGATTATATAATAGCGTCCAGACATTTTTAAAAATACAATACAGTATTTTTTTTTTTATTTATAGGTTACAAAAATGTATGTAATAAAACTTGCTTGATGTTTTCATCATCTTCTTTTAAATAAAATATAAAAATGTCCCGCGGCAAAGGAGGGGTAAGGGGGAGCTTCACTTGTGTTTAAGATTGAAACTTTTACTACATATTTAACTATTTTACTTTTAAAAATATTCTTATAGTCTAAAATTATCTGTAATTTTGTAATTTTCAAAATGTTTATATGTATATTTTCCTTTTTAAAATCTAGTTACATTAAAAACATGAACATTATTATATTTTTAACTTATACCATCAATTATTAAACTACTATTAATAACAATTAATATTTAAAATAATAAAAAATTTGTATTAATAAACTATTACTAAATATTATATCATAACTATTTAAAAAATTTTTTTTTGGTACTCTTCAAAATAAGAAGTATTTTAATATTTAAAAATGAAAGAGAACACCAGTTCTAAAAATAATTATCCAAGAAACCAGTTTTAAAATTAATTATTCAAGACACCATGATTCTATCAAATTAATACAAAGCAAAAAAAATTTTTTCAATGTGATTTTTAATCTTGATTATATTGACTAAAGATATTGATGTCAGAATAACTGACTAAGATTTATAATAACTAATAACTATATATGAAGGGCTTATTGTGAAACAATGACAAGCCACAAAAACAAATATTTGAGAAAAATGACTTTTAAGTTTTATTTAAATCTATAAAATCATTTCTTTTTTATTATTCTCTCAAATTTATACTTCATAAAAATACTAATGGATATTATATATTGGATAAAAAAATAAAATAAAAATTGCGTATACTATTTATGATTATAAAAATGATAATAACTCATTTTTGAAAAAAGTGTGGCTTGTCAATAAGCCCTTCATATATATATATATATATATATATATATATATATATATATATATATATATATATATATATATATATATATATATATATATATATATATATATATATATATAAAATATATATGCTCAAACTTGTCTAAGAAAGATGCCTTTCTTAGACAAGTTTGAACATATATATTTTATATATATATATAGAGAGAGAGAGATTTTAGAGCTCTAAATATTATATATAAAATAATAATATTCAAACCTTAATATATAAAATTCTGAATAGAAAAAAACCGATGAAAAAAAAGATTAGTTATTAAAGAAAAAGTTTACTTGTTTGAGACAACTAATGCTAATTGGATGAATGGTGTGAGCATTAATAAAAAAAAGGTTAATAAAAGTACTTATTTCATAGGCATGTAGGTACCATATATATGAATTACACATCAAGCATTTTGCAAGTAGCCAAAACTGGCAGCCTAACTAAAAATATGTTTTAAAATTGATGAAGTCTTGGTGATCTATGGTTGAAAACAAAATCCTGTATAAAGACTTAAGAAAACTTTGCTGGAGGGATAATGATGAAGTAGTAATGCGGAAATGGTGTAGTGGTAGCTCGCTTCATAAGCGAGAGGTTCTGAGTTCGATCCCCACCACGTACCTGGTAGTACCACACTCAATACCTGGTAGTACCACACTCAATTTGTTTCTCTGCGCAGCGGCCTTGGTCATCAAGGTGCATGTGTGTGAGTTATAGAGTTGAGAGAGGGTTATACCCACAACTAAGTAGCCTCCTCATCTGTAGTGGCCTTCTCAACCTTGGGGAGGTGAATTAACAAACAAAAAAAAATCATTCTAGGAAAAAAGGTGAATATTTTTATAATATTATACAATACATATATAGCAAAAATTCATAACACATATATGTCTAATTTAAGGTAGGAAAAAAAAAACATGAATTTTTCAATTTTTGGCCAGACCAGGAGGAAAGCATTAACCTAGGAAATAAGATTTTTAATATAGACTCATGTAACCTAAATACAATAAATACAGTCTAATGCGGTAGTGGTGTAGTGGTAGAGTGCTCGCTTCATAAGCGAGAGGTTTCGAGTTTGATCCCCACCACATCCCTGGTAGTACCGTGCTCAACTTGTTTCTCCGCGCAGCGGCCTTGTTTGTCACGGTTCGTGTTTCGGAGTTATAGAGTTGAGAGAGGGTTATAACCACAGTTAAGTAGCCTCCTCGCGTGTAGTAGCCTTCTGGGCCTTGGGGAAGTGAATTTAAAAAAAATAAAATAAAAATAAGACTGTAAAAATGAATTTTTTAAAATTCTTTTTTGTCTGGCCCTTATTATATACCTGGCCTAATTTAGTTTTAAACAAAATGTCATATATGACATTAAAAAAAAAAATCTAAGTTTACATGTATGTATGTATGTATGTATGTATGTATGTATGTATGTATGTATGTATGTATGTATGTATGTATGTATGTATAAATGCATAATAAAATAAACATGAGAAAATTACTCAAATTCTATTAGGTAAAAATTAAAATACCAAATACTGAAAAGCTTGTCTTTTAATTAAATCTCTCCTAAAATAATAGTCTGAATGATGGAGACTATGTGTAGGAGCGGTATCACGAAACACATTATCAAACTCTAGACGCTTTGGATCAGGAAGGTCATTGACTTTAACAATCTGCAATAAATTTTTTTTTTTTAAAACAAGAAAATGATTTAAAAAGTAAATTAAGAAATAATAATAATTTTAAAATAAATAACCTCTTTTGGTGGTATCACATCTCTCATTAATGGAATAATGCATGATTTATCGGTAGATCTGGAGAAAGCAAGCACATCCTAAAAGGTCAATAGGTTATAAGTTAATTAAAACCCTACTTCCTTCCCAATATATTTTAATGTTGTGAAACAATTAACTTAATAAAAATTTATACTCACAGGGTCTGATTTTCCAGGACAATCCCTGACAAAGTGTTTATGATGAAACAAACCAAGCTTTTGCATAAACAAACAATTGTTAATATGAGAACGAACATTATTCCAAGCATATAATCTTTTTAACTGCTTTTCAAGGACAGCATTGACTTCATTGGAGAAGTTGTATGTATATACAGATATCTAAAGAGATATAACTACAAATGAATAGTAAAAAAAGTAAAAACAAACTTGTTGACTCTACAAGCATGATAAATGATCATAGCAATCTATAATTGATTTGGTGAATGTTAAAAGGGCGGAAGTCCAAAAATGAAAACTTTTGGGAAACTAAAAAAAACTCCATTTCTCCCTGTAATAAATTTTTGTTGAAAAACATTATCCTCTTCAAAAAAAAAAAAAAAAATTACTAAACTATCAACAAAATTACTATGGGGGAAAATGCAGTTTTTCTTTAATTTGCAAAAGTTTACATTGTTGGACTTCCGTCTTTTTAACATTCACTATTTCAATTAAATACATAACCAGTAACCATAGTAACCAGTAACCACTTCAACATAACTATTATTTTGATTATAGTAATGATAACAGCGATTTGATCAATGGCTACAACAGTATGGTAAATAACTATTATGATAATTTATTAAATTTATTATAATAAAACTATTAAATAATTAAATAGTAAATAATTATCATAATACATTTAAATAAATAAATTAATTTTATTAGACAAAATTACTTATTTTAAAACTTTTTATTAATTGCTGATGATATAATTAAATTTTTTTTTTTTTTACTACTAACGCACTTCAATTTTTTTAATGTTATTTAACTGTTTCAGTTACTTCAGCCGCTTTTTTTACCTCATACTTTCTCTCAAACTAGCTTGCTATTCGAAAGATTATTAATGTTGCTTAAAAATAAAAAACTGACAAAGCAAGTCTAGAGAGTGTTATCCAAGACAACTTCTAATAAAAAATTTAACAGAATCGAAAAAGTAGAAAAGAAAAATGTTTTACTAAATGATATTTTATTATTTCTTATGACACATTTTAAATGTGAAAAATTTGTTTTCTTTTCTCTTTTTTTTTCTTTTACATGCATTGTTTTAATATAATAAAAGTTTATATATATATATATTCAAATAATAAAACTGGATGGTCTATACTTTGTAGTGCAGATTTTTATTTGTGAAAAATCATAATTTTTTATTTCAGTATATTATGGTTCAACAAAAGATTAATCAAATCTGGATGTTTGTCATTGTTGAAATTCAATTTTTTCAATGATTGAGCCTTTGTTAAAAGCAAAGAAATGTTTACTTCTTATTGACTATAAATTATTAGCCTAAATCTACTGATCAATTTAAATGGAATAAGCAAGTGTTTTTGTTGTTCCTAAATACAGGCAAAAGATCAAAAATCTTGAAAAAATTTACAATGAAATTCTCTCTATAAAGCTCACGCCAACAGATTTAACGCTATTTTTTGAACTGCACCAATAAAATATAAACATGTTAGAACACTTTGTTTAAATAATGGAAGATAAATTTAGAAAATAAATTTTAGAACTGCTAATAAGTTAATAAAATTAAAAAACAAAAAAAAATTCCGTTAAAACTTGTTTATCAAATTTAAAAAAATTTACAATAAATATAACATATATCTTTAAAATAAATTACCTTTTTCTCTTCAAAGTACGCCATAAAAAACTTTTGCCTTGGAACAAAACCTGGACTGATACAAGATGGAGACTGAGGTTCATTCAAATAATTTCGATCTTGGTTTAAATTATTATTATTATTGTAACACAAAGGTTTAAACTTTTGCTTTGATTGGTCTTCTGAAAATAAAATACTTTGCAAGCATTAACACTAAAAGGTTTTTATTTAATGCTAAATACAGCTACTAAACACATTTACTAAAGACTGAGCAATCAAAGCCAACAGAGAAATATACAATTAAAAATAAGTTACTAATTTTGTAAATTTATGAAAAATTGTTAAACCAAAAAAAGAATTAATATAAATAAAATAAAAATAATAAATAATAATAAAAAATAATAAAAAATATAAAATAAATGATAATAGTAAATATAACAAAATAAAATAAATAATAAGTTTTGACGAGGTGGTCTATTCAAGATGAAGTAAATAATTATATAGCAATAATATATAGAAGCAATAAATATAATAATTTAATTACAACAATAAACACAGTTTGCAATAAATACAACAATTTAATTACAAGTATTGCACTTAATGGTTGCTCCATTAATACAGTATTGCACTTAAATGGTTGCTCCATTAATTTAAGAACTACAGGATTCACAACTTTTTTAAAGTTCAGAGCTTGTAAACATACAAAAAAAACAATAGATAAAAAAAACAATAGATAAAAGTTATTCAATAACTAACATTGATATTTGATAAATCAACTAAAACTAATATTAAATAATAAAACTTATGATAATTTCTGTTTATCAAATAAAAAAATTTATGATAATTTATGTTTATTAAATAATAAAACTTATGATAATTTCTGTTTATCAAATAAGAAAATTTATGATAATTTATGTTTATTAAAAAATAACAAATTTTATGATTATTTAAATGTATCATAATTAAAATAACTTGAAAAATTTATAACATAAAACTAAATGAAAAAGTAAAAAAGAAAAAAAAATGTTAAAAAGATTGAATAAAAAAAAAAAATAAAAGTAGAACTAAAACATTTTTAAACAAACTTGTTACTTTCTTCTAATAATTGCACTATACTTATAATGGAAAATTAAATCATACTTTTAATGGATAATTGCACTATTGGTAGCATAACCACCAAAACTACAGTTTTTTGTTAATATGATAACTACCAAAAAACTGTGCAATTACACATCAAAAGTATGGTACAGTCACGCATAGTGTGATTACCATCCAAAGTATGATTTAATTAAATCATACTTCTGATGAATATTTGCACTTTTTCAGAAATAAGCAAAACTTTGCTTATTTCTGAAAAGGTAACTTTAACAAACTTTTATTTGCTATAACTCCAAGGTAATATATTAAGATATATTAACATATATTAATATTACTTAAGTTTTAATTAGAAGCTTAAAGGTCATTTACACATAATAGTTTGTTCCCAGTTGATATCAAAGTAGAATTATCTCAAAAAATGAAATCTTCTAATTGACATTATTTGACACTAATTTATGAATTCATAAAATTATCATAAAAGTCATAAAATTAAAATGTGGCAATGATGTAGAGTGCTTGCTTTTAAGCAAGAAATACCAAGTTTGATCCAAATCACGCTTCTGGTTTGTATTTTGAAGTTAAAGAGTTAAGAGAGATGTACCACAATTAAAAAAAATAATAATAAAGATAAAAAAACCTTGATTAGACTGTTTTCCTTCTTCATCATCAGATACTTCTAAACAATATATATATATATATATATATATATATATATATATATATATATATATATATATATACAAATAACAGATATAGATGCAGCAATAATAAAACACTAGCTTATCACTTGATTCATACGCACTAACACACACACACACAGATATATATATATATATATATATATATATATATATATATATATATATATATATATATATATATATATATATATATATATATATATATATATATATATATATATATATATATATATATATATATATATATATATATATATATCTGTGTGTGTGTGTGTTAGTGCGTATGAATCAAGTGATAAGCTAGTGTTTTATTATTGCTGCATCTATATCTGTTATTTGTATATATATATATATATATATATATATATATATATATATATATATAATATGTGCAAAAAGTATCCGACACAAAGGAAAAACTTTATTTAGTTAAAGACCAACAAAATAACATAAACAAACACTATTCTAATGTAATTTTACATGGGAAATATCAATATCAAAACAACAATACCATTAAATGTTGACTTGGTAATTGCAATTTTGTAAAAGTTAAGGTTCAAAAAGTATCCAACATATTGTAAAAAATTTACTCAATACTTTGTCATGTGACCTTTAGCAGCCAAAACTGCTTCTAAATGATTGGAATACTTGTTCTCAAGATTAGCACATATGCTAATAGGAATTTTAGCCCACTCTTCCTTGCATATTTCTTTCAATTGGATAAGATTTCTTGGATCTCTCTCCTGTACCCTCAATTTCAATTCCTGCCACAGATTTTCAATTGGATTGAGGTCAGGTGATTGGCTTGGCCATTCCAATAAGTCAATTTCCCTCTCCTGAAACCATTGTCTTGTTGGAATTTCCAACCTCGAGGAAGGTTCAATTTTTCGGCTGACTTCACAAGACATCTCTCAAGAATGCCCTGATACATTTCGGAGTTCATCCTTCCTTCTATGATTTCCAATTCCCCAGGGCCTGCAGAAGAGAAACAACCCCAAAACATTATGCTGCCACCTCTAAACTTCACTGTGGGACGGTATTCTTCGGGTGAAATGCAGAGTTCTTCTGTCTCCAAACACGACTGACACAGTTCAGACCAAACAACTCTATTTTAGTCTCATCTGACCATAATATTTTATCCCAAAAACTTGAAGGTTTACTCAAGTGCTCTTTGGCAAAGTTCTGGCGTTTCTTTATGTAAATTTGCTTCAAGAGAGGTTATTTTTTTTTGGTGACCGAGAGTGGAATCCTCTCTTTCAAAGAACTGTCCTAATTGTATTCTTGCAAACATTTGTTCCAGATGATTGCAAGTCCTTTTGCAGTTCAGAGCGAGTCAGTTGAGGATTATTCTGTACTTTTGGAACTAAATTCCTAGCTGTACGGTCAGATATTTTTGTAGGACGCCCTGAATGAGGCAGACTAGTCGAAAGATGGAAGGATTTCCACCTCCAAACAGTATCACCAACTGTTGAAATTGGGATATTTAACACAGATGAAATTTTTCTATATTCCAAACCATCTCTGTGCAGCTGAATAATTAATTTCTAGTTGATTCAGACAATTCTGCAGTTTTAGACATAGTTGAAGAGCATTCATCAATGAAAATGTCAGATAATGAATGACTGCAGTTAGAAAGATTCTATGACGTTCTTTTGCATTTTAGAATGTTCCAACGTTTTCTGATTCTAGAATATTACCTAGAACATAACGGATGACAAATTATTGGTGAATCAAATTCTTTTTTTACAATGTATTGGATCCTTTTTGAACCTTAACTTTTACAAAATTGCAATTATTAAGTCAACATTTAATGATATTGTTGTTTTGATATGATATTTGTATTTCCCATGTAAAATTACATTAGAATTGTGTTTGTTTATGTTATTTTGTTGAATGGTCTTTAATTAAATAAAGATTTTCCTTTGTGTCTGATACTTTTTGCACCCATTGTATATATATATATATATATATATATATATATATATATATATATATATATATATATATATATATATATATATATATATATATATATTAGGGTGATACAAATTTTTTAGGTTCAAAACTTTAGTTGCCCTCAAGACTGCCCTTGTTCTATATGACAATAGTAATTATTTTCCAAAATTTGAATCAAATCGGATGATATTTAGGGGTTGCCATTTTTTGTCACATTTTGGAATGAGTTTAAAAAAAAAAAAATTTACTTTTTAATTATTTATTATCAATTACTTATTATTATGTGGTGGATTGTGGATGTTTAATGTTAAACAAACAATAATATACTTTTTTTTGACCACCAGTGGTATCAGGTAAGAGCTTTCCATCAGAATGCAGAAGAAGTGGATCATCAGGAGAGAAATCAACCTTGTCAGTTGTAGTCAGCGCTTCACGAACAGATCACCTTTCTCTGCGGATTGTGCTGTACGGCAATGATAAATCTTTTAGAGAGTGACCAAGAGCCTGAGAAACTGTTCCAACCAAGAATAGTGCACGGCGATCAGAAATATTAACACGATCAAGAGACAATCCAACATTATTTGTTAGAACTTTCGTTGACGATATAACATTATTTGTTAGAACTTTTTTGTTGAACCACATGTGCTCAGTGTGCTGGAAGCGGAAAGAGTCTGATATTCATCATCATCCGAGGAACTTGAGCTACTTTCACTCACAATGTCAATTGCTGATGAAGAAGAAATGAGTTCTGTTTTTTCCATCAGTTCCGCTTTACTGCTTTGATGCCTCAATTCCATTTTAGTTTCTTGGACTCGTTTCCATGCCTTCCTAGCTGTTAAATTCTGATCAATTCCTGCCATGCAACAACTTAATGGATCTTCTTGCTGATGATGCAAAAATGCTTTATCTTCATCGTTTTTCATAACGTCTGATGCATTTTTGGTTGATATGTCAAAAAGTTCTTCAAGGTCAGCATGGAAAAGTCCTTCTTTCATTTGAAAGCTGTCCAATTTTGATCGCCGGTGTTTTTCAACAACAGATATTCGACATAAAGTTTTTTAAACTTTCTTTCTGCATTGTCAATTCTTTGAGTTAGAATTCTTCCTCTCTCCCATATAACAAGAACTGCTTCAATTGTTGTACAAAATTTTTTCACTTCTTGTTTCTCTTCTATATGATGGAAGAGCAACCTCCAAAGAACATCCCCTCTTGAAGGAAGTTTGGCAGTCGACAGAGTTTGTGTAAGGTTTACCAACAAGTCACACCACAGCAGAAGATCTAGTGGTTGCCATATTAATTTCTATTCAAAATATATTGTTATATATATATATATATATATATATATATATATATATATATATATATATATATATATATATATATATATATATATAGATAAAAAAACAAATTTGCAAAATTTGAGAGAATCACAAAATTTCACCAATGGTTATTTCATCTTATAAAACATGGCAACCACTAAAGTTGCTTCTTTTAGTCTAATTTTTGGTACACATGATCCTAGGTGATAAAGGAACACAGGCAACCTTAAGGAGAATGCTTTTTGTGAATTTTTTTTTTCAATTACAATCTGAATCACCCTAATATATATATATATATATATATATATATATATATATATATATATATATATATATATATATATATATATATATATATATATATATATATATATATATATATATATATTATATATATATATATTATATATATATATATATATATATATATATATACATATATATATATATATATATATGTATATATATCCTTGTCAGATCAGGTTATCCTGGCATCTCCTAGCCTTTTTAGGCAAAGGCTAGGAGATGCCAACTCCGATTTAAAACACCCCCTGCCTTGGGGCTCTTGGTTGAGTAAAGGCTAGAGATGGTGTCTCGATAAAAATACTCATCTTGGGCAGATGTTATATGCACCCAGCTACTGTCTTGTAGAAGGCCTCCTAGGCAAAGACTTAAGGGGTAAACAGATTCTATCTGTTGACCAGCCTCGCACCCCTTCTTCATCTATTAGGCTGGCGCAGATGTATTTTTAATACATTGTTTCCAGTTTAGGATGTTGAATGCTGGATCTTCTTGACTCAATGCATGGGTTTGCTTGTGTCACTGTTTTTATGACTAGGCAACTCATTTTATTATCTCCTTATGACGGTACAGCTCTAAAACTAAGTTTTATGGTTCTGAGGCCGGCTGGTAGTCAGGTTTCCCGAACTCTGTGGTAGCTCTCAGAGAGGCTGATTCCATCAACAGCTGAAAAATATCAAAGTATTAACAGTGCCATGTTGCGCATGGATGGTGTCCCTGTTTGTACTTTTGGTGTGCATTGCGGAGGCCACATTTGGAGCCCTTTGTTACGGCTTAGGGTTTATTAGTAGTAATGAGGCAATTGCTTGGGCTATTAAACGGTGTTCTGAGTACAATCTATGCTTTGAGTCAAGTTCTTCAATCTAATTTAAAAATGAATAAAGTACCAAAAACTGTAAAACACAAAAAACCATCATCATCACCAAGTTCTCTAAACCTATCATTCACTAATATTCGTGGTCTTCGAAGTAACTTTTCTTCTGTTGAGTCTTATATCTTGCAAAATTCACCAGACCTACTTGCTCTTTGTGAGACTAATTTGAGTTCGGCTGTCTCATCTTGTGATCTTAGTGTTGATGGTTATCTTCCTCTGATTCGTAAAGACTCCAATAGTCACATGCTTGGCCTGGGCATTTACATTCGTAAGAATTCACCTGTTTGTCGTGAAACTAGGTTTGAATCCACAGACTATTCTTTCATGTGCTTTCGTTTAGCACCACTTCACTCTATTGTCTTTCTCTTTGTTCTATATCGCTCTCCTTCATCTCAAGACTGCACTCTTTTTGATGTTATTTCTGATCATATTGACCAAGCCCTCTCTCTTTATCCATCAGCTAATATAGTTGTTGTCGGTGACTTTAATGCTCACCACTCTGAATGGCTTGGCTCTAGTGAACCCGCTATTCCCAGGTCATGAAATCTCGTATCTCATCTCAAAAATTAGGCTCTCGTGACTTCTGGAGAATCTTTAATAATATCAATAAGAAGGGCAAATCTATAATTCCACCTCTCTTGTATGGTTCAGACTTTGTCACCTCACCAAAAGACAAAGCCGAACTGTTTGCTAAAAACTTTTCATCAATATCATCTCTTGATTTCACTAATTGCTTTCTACCTGATATTGCCAACAAGCAGGTTGATCCATTGCTTGACATTCATATCACTCCAGCATCTGTATCTAAAGTGATTTCCTGCCTAGACCCTTCTACAGCTTGTGGCCCAGACAACATACCTGTTATTGTCTTGCAGAAGTGTTCTCCGGAGCTGTCGTCTATACTCTCAAAACTATTCAACAACTGCTTATCAGAGTCTTGTTTTCCAGCCTGCTGGAAAGCCGCTTCTGTTATCCCTATCTTCAAAAATTCTGGAGAGTGATCTGATTCATCTAACTACCGTCCCATAAGTTTTCTTCCTATCATAAGCAATGTTTTTGAATCTTTAATCAACAAACACGTAATTTCTCACCTTGAATCTAATAACTTACTTTCTGACCATCAATAAGGATTTCGATCTTCTCGTTCTACAGCTGATTTGCTAACAGTAATAACTGACAGGTTTTATCGTGCATTAGATGAAGGTGGAGAGGTTAAGGCCATCGCTCTTGACATTTCAAAAGCGTTTGATAAAGTTTGGCATGCTGGTCTTCTCCATAAGCTTTCTTCTTATGGTGTATCCGGCAACATCTTTAAGATCATTGAGTCCTTCCTTTCCAATCGTAGCATAAAAGTTGTCCTCGATGGACAACACTCTTCTTCTTATTCTGTAACTTCAGGGGTTCCTCAAGGTTCTATCCTTGGCCCTATACTCTTTTTAATTTACATTAATGATCTTCCATATATTCTCACATTCAAGGTGGCATTGTTTGCTGATGATACTACCATTTATTCAAGTCGTGATAAGAAACCAACACCCGCTGATTGCTTGGAGGGGGCATTTGAGCTTGAAAAGGATCTCACTTCTGCTACAGCATGGGGCTCACAGTGGCTGGTGAACTTTAATTCAGATAAAACCCAATTTTTTTCAGCCAATCGTTATTGCAATAAGTTAGATCTTCCTATATTTAATAATGCTGGTTTACTCGATGAGTCATCTACTCTTCATCTTCTAGGATTAACTCTTACTTCCAATCTTTCTTGGAAACCATATATCAAATCGGTTGCAAAATTAGCATCTGCTAAGGTTGTATCTCTTTATCGAGCTCGCCACTTTCTTACTCTGGATTCTATTCTCTATCTCTATAAATCTCAAATCCGGCCTTGTATGGAATACTGTTGCCATATCTGGGGCGGATCTTCTAATGATGCCCTCTTCTCTTTTAGACAAGGTGCAAAAACGCATTGTAAACATAGTTGGACCTGCTCTTGCAGCCAACCTTCAACCATTATCAAATTGTCGTAATGTTGCTTCTCTTTCTCTTTTCTACATATACTATAATGGGCACTGCTCTTAAGAGCTAGTGTCTCTTGTGCCATCTGCTCAAATTTATTCTCGTGTTACTCGTCATTCAATTAAGTGTAATCCTTTTTCTGTGACTGTTCCTAAGTGCTCCAAAAACGCTTCGTCTAGTTTTTTCCTCGAACATCAGCTCTTTGGAATTCGCTTCCTTTATCTTGCTTTCCTGATTCATATAATTTGCAATCTTTTAAATCGTCCGTCAATCGTTATCTTGCTCTACAATCTTCATCTTTTCTCTTACAGTAACTTCCAACTTTAATTAGTGGCTGCTTGCAGCCTTGTTGGAAGCGAAGATGTTTAAAAAAAAAAAAAAAAATATATATATATATATACATATACACACATATATATATATATACATATATATGAATATATATATATATACATATATATATATGTATATATATATATATATATATATATATATATATATATATATATATATATATATATATATATATATATATATATATATATATATATATATATATATATATATATATATATATTTAAACAACTTTAAAAAGTATTCTACACAACAGAGTGCTCAATGTTCTTAAAAGAACAGAGCAATATATATATATATATATATACATATATATATACATATATACATATATATGAATATATATATATATACATATATATATATATATATATATATATATATATATATATATATATATATATATATATATATATATATATATATATATATATATATATATATTGTTAATTTTGCATATTAAGATTGGCACTGCCCTAATAAATTTTGCATACTTAAACTTTAAAAATGTTGACTTAAACTCAAACAGTTTTTTCAGAAAAAAAAAAAGTAAAAAAAAGAAAAATAAAAAAACAAAGTATCCTTATTTCAGTACACAGTGGTTTGAAATAATCAAAAAATACCATTAATTCAAGATTGTTGCAAATTAGTTATATTTTCATGTTCTGAAAGAATTTATTTTTTTAACCACTTAGCGCTTACCCGCAGATGCTCAAAGTTACCATTTTTTAAAGAACAACTACTTAGTGAAAAAGCAATGATTTCAAACTTTTATTTTTTTTCTTAAACTGCACCTGCGAAATTCATATATTATATATCAATCGGAAGAATATTAAACAGGCTTTCAGAGTTTATTGTTAAATTATTCATAAAATTACATTTCATGCCGTAAAAATGCAGAGAAAGATAACTTTTCAGACTTGGAAATAATAGCATGTTTGAATGCGACTTTTATTAAATTCATTATGTTTCTGTAAAAATCTGAATACAAATGGATAAACTTCGACAATTCTTCTTTTAATCCAATATAGGTTTTTTTGCCACCCGGACCCGCCCAAGAACAACTACCGGACCCGCCCAAGAATATCTATTTTCAATTTAAAAATGTTTCTGCTTCAATTGAATTTTTTTATTTTTTCTTACATAAAACATGATAGTCATTTCCATTCAGTGCTAAAAATGATGCTCCAATTTTATTTCTCATATATTCCTTGACATACATAAAATAAAATTACTAGATTAAAAATATAATCAAAAAAATTGATTTTTAAAAAAAAATACAAAAGAGGTTTTCCCCAAGTAAGGAGACTTGCGGAATAAGAAAAAACATGCAAAATAGAAGCACTGATATCATTGAGCTATAATGGTTTCAAATTATTTTAATTAAAAGTAAATTTTGTAGTTATAGCTGAGCATTTATACGCTATCGGATAAACTGCTATCAGCTTCTATATCAACGCAATCTTATTGTCGATAAACATCAATTAGTTCAGGTAAAACCTCATCATTAACATCCTTACTTTTTGTGCAATTTTCAATCAGTAAAAGTTGCAACACCTATTCTGGTGGTACTGATTTACATACAAACAACTTTTCAAAATAATACTGTGAATATAATCTGATTTTTCTAAACATCAACAAAAAACATCAGTCAAGTTGTTAATTCTTGAGATTTTTCTTGCATGATCCATACGATCTTTTCTATGACATTTGCAAAGACTTTCTCCAGCATTTTTGCCAAAAGTTCCAACCGGCAAAATTAAATCAATCATGATTTGAGCTCCGTTAGCTAACCCTTTATGAACACAAGTAGGAAAATTGTACCATAAATATTTCTTATTGATAATTAAAACTGTTTTTTGACAATTTGATTGGATCAATTGGAATTTGACAAGACAAACATATTAATATTGTTCTTAAATGGACAATAAGATTTATATCTATATTAAAAATTCATTTTACTTTATACGATTATACTTGACCAAGCAAAACCATAAATCTTGTAACTTATACTCGATGAAAAAATATCACATTATTACATCACCATTGAACTTATATGATAAATGAAACAAAGTGCTGCCATAAAAACAAATTTTCAACTAAAAATTTTAATGTCATAAAAGCAGCCATTCCATAGTATTCTTTTGTATATCTTTTTTGTTGTTATGATTTTTTATGGTTTATAACATCTAATAATTGTTAGTACATAAAATTTTAAGATACGTTATTAACCACTTAACGAACCTATTAATTTTTAAAAGTGTGTCAAAAACAAATCTATTTTTTTTTTTAATTGATTTTACTGTTTTAACCATGCAAAAAAGGAAAATAATAATAATTAATAAATTTTAATATATTTAATAATTTATGACCTTCCTAATTGACCTTTGAAAACTTGCTCGACATATGTCGAGCATTGCAATACTGCATAAAATTCTTGCAAAATTCTTGAAAAATTGAAGTGAACCTAGTTGCAAACTTAATTTCCTCTATTTCTAAACAATAAAATATAAAGTTGATTTCAATAAATTTATAAATTTATGATTTTATTACTATCGTATTATCGTATATTTATTACTATCGTATTATCGTATCATTTATTACTATCGTGTATTATCGCATTCGTGATGTTGCCTTGCAACATTACGAGTGCGAGAAATACACGAATCTCCCTTGCATTGGTATTAGGAAAATCTCTATCGCCTTTCTGCAATGCATACCGATTTGTTTCAGTGACAATAATATTGATTAGTTCATCGTCAAAATATAAATTCAAAAAGTCTAATGCATTTCCATCAGCAGGAATATTTTGGTTGCCGAAAACAAATGGAAACCTAGGATGAGGTATCGTTGGTTGAGGTTCAATTTGCCATGCACGCACGTCTGCAAGCGTAGGCTCATCTTCTTCAGAATCATCGTCTGAGAAACCTTCACTGTCACTGGAATCACTCCTCTCATCGTCAGACGAACTAACATGAACTGAGTCGGTATCGCCCAATAAACTTCCTTCGTCACTGTCGGAATCCATCATATTTATAAGTAACACAAAAAATGGGCACAAATAATTCAACAATGCAGGTTACGCAACAGATAATTCATGCAAAATTATCAATCACTTAAAAAAAAGTCACGAAACAATGCAATGCACTTCCAACCGCCCATGTGTAAACACTGGCGCGTGGCAGTCATAAAAAGAAGAGTTTATCGTACAGGAAGCGCATCAGATATCATAATAACCAATCAGAAGCTTTGCTCGACATATAGCGAGCTAGCTCTCAAAGTATACCAATTTTTGGTAATGCTCGACATATCTCGAGCAAATTTTTTTTGGCTAAAAAAGTTTGCTCGACATATGTCGAGCAAATTCGTTAAGTGGTTAAATATATCAAACTAGATATTTATTTGTCGTTATATTATTTGCTCTACTTATTATGCAACATGCTGTATTATGCAATATTATTACGCAACATGTTGTATTATGCAATATTATTATGCAACATGTTGTATTGAGCACGTTGCACGTTGTTGAGCAAGTCAGATAAACATCATTGCCATATTGAGCACTTTTACTGAAAATAATGAGTTTTAGGTGGGCTCCTTAGCTACAGTAAGATAATTGGGATGAACTATATTGTAAGTAACTAGTAGGAACTATATAAACTAGGAGGAATTATATAAAATGATAGGAGGATATATATAAAGTAACTAGGTGCATCTATATAAAATGACTAAGAGGAATTATATAAAGTAACTACGAGGAACTATAAAAAATAACTAGGAAGAACTAAATATCACCACTACACCACTACTATGCGGTAGTGGTGTAGTGGTAGAGCGCTCGCTTCATAAGGGAGAGGTTCCGAGTTCGATTCCCACCACATCCCTGGTAGTACCGCGCTCAACTTGTTTCTCTGCGCAGCGGCCTTTTTCATCAAGTTTCGTGTTTCGGAGTGAGATAGAGTTGAGAGAGGGTTATAACCACAATTAAGTAGCCTCCTCGTTTGTAGTGGCCTTCTGGGCCTTAAGGAGGTGAATTTAAAAAAAAAAAAAAATTTAACTCTGTATAAGAGTAAAAAGAATAAACTTGAATCTTCCTAATGGTTCCTATGGTTACAATAAATATAATGGTGATATTACAATAAATATAATGGTGATATTACAATAAATATAATGGTGATATTACAATAAATATAATGGTGATATTACAATAAATATATTTGGTCCTGATCAGAAAAACACCTTTTACAATTAAAAGTTGTGAGCTATTATAACTTTGGAGTCTGTCCAAATGGAAATGCCAACAAAGACACTTGTTTGCAAAAACTGCTTTAATTACTTTATAATGTCATATATATGAATAAGATAATAATAAGAGAATAAGATAAAAGCATTATTATTAAGCAAAAGAAAACCGAGAGACAAAATAATTAAATCATATTCTAATATAAATATATTTTGATTTAAATAGATTTTGCGATAGACTCTGATTTAAAAAAAAAGACCAAATCCAAATAATAAGATTAATTATGATACTTAAGACACAAATATAAATGATATGATAGTTAAGACACAAATATAAATGATCTGATGGCGATCAAAAACTGATCATGTATTAATACTTTATTTAAAGATTTTTTTTAACCATTTACATAAAAAAAAATTGAAGATAATTTATGGTTAAATTAAATTATTTAATAAATAACTGCTAATTAACCATGAAATGGAATGCAAAAGCAAATTGCTTATAGCGTAAAAATAACGTAATAATAATATCTTCTTATCAATAAACGTATAAAAATATGAATATAAACATTGCTTAAAGACTTTTTATATTTTTATTAAGTATTTTAAAATTTTCACTGCAACATTCTCCTAACTGCATCACTAACTGCAACACTAAATCACTGCAGCATTCTCCTAACTCCATCACCAACTCACTGCTGCGTTCCCCCAACTGCATCTCTAACTATATAATAAATTAATCATATACTAAAATTTATTTCTAAAGATATTAGAACAAAATAGATAACTGAATAAAATTATTAACTACAAAATAATTAAATTATAAGTAAATAATAATCTGTAAATTATTGTAATAATAAAAAATGAAATAATTTTAAATTTAGTAACTATTTAAAAAATTATAACCAGATTCATCTGTTCCCATGCTTTGTAACCATTTTTGTGCATTCCTTCCAATAACGATATATCTGCACCAATTGCCAGGAATAAGAGATTCATTGCTTAGAGAAGTTTTAATGCTGTCAGCCTACAGAACATGAAATATTATAGTTTGCAAAAGATTTTAACTTTGATATATAATACAGAAATAATAGTATATATACAGTTTATTTTAAGAATTAACTTATTTGATGATTCCGAAAATTATAAATGTGAAAACTTAGCACATTAGTAATTACGAGTTTTATTAATATACTGTCATCTCTGTTTGATAAGAAAAATCTCTTGTGACATCAATAGTTAGATCTCTTGTGACATCAATAGTTAGATCTCTTGTGACATCATTAGATCACAGATCTCTTAACTCAGCATTAATTAAAATAGCAATAATTAGGTTAAACAAAATAAGAACTACAAGACAAAAGTAATTTATTTTATATTATTATATATCTATAATAATATATAATGAATAATAATATATAATAAAAATAATAAATAGTATAATAAATACTATAGTAGTATAAAAGACAGCAAAAAATAGGATAAACATTTAATAGAAGTTATGAAATGAAAAAATATATATCAGTGAAGACTTCAGTAAGCAAACAACAAACATTCGCAAGCAGTTATTTATTAAAGCTAAAGAAATCTATTCTTCAATTAAATTTTCCAAAACGGTTTATAATCACAAAGTCTTTTTAAAAGACTATCAGATTGTCAATTATTAATTTAAAAAACATGTTTATATATATGTTTATATTTAGTTATGTATGTAGTGTGGGTATGTGTGTGTACATATATACATATATATATAAAAACCTCTGCATATATTTAAAATTACAAAAACATTTAAAACTCATTTTATAGGAATAAATTTTTAGATTCATCTTATAGGAATGCTTTTGAAAAAGTATCGAATTTATTTCAAACTAATACTTTTTATTTAGAAATTGAATCCAGATATTAATTATTTTAATGAGATTAATGGACCCGAATTTGAGTGCTCTTTCTTTTATCCAGATAAAATTAAAAGCATTCTTAAAAAAGATGATAATCGTGATTATTATAACGTAATCCACATTAATATGAAAAGTTTGAAAAAATTTTTTTGATAACTTTTTTAATATGATTTGCAAAACGGAAAACTTTTATAACGTTATTTGTTTAACTGAAACTTGGTGCACAGAACAAGATTTTAAATCGAACTCTAATCTCCATCTTCTAGGCTTTAATACAGTGTTTTTAGAGCGTAATGTTAATAATCATGGAGGAGCACTTTTTTTACACAAAAGAAAATATTGTGTATAATATTAGATGTAAGATGAGTGTTTTTGATGAAAATATTGAGATTTTAATGGTTGAAATAATAAACAATTCTAACCTAAAATTATTTTAATAAGCTGCTGCTATCAACCTCCAACTGGAAGAACTGAGTACTTAAGCAAATATTTAATGGATAATTTAATAGAAAAAACTATCCAAGAAAGAAAAAAAAAAATTACATACTGGGCGATATCAATTTAGACTGTTTCCAGTATGATCAAAAACAAAATATAACAAAGTTTTACAATTATTTATTCTGTACAGGAACAATACCCATTATTGATAAACCTACTAGAATTACAAATCATTTGTCCTCTTTAATTGACAATATTCTAACCAATGATATTTATAATATAACGCTTAAAAAAAACATTATAAAAACTGATGTTTCTGATCATTTATTTTATTTTTTTCTGCATAAGCGCTAACCGCAAAACAAGTATGCATGGAAAGATAACAATTAAAAATCGTGTTTATAACAACACTAACCTAAATTTATTTAAAAAGCAACTCTTGAATCAAGACTGGAGCTATATAAATTTCAATAATAATATAAACCTCATCTATAACTCTTTTTTTAAAACTTTTTATAAAATATACAACTCAAACTTTCCATTACGTGAAATAATTCTTAATGCCAAAGACCAATCTTGTCCTTGGATAACTAAAGGAATTAAAAAATCCTCAAAAATAAAGCAAAAGCTCTATGTTAAATATCTAAAAAATAAATCAGAAAAGCATAAAAATACTAACACAGTTTATAAAAATCTACTTAAAAAACTCTGAAAAAAGCAAAAAAAATTTACTACTCGGACTTGCTTATGAAACAAAAATATAATTCAAAGCAAGTTTGGCAAATAATGAAAGAAATTACTGGTAAACATAAGACATGCACAAATTTTATGCTAGCTGCAATAAAAATGAAAAACAAAACAGTTTACAATTCAAATGAAATAGCTGCCGAATTTAACAAGCTTTTTTCAACAATAGACAATAAAATTCCTTATGTAGAAAATAACTAGAAGGAAATTTATTTCATTTCACAAATTCAACTCTGAATTTTTCAAACCTAACATATAGTGAACTTGAAATAGCATATAAAGCAATAAAAAGAAATAAAGCAACTGGGCCTAATGATATAAATGGGAACATTATAATCGACTCTTGATGTGATTAAAGATATCCTCTTTAAAATTTTTAAAACATCTATTACTCAAGGATCTTTCCCAGATAACTTGTAAATAGTAAAAATAATTCTAATCTTTAAAACAGGTGACCCTAACTAAACGTAACAACTTATCGTCTACCAATCTCAGTTCTACCAGTCTTTTCAAAAATATTAGAAAGAAAATGTATAACAGATTGTACATTTATCTTATTGACAATAAACTTCTTTATAAAAATCTGTTTGGATTTCGGAGAAACAGTTCTACAGAACACGCTTCTCTCCAAGTAACGCGCAGCATCGCTGACTTCTTTAAGAATTCTCAATTTACACAAGGCATATTTATTGATTTGTCAAAAGCTTTTGACACTGTTAACAGAAGCGTGGTGGCCCCAGAGGTTATGCGGGATTCCCGCATGGGCTTTTCACTTTTTTATCTAAATATGGGCCTTTTGGCAAATTTTAATTTTTTCTACATTTTAAAGAAATTCCACAAATTTGCACAAATTAAATTTTATTAATCCCTAGATTTTAAGTCTTCAATTTTGAGCGCAATTATATTAGTATTTTGCATAATAGTAATATTGCTTTGAAAACAAAGTAGATATATTTTAAGAGATTATGATATTTTTTTCATAAGAAAAATTATGAACCCATAAATCTTTTTTTTCGTATGGGCCTTTACATCAAGCATATATGGTAAAATACCGCATATACAGGCCTTTTAATAAAAAACCTGCATGGGCTTTTTAGAGCCACCACGCCCCTGACTGTTAATCACCATATTTTATTGAAAAAGCTGAAAAGCTATGGTATATGAGATAAAAACCTAAAATGGTTCAAAAGCTATCTCAGTAACTGTAAACAATTTATTATAATAAGGAATCTTTGTCGCAATTATTAACGAATATAACATGTGGTATTCCCCAAGGATTCATATTTGGGCCACCCTTACTTTTAATATATATAAATGATCTTTACAAAGCTTCTAATTTAACAACTATAATTTTTGCTGACAATACGAGTTTATTTCAGTTACATGAAGATATAAAAATACTTTTTTATAGTATGACTGATGAACTTAAAAAAATTTCATATTGGTTCAAAAAAGAAAAGATTATCTTTAAATACCAATAAAACAAAATGGATACTTTTTTTATACAACTTCTAAAAAAAAGAAAATGCAAAATATCTTGCATGACTTATCTATTGACAGTACAGTCTTATAAAAAGAAAAAAATTAAAAAATTCCTAGGAGTCATAACAGACGAAAACTTATCTTGGAGGCAACAAATTGATAATATTTCCATAAAGATTGCTTAAAGCATTGGAGTTCTATATAAAGTTAGACATATTAAATAAACATCAATTAACACAGCTATATCATTCCTTTATTCATTGCCATTTAAATTATGCAAATATAACGTGGGGAAGCGCTCACAAAACCAAACTTAAATCACTCTATCAACATCAGAAACACACAGCTTGCACAATTAACTTTTGCAAATCGTTTTTCAAACTCAACACCACTTCTTAAAGAAATGAAAGTTTTGAATATTTATGAACTAAATGTTTTGAATATTTTATTATTTTTAATATTTTGATCTTCATGCCAGTAAAAGTATCGAAGAGCCATTTTGCCAATCTAAAAATGACCACTTTTGTATTTCTTATCATGGTCCTTCTCTTTGGAATAAAATAATTTTTTTGATTTTTCTTATACATGGTCTTATTTTTCTTTTAAACGGAAAGTAAAAGAAAATATTTTTTCAACGCAAAATATCTGTATCTATTTTTTTGTACTTTTTTTCTATTTATACTTTATTTTATTTATTATATAGATTGTGAAGAATATTAGAATATTGTAACCTTTTTTTTGTTATACAGATTGTAAAAGGCTTCATAATAAGATAATGTGATTTTCTAGAAGTTCTGTCAGTAATATGTTCAATATAAATTTACCTTGTACATATTCTGACAAATTAATAAATAAATAAAAAAATAGAGAAAAAAACTGGGATCATTTTAGCTGTAGCTAAAGTATTACAAGATTACAACTTGATTAAAATCTCAAAAAGCACAGCGAGCAGGTCAGATAAAAAAATACAATAACAAGTTTCAGATGATATTATAAAAAACATTTAGTTGACTCATACTTTTTTATTCACTGGGATTCAAAGTTAGTACCTAAAATAAAGCAACTTTTCATCAAATAAATCTCTTCAACCTTCCATCAAACGAATCTCTTTAACTTTCCATCAAACAAATCTCTTCAACCTTTCATCAAATGAATCTTACCTCTTCAAAAAAATCACTAGACTTGCTTGCTCTTAGTGAGACTAATTTAAATTCTGCTATTCCTTCTTCAGATCTCAGTGTTGATGGTTACTATCCTTTGATTCGCAAAGACTCCAATAGTCACATGTTGGCTTAGGGGCATCAATTCACCTATTTGTCCTGAAATTAGGTTTGAATTCTTTGGCCATACTTTTATGTACTTCTACTTTGCACCTCTTCACTCTATCACCTTTCTCTTGTTCTTTATTGTTGACCTTCTTCTCAAGACTGCATTCTTTTAGATCTAATATCTGATCAAATTATTCATGACCTTTCTCCTTACTCCTCTTCCAAAATTGCTGTTATTAGTGACTTTAATGCTCATCACACTGAATGGCTTGGCTCTAATGCCACTGACCCTGCTGGCACTAAAACCCATAATTTCTGCATTTCTCAATCTCTTTCTCTAACTCAAAGTTAACTTTGCGACTCATTTTCTTGACAACCCTAATCATTTACCTTCACTCCTTGATTTATGTCTGGTCTTTGATCCTAGCTTGTGTTCAGTTTCTACTTATTCTCCTTTAGGTGGTTCTGACCATGCAATAATCTCTTTAAATCTTTCATCTCGTACTTCCTTTTCGTACTCACCCTGTCATTGCACTACTTACTTCTATCCTAAAGCTGACTGGGATTCTTTTTGTAATTTTCTTTGTGACAGTCCTTGGGTTGATTTCTTTTCTCTCTCAGCTGAAAAATGCGCCTTCTACATAACTCTTGGATTCAGGCAGGAATGTCTTCTTGTCAGTTCCAAGTCAAGCCTCATTCTACTCCATGGTTTTCATCCTCTTGTGCAGCTGCTATATCTAATCGTAATTATTTTTTATCTTTTTTTAAAAGAACAACGCTCTTGAGAACAAACGTTTATTTATTATCGCAAATAAACAATGTAAAATGGTGGTATCATGTCTAGCTCTATCAACTTAAACTCATTCTTACTTGACTCTTCATTAAGCAAAGTCTCATTCTTTTACTGTATTTATCTCTGCATGCTCTATTATAAAATACTTGTCTAATTTTTCCCCCACACTT